>NW_005842434.1:928240-948497 GCF_000455745.1 Alligator sinensis
GAGCTCATGGCTGAGACTCAGCCCTGCCTCTAATGAAGGCGGTATGTAAACAATGCAGAAAATTACATGGGGTCAGTAGACCTTTATGCCAGTTGAACTAGGAGTGGATTTGTGTCTGTGGCTACATAGAGCTTTATGCCACTGAATATGCAACTATACTCATCATACAAGTCAGGAATGAAGGGACTGGATAAATGCTTTCTAACTGCTAGAGAAGGTCAGGGTCCCAGACACACTACCCATTACCTGGATTATGCACCTCCCTCCATAACAAGTAGGCTACTGTAAATCTGGACCAAATTGCACTTAAGTGTCTCTATTCAAGGCATGGAGCCCCAGGACATGTAACTTTCTTCTTTTGTAATTCTGCCTATGGGTATATATGCCTCCATTTTAGGAATAACAATATACATTGTCACCATAACTAGATACCTTCATAAATCAAGGACACAGCTCAAAACATCCCTATTTAAGTGTTTTAAATAAACAACAACATTAAACCAATCAGACTTTGTATCCTACAATAGTAAAGAGCAAAGAATTATTAGCCAGTTTGTATATACAGGCAAATGTGCTCTGATCTTTCCACTGCATATAATTTTCATGCAATAATACATGCTAAAGAAAAGTACAAATCTATTTTCATTATTTCAGTTCATTAGTAACAATGAGGTAGAGTAAATGACCTGATGGTTAAAACAAATGGGTTAAAACTAGGATAGGTAACCCCTGACAATATAGCTTATTTACCCAAATCCAAGACAAGTTTGAATTTAAGACAACTCCCACAATAATTGGATTCTATACATGGAAAATTATAGTTTTGTTATAATTTTCTATTGTATAGATGCTGGTTAATGGAAGGTTGTTTTAAATTCATCTAATACCCCACATTGCTGTGTAGGGGAAAGCAACAGCGGAGAGAAGGGACCGGACCCCTGCCCCTTGCTCCCCTGCCCCTTGTTGCCCCATGTCTCTGCCTGTTCCCCACTGCCTGCCACCCACCACATGCCCACTTGTGCCTATGCCTGCCTTCACTCCCTGCCGCCCTCACCTCGTGCTCCCCCCTATGCTTGCCCCACCCCATTCCCTTACCAACCCCTACTCTCTAACTTTTGCTGCAGCTGTGTTCCTCTGGGGCAGTCAGGAGCCATAGCACCCCTGGTCCAGCCCCAGCCTGGCCATGGAGAAGCAGTGGCAGCTCCCAGTTGGTCCACATTGGGGCTGGAGGGACCGGAATTGGAGCAGAAGGTAAGGGGGGAGGAAGGGAGGGAGCTGGGGGGAGGGGAGCAGGAGATGGGGGCAGGCTTCACAGTACAGCAAGGTGGGAGGACAGGTACAGACATAGGTAGACATAGGCAGGCTGTAGGTTCCCCCCCAATCCAGTGGTCTCCCACATGCTCCCTCCAGCTGCACACATCCCCTCCCTTGCTAAACAAGCCATTCTGGCCTGGGACAGGCAGTGGCTCAGCTCTGGCTTCAACTCCTAGTAGCCCCTAGCCCAGAGCCGATCTGCCATCTGCCCTGGGCTGGTACTTAAATCCAAAGCAAGGCCTTTTTCCCCCCATGCTGACTGGTTTTGAGTAAATACAGTATCCCCCAATACAGAATAATACAACCTATATCTGTTTGCTGGGGACTCAGTCTATTGTCTTACGACTCTTAAGTCAAAGGAGAACAGAACTGAACCAGTGGCCAGGTGGACAAGAAACTGAAATGGAACTGGTCTGTCTTGCTGAGTTGTCAGTAAAGAGTAATAGTCTTGAAAATTATGTAACTTACTTTATTGCAGAGTGAGACAATGTGATCAGCTCTTTGGCAGTGCAGCTTGAACATCTAACACCTACCAGTGCACTGACAAGAACATTTATGACAGATAAAAGTCACATTAAAAAATGAAAGCAGTTCAAGCTGACTCATTTCAGTAAGCGAACAAAAACACTGGCACCTTTGATAACAGCATGCAGAAGAATCATGTCTTCTGTTCTTTCTTTAACTACCAGTGCAGAGCTGGTGTGCAGTTTTTTTTCCCCAGCTGCTGCTTTTACGTGACCTGGTTTCAGCAAGGGAGTAAGATACCAGAGAATGCTATAGCAGCGACTGCAGATTATTTGGCTTGTCACAGATGTTAGGAACATTTGCTGACTCTGTATGAAAATGTAGTTTGGAAACATTTTGTTACTTCTTGACAAATAGCTTGAGAACTGGGGGAGCCATTGAAGTGTGTAGCGATTAAATATGACTTCATTGTGCTAGTAAAACTTTAATATAGTTGAGTCTTAGACAAAGTCCTGTTCAGCAATGTTACTTAGATCAAAGGACAATGAATATTGAGCAGTGCCTGTTATCTGTGACAGTACACATATAACATGTAGGAGAAGAACTCAGTGGGAGGGCCTGGAAAGGCAGTTATTCCCTTTCATTACTACACAATGTGTAAGTATGTCAAAATAATTCCTTAGATCTATATGCAGATTATGATTCTTCTGGTCTTCAACCCTTAAGGCCTTATTGTGGGGAAAGTTGTCCCTAACCAGTCTGCACAGACTCTGTTGTGAGGACAACACAAGCAAATTAAGGCTCCTTTTTTCTGATTCCTGAGCCAGGACTGAGATTACATGCAGGTCTCCTTAACCCACAGGATCTCTAGCTTTGCTTCCACAAACATGACAGCTCTGAACCACCCACCCCTAAGTGAGGTTTGGACACTAAATCTCCCATTCCCCTCCCTATCTGTATTGCTGCCCTACTCATCATAGACTTGCTAATTTATCATAGGAGAAGGAGGGCTTTGTACTTCTAAATCAGAACTGATAATTCATATGGAGCTTGTCTGATCTATCCTTCAGAGCATCATCTGTGCAAGTGTACTTTTGAGGTACTTATGTACTGCTGATCCTTTGTCCTGAAATAGGTGTTAGATGTTAGGCAATGAATGCAGTCAAGACTGTTGTGTACACCACAATGACCTCTTCTCAGGCTCAGATAATAGAGCATTGACATGTGACAATAGCAAGGGTTAGATTACAATGGACATGGAGAAGTCTAATGCTGTTAATTGTGCAATGCACACCTAAAGGCCCAATATGTAGCGTTCCTCGCACTAACTTAAAGACCATTGAGGGTAGGGAAGATGTCTGATATATGGAGCAGTCTCTTGTGCATGAAAATCACTCTCACGGGAATCTTTCTGTGGCAATGAGTACTCACCATTTCAACGGAAATGCTGCTCTCATTGACTTGCATCGTTTTAGTAATCCTCTACAGTCAGTTGCTTTATCCTAGAAGGAGCCTGCTGTCCTACTGGCTGATCTCCGTATTACTGGTACCTGACTCTACTTAATACAGTAGGAGCTGTGGTTATCCTTTCATGCCCATAAGCATGCATTTATATAATGAAGGCACTATCTTCCCACTCTCTGCCTCTCCTGAGCAAATGTGGTGAGGAGGTAGCCTCTGTCCTGCACACATGCAGTGCTGCTGGACTGTTGGACATAAACCAGCAAGTTGCTGCCAGCTACCTGTTCCAGCCTTGATGGTAGTTTTATCCTTGGTGACTGCAGGAGTGAAGTTATTTGCATGGCCCATTGCCATATATCCAGTCTGCCTCTGTAGATTGCTTATTCAAGATGGCATGGTGCCCAGGAGAGGAACATTGTTGCTGCGGGTATAAAAACTGGAAAAATGCTTACATTTGTGGCGGTTGATGGCCCTCTAATACCCAAAGGGGCCAACAGAGAGCAATGCAATAAGACAGTTCTTTTGGCCCACTCACCATGATGCAGCACTTGCAGAGAACTGTATTAGCAGATTCAGATGCTTTCATTTTCAAGGGAACAAGATTTTTGTCTCTCTCCATTTAAGCCTTTTTTTTAAAATCCTGCCATCATTGCCTTTGATTGTAGCATTTGTGTGTAGAGCTAGGTAAGCAGCATTTGTGTGACTGATGTAGCCTGTGCAGAACTAATATTGATATAATTTCCAGCTTCAGTTCTTCATTCCTTGTTTTTGTCATATATCAGGACACTAACATTATTTTAATATGGTTTTATAATTGCACCTTAAGTGTCACTTACTAAGCATATCTCTTCTGATTTCTCTGCAGATAAATAGATGGTTTATCTTTGCCAGATTGTTTAGTCACTTGTATTGATAAGATATTTAATTTTACCAAGTTACAGTACTGGGATAATTTTGTATTTTAAAATCCTTAATGATCTAAAGCCCTAAAATGCTGGCTTCCTCCTTGCCGTTTTAAATTTTTTAAATGGAGGACGGTTTCCTTCCTTTGTTCACAGTTCACATCATTTAGGAAAATTTAGACAATCTGTAAAACTCTTGTTATTTACTTGATAAAGATTCCTTGAAAATTCAGAATTTTTATTTGAGTAAATAGGGTTCCTTTTTTGAGACATGAAAGAGCTTCCCAGTATTGCCGAAGTAAAAGTCTGTGTACATATTGGTAAAGCATGTTTTTGAAACCAGCTAGCAGATTAGCAAAGGGAAAATCTTTTTTCCATGTTCATTGGATGGGAGCCTCTGGAGCTGCATTTTATCATTTTGGTTTGGATATGGGTTGTCACTTGTAGGAACAGTTAAGTGTTTTACCCACTTCTTCACATACTATATTTCACCACTATACAGCAATTTACTAAGAAAGTTAATTGCTGTATTATTTTATGGTGACCTTGAGTGTGTTTCATATCTGAAAAAACTGACATTTGGGTTTTCTAATTTAGAAGCACAAAAGAGGTTGAAAGAGACAGCGCTAGTACCTGATTCACACACTGAAAAACTGCTTATATTAAATTATAGGCTGCCGAAGCTGGAACCAAAGATAACATTATTTGACTTTTGCATTAAATATGATTAATGGGACAAGAGGGATATAGTGCAGGCTACCTGATGTATATACCTTATTTATTTTCATGGTTAAGATTTCATCACTTAAAATCAAATGTGTATGTGTGTGCATTTTTTCTCTTTCTCCATTTTGTAGGCTTAAAGCTTGCCTTTTAAAATGCTCACATTTTCTAACAGCATCTAAGTAAACTGTGGTGGAATTTTGGAAGAAGAGAAACTCTCCTATCTCCTCTCTCTTTCTGTTCAAGATCTTTACAGTTCTGGATTGTATAGGATAGTCTTATAACACAAAAATTCATTGGCAATGGGAAAAGAATTATTACTTACAGATGTGCCTGCTGTTTGCAGAATGTATGAAAAAGATAAGACAAAGCAAAAGTAATATTCAAAAAGTACCAAGCCCTCACAGCTTCATTTAGTGACTGGAAAAATATAGAAACTGTGTTTTCCTGTAAAAATACTGAAACCTTGATTCTGCCAGACACTCCTTGGTTTGCACAGCTGCTCATCCAGAAAATGTGTATGTCACCTAAGGACAGTGATCCTATTCCACTGAGGATGGTGCACACCCCTCTTCTTGTTTCATTGATCAGCAGTATACACCCTCCAGAGCACATAAGCGAGAGAAAGGAGCCACCTTCATATAGCCAATAGGAAATGCTGACTTACGGTGCACATCACATGATTTCATAATCTCAAGATCCAAATGGCCCAAAAGGGGAATCCATTTACATAAACCAGAATGAAGGAGGGCCACCTAATTATCTTTGGTCTAGCGGGTGGGGCTCTCACCCAGGAAGTGAAAGACTTGGGTCTTGGGCCTCTGCTCAAGCTGAGGGGATTGAATACACAGCTCCCATTTCTCAGGAAAATGACTTAACCACCAACGAAAGAGCTAAACTGTGCCACTGGGTGGAAGGGACTCTAGTCATGGGATTAAAGGGCAAGCATACTAGATGCAGCCTGACTGTATAGCCCAATGAAGGCTGCTTTTAAGGGGAGGAAAAATAGGTTCTTTTCCCAGTGCTTTTTGGGAGACATTTCCTAATGATCATTTAATGCAAAATGCATAGACAGCATTGGAAACAAACTCTACTGCATAGAAAGAAGAGCTAAGGAAATTACAAACCATACCAGTGATTGACTAAAAGAGGGAAAAGACCATTAGAAAAATGTATTTTTCACACAGATTTTTATTTTATAGAAGTGTGGGCATAGTAGACATTGGGTGGACAATGAAATCAGTGTGATGAATTGTGATTTCAGTGTTTCCCCTGTATTATACAAAACTTCTATCATATTTTGACACACCAGGTGCATCTACACATGCAATTAATTCTAACTAATAAACTCTGGAGAAGCTTAAGGTGGAGTAAACTACTCCCGGGCACAGCATCTACATGTGTACCTGGGACAGCAGCAATTTGAGCTGAGGCAGAGCAGTTTACACTAGGGCCACTCTTGCTCTGCTCTGCCCTGCCCCACGCTGTGGGTGGCAGTGTCAGGTGGCAGAGGGGCTGGCTGGGGCACAAGGATGATGAAAGAGCAGAGCCATGTGGCTAGGTGGCAGGCAGAAATCTGCCCCCTGCTGCCTGGGCTAACTGGATGCATTTACACCTATGGTCAGTGTCTACACATGCATTTAATCTCAGTTAATTGCTTTGCGGTGGTGTTAATTAGTTTACTGTGGCCTAATACGATCACATGTATAGGCAGTGACACTTTACTCCACAGCTAATTAGTCTACTCTGCAGTAAAGTGCATGTGTAGATGTAGCCACTGTTACTAAACTATCATCCAGTAAATCATCTTTTCTCTGCAAAGGTTATGAAAATGGTTTTCACAGCAGTAGTGACATTCCTGAAAGCTTTTTTTCTGAAGTAGTGCAGCACATCTAGCACACTGCTTCCTACGCTGACTTCAGTGCAGAGAATCAGAGGTGCCATTTCATAGGAAAAAGAAAAACTTGTAATACATGAAATTTCAAAATAGGAAGACTGATGAGGTAAGAAAATGTAGTTCCTGGGGAATGTTTTGGCAAAGGAAAATAAAAACTAAATGTGGCATATGGATGCCTTTTAGGCATTGATATGCAGCTAGTTGCTAAAAATACTCACCTGTGCTTTAGGTCTCTGTCCAAGGTGCTAACAGCTTTCTGAGGAAGTAGAAAAGAAGGTAGAACATGAGAAAAGATGGTTTGGACCCTTTGAAGTATGAAGTGATATGAAAATTCTTTTCCTAAAAAGCTCTGAATTTTTTTATTATTGGAAAAATAAGATATTCTTATAATGTGCATGTACCTAAAAATGCATGGGAACATTTACAATATTTAACATACACACTGAAAAACCCTTTAAGCATTTACCAATAAAGACAGTCCTCCATAAGATTTCTGTTTTTTTGCTAGCTAACCAACATTGATACATTTTGTGTATTTAAACTTTAATGGATTTTTATTAAAATATATCTGCTAAAAAAGTTATATGGGTGCTGATTGCTGTGGCAGCAGGGTAACTCATTTCAGTGAAGTCAGTTTGTTTACAAAACAAGCATTTTCTGAGTTAATAAATTAACACTCAGGTATTTAACATCAAAACACCTTCCCAATTCCCTGTCTACCTGGTACAGAAAACACAGCACAGTACACTCTCAATTTGTCTTCCTATGTTTGTCATCCAAATGATTGAATAAAAGGTTTTAAAACACAGATTTCTTCCTTGTGTATTTATCCTGGTTCAAAAAACACATCATTTCTCCTCCAAAATAAAGCATCTTCACTGCAATTAAAAATCTCATGTCATAGGGTTCCTATTTGTAAAAATAATTGTCACAACCTGTTTAATCTCAGTGTATTGACTTGACTCTCGGTCTCTCTCCAAGGAGTGCAATAACACTGTTCTACTGTATAATTCATTTCTTAGGGGAGCAATTTTCAATATAAGGAACAGGAAGTTTTTGATCCCTGCACTGAAGTGGATCCCAATTTGAGGAATAAAGCATTCCTCAAGACTGCCAAGACAACTTTGAATTAGGGTAGTAATTTAATCCTGATTTTTGATAGAGCTGATTACTCAGAATGGTGAGAGAACTTTTATCTGAGACCAAATGTGCTTTACTTTCTACTTTAAGGGAAAATGCCTTGCAGCTCACAGAAGTGGTACTCAGTGACAATGGTAAATAGCAGAGATACTTTCAAAGATGCAGTTGTATAAAAATGAGTGAAATTACCTTTCTGCCTTAGAATAATATCTGTTACCTGTGTATCTGTTGGCCTTTTGCTCTCAGAGCTGTTCCTGACCTCCACCTGATGCTGCTCAAAGTCTAGCCCAGTAGCCCATGTGTTTCCTCTGAGGAGGCTCACACATTTCAAAGACAATCAGTTCTCATTCCAGCTGCTTGTGTCCTTTCCCAATGACTCAGCAAAGTTTCAAATGCCTTTCACTGGCAGTCATCAAAACTATATATATATTTGCTAACTGGAAAGCCAAGTAAAATATTATCCTTAGATTTTTTTTTTAGCCTTATTTATGTTAAAAGATGGGCGATTAGATATTTTCATCTGAAGTAGTACACTTTTATGCCAAATTTTTAAGTGCAACCACATGGGGTGTGCATCTAGTAGCCTTTCATAGAAAGTTTTGCAAGCCTATGGTATCTAGTTTTCACCCATGTTTAGAAGAATATGAGAACTCCAATTAAACTGAGGTACAAAGCAGTTGATAACAGGTGGTTTACTTTTCTCCTGCAGGCTCATGTGATGAGATTTCCATTGTATATGTTTAAGGTACTTACATATTTTTCTTTACCCAGGTTCTCTATCAAATCATCAACTTGGCGTACAAGACGTTCATTGAGTTTTAAAAACAAATGACACTGCAGTGAAGGAATCAGCATGATTTTGGTACTAAGTTGACGTGGCATTCCTATGTTCTAGCAACTAGCTCAGTGCTTCCCTGGTAAGCATATCTTCCATTTTGTTGCCAGGAACATATTCCTGGGGAATCAGTATGGACTTCTGCAAATAGTTTTTTTCTTTTTCAAATAGATTGTGCTTTTAATAATCAAGTAAGTCTCAGGCATTCCATTAATTGCCAGATTGCTCATAGCTAATTAGCTGGACATTTCATTTTTGTCTGCGACTTAATCTCAGCTAGTTTTTGTTCATTTACTAGCATGTGTAATTCCTCATCTATTTTGACATTTATCAGTTGCATTAACATTTGGCAAGTTTCATTTACTCCAGATTTAAATCTTTAAACAGACTAAGTTACTTTACGTAACTTCTGTTACATTAAACTCTATAATTGCCACTTTTTGTGTCTGCACACTCAGTGACCCCCATTTGCTGTCACTAATACATACTCACCAACATAGTGTCTCAGCTTTGTATATACCAATAACATGCTATTTGTTTTTCTTAGGACACAGGTATAATTCTTGATTTTTTTTTTTTGATTTTTTTTTTAAAGTAATTCAAAACATAACTGAGCCTCTGTGTGTGTGCACATATTCACACAGATTGTATCTACATGTATATGTGTGCCTGAGAAAATACTTAAGATGCTGTAGTGTGATATAAAATGTAACTAGCATAAGTAGCAAGGCTATGAGTAAGTTATACAAGTCATTCCAAATGAAGGCTGTATGTACTACATTATCCTATGCACTGTGTACATGCCACTGAATTTATAGGAAAGTGGGGGTTTTTTTTAATGTTTGGGAAAATTATTTGCCATTACTGATTGGAAGTAATTGCATATCCTTTCCCCTGCAGAGTCAGCTGCTTTGGTATCATGAGTTAGGATGCAGAAGAGACAGGAAATATCCCCAAGAGATTAAAAACTTCTGAACTTACCTAAAATAGCGTTTAGAGACATCCTGATACTCCAGTTTAACATCTGCTCTGTTGGCCCCTTTTGAGATTAGAGACAATAACTTTGGGCACGTCTACATGTCACTGTACAGCAACGTTGCTACAGTTGCTACCTTTTGGAAGTACTAAAGCAGCAGTTCCCAATGTAGGGTTGTGACCCAAATGAGGGTTGCGGGGGCAATGCTGGTAGCGCCACACACAAAGGATGAGCTACATTGCGTGCTGGTAGCTCCCCCGCCCCTAGGCCACTGCTGCACTCTGCTCCTAGGGGTGGGTCACAGCAAAAAAAGGGTTAGGAACCACTGTACTAAAGCATGGTGCAGTACAGGTAGTTACTGCCCCGTGCACATAGCATACGTTTAGTTTTTGCTGCTACATTGCCATAGTGCTGTACTATAACTGGGGAGCGCACCGCTATGGTGACATAGCTGGCAATCACGTGTAAACCTTCATGATCACTACATTGCTGTAGCGCACTGCATGGTGACGTTGCGAGTTGCCACATCGCTGTAAGGCAACATGTAGATGTGCCCTTTATGTCCATTTTAAATGGTACAAAAACTTTGGTTGCAAGAATAGCATGTTCATGAGATGCTGAGCCTTAAATCTTTCGCTGATTTGGGGACAAATATACATCATACACAGGAAACCTAAAACTCATGTAATTTGGTGGAAGAGAGAAAACTGAATGTTTGGTGGAGAGAGGGTAAAACACCTCTGTTGGATTGATTGTAAGGACAAATGTTGCAGCTGCTCAGAAAATAATGAATAGAATATAGCTGGATTATGAGGGCTGAAGTGCAGTTTGTTACCTGGCAGTTGGGGGAAATAGGAATTAAGTCATTTATTATCACAGAAAGGGAAGAAACATTCACAGTAGTGAAAAAAGGTTTGCATTTCCTCTCCAAATCTGAAGAAAATTCCCTTTTAACTTCCTAAAACTGCTTGCATATGGCTGAGATTAAGCAAGGGAAAATTATTCCCAATGGGAAATGCTTGAAAAGTATTTTTATAAAATAAACTTTTTTGTGACCTTATCTGGGCATTGGTGGCTGATAACCCATATATAATAATTATGACATATGCATAGGTAAGTCTGCACCTGGATTTCCAGTTGAACAGATTATTTAATACTTGCACTAAGTAATACTAGTTTATGCTGAGATCTCATCAGATACTGCAAAACTAAAACCAAAACTGATTAATGAAATTGCTATGGAAACCGATGAAACTGCATGTTGTGGTGGCTGTGACTTTACAGATGGCACCACTCCATCTAAATCAGTCTTGTACCAATGCATCAGCCTGCATTCTTAGAGAGCACTGTACTGTTGAAGGTGCCATACCTTGGTTGGGAGCTAACATGAAATCCCTAATTATGTGTGGTCATTAATGATCATTTTGGAGGTTTCTTAACAATTGGTCTCTTGGCCTCATTCTAGTTTAGGTAACTATCTTGCCTACCTGCTATCTGACTGGGGAGTCAAATGAGTGTGGTATTTTTATGCACATCCTCTTGTAACCTCTTATGAAGTGTCACTCTGTGCTGTTAAACAATTGCTGGATTCTCCTCTAAGAGGCAGCAGCATTTCAGTGTCAGCATGCACACACATGCAAATTCAAAAGCACTTGCCAGGCTTTGCTTCTACAAGGTACTTAAATACTGTATGCTCATGAGCATGCCTGCTTAAAGTTGGGCATGTACCTAAGTACCTTGTGGAACTGGTACCTAGGTTTTCTGAAAATGCAATGGCTTTATCTGTCACTATAGAATCTCATCTGGAAACATTTAATAAAATGGTTTTATGCACTCATTGTGAAACATTTCTTATAGCTACTCTCTTTACATACTGTTCACACTGCCTCTTTTTTTTTTTTTTTTACTGTATGTTACTAGTATCTGTGTATAGTGCAGCTATGATGCCATTTTACAAGCTCCTGGCTCATATCTGGATATTGGACTTAGATGACTCTCTAGGTAGTGGGAAACAAGCATGTGTCTCAACTTGTTTTTGCTTGCTCAGACCATTACCCTATGATCTGTTTTAATCAAAAATGCTACATCATCTGCAGAGCTTCTATTTGTAGTTCAGTCTCGAGTATTATGGTGTATTAGACATTTACAAACTTTGGTAGAAATAATTTGGACTCATGTCCAAATATTCTCCTCCTATTGTATAAAATCTCCTCTCCTTGTATACCATAAATTTGCTATGCAAAAGGTGCTTGTATACTTTGTTTTGGAGCCTAGTAGAAGTCCGTTAAATGCATCACACATTTTCTGATCTCTTTCTTAGAGCATCAGAAAGAGCTCTCTGCTTCTCAGCTTTCAAGTGGCTTTATTTGATTGGTGGGAAAATACCCAACTTACCAAAGACAAAGTTCACTCTTATATTATTTTTGTCAGAGCAGTTAACCACCTAGTCAAGTCATATCTTGGTTTTCTCTAATATGTAGGTGTGAAGGCCAAAAGAAACTTTCTGCATAATACTGGCTACACTATTATATTTGAACTTGGCATTTTTTTTGCGATGAGTTCCTCCATTTGTAAAACCACTCTGGCTGCACTTATGTTCAAGCGATGATGATGATGATTATTATTATTTAGATGTCATCTGCATGAGACACCACTTTACACACTGTTTTGACCCCCCCTGCAGATTCAAGTGAACAGATATTATTGCTTTTAAGATGGCTGGCTGTGTTAGTGACACCTCAGTTTATGTTTCTATCTAATAATCTTCCAACAAGGTCAGGGTTCCCATGTGGTTCACTTGGCTGGATGACAGAAACTCCATTTGCATGAGAGTGAGCTAACATTGATAGGCTCAGAGGGACCCAGAAGTTATTGCAGCCCCCTTGACTGAGAGATGCTTCCTATTTCTTATGGGGTTGTAGTCTGGGGGGGGATCCTGTTTCAATCTGCAGTTGCTTTTGCAGAGCTCAGTCCTGCAGTGCGCTTGGCTCCCCTTCCACTGTTCAGTGCCTCAGTTTTCAGTAAAATCAAACTTTGCATGGGGATGGGTGGTCCTAATTATAAGTGGCTTGGTCAACCTAGCCTTTTGGGGGAAAAAGTCTGTAACATAACCAGAATCTTATGTTGGCTGGACAAGACTGTCAGTAGATTGCCAACCTGATGAGAACACACATGGTGGCACAGCTACAAGGTCTTAGTCAGTGTGTGCCAGGGGAATGGCCCTATAAACGTCAGATGGAACTTTTGAGGAGAGAACATATGCTGTTCCTGCAGCAAATAGGGTGAGATCTGCCACCTTTCTAGTGAAAAACATGGGAAAAATGGAAACCAAGCCTGTAACAAGGATCTCTTTCTCCCTCCTTAGCCATGGGACCAGCAGAAGTGTTGAGTGGGCACACCAAGATACAATGTTATATATAATCTTAACCTAGAGTATGTTTCCCCCAATCTTGTAACAGATATAATTATCTTTTAGTGAGTTACTGCTGAAAGTCTTGTATTGTTTGATGCAGGAGTTTGCATGAGGCAGGCCAGAATGTGTATGCTAACTTCGTATAACATGAGAGAGAGAGGGGGTGGCACTCTCCTTAGCAATCTAGTGAGGAGATGCTGTACCTCTGCAGTAGAGAGGTGCCCACAGTGTACTCATGTAAGGATACTACATCTTGTTTGCTGGATAGAAATAAAATCAGTTTATTTGAAGCAACTGCTATCCAGAGCCATGGCATCTGGGTTCTCTCTTACTTAGCCATACCTCTTAATTTGAGGGTTACGAGCCCTATTTCAGTTTTTGCTTCCCAATAGATGACATGAGGAATTATTTATTACCACGGATCCTGGTTTTCTCTGTTTAAAAACCCCAAATTCTCTGATTTAAAAAATGTGGGGTTTTTTGCAATTAAAATGAGGCTTAAAGGCCTTTACATATATAGGTATCAGATGAATACAATGTTTTATTGATATATTTACAATTTTTAAGCAATTTGGAAGCCTATCAGTGCCTCAATCACTATAATGAAATACATTCTAAATGCCTATATCTTTTGGTGCTTGATTTTTTGGATTTTTTATCATAGAAAATCAGAGCTTTCCCTGCCCCCTTAGCTCACCAGGATGTGGATCCAGCTGCAGCTGTTCCCACAGCTGCTTTGTGGCACTGAGTAGCACTTGTATGCCAGTGCCCCTCATTTCCAACCCACAGTCCCCACAGCCCTGCCAGTGCCCCTCATTCAGGACCTGGAGTTCCACCCTCTCACCATCTTTCTTATACACACACCTCCCCCTGTTGCCACCCCCAACCCGTCACACACACATATAGATCCTGCTGCCACCTGCAACACTTCCCCCCACTCCCCAAGTGGTTCTTGAGACCGGGACACCCCTGGGGCCAGCAAGACTGACAAGGCCCTGGGTTGGGCATGACAGCACGCAGGCTAGCCATACCAGTCTTCTCTTCCCTCACTGTGCCCCACTATGCAGTGCGCCCCTAGCCACTGCCTCCCAACAGAGCTGCCAGCAGCCACAGGCTGGCGGGATATGGTGCAGCAAGCAGGGGGGCAGTGGCCACTGGCACAGCAGATGGACAATGCTTGCCCCTAGTACTGTGGCCCCGGACATGGGTCCGACTGGGCAGTACCCCCAGCCCCCAACCCTGCCCTGAGGGCACCTGGCCTGGTGGGCAGGGGTACAGTGTGTGCTCTCTCCCTCCTTCTATCCCACATTGAGCTGCTGCCACTGCCGCCCCAGCTGGGTGGCGTCCCCAGCCCCAGCCCAACTGGGATGAGCCACAGCAGGATGAGGCAACCTACACCTGCTCCGGCCTTGGACTGCAGAGTAGGACAAGGTGATTGCCACCCACAGACTTCTGCCCTGCCCCCACCATCACCCTGCCAGCTCTCCCTGCTGGTCTCGGCCCCCCTGGCAGCATGACCTTCACCCGACACATGGAGCCCCCCCACCAGCCCTTCTGGAGGGGGTCCCCAGCTGCCCCCCGACCCCGGGGCTCAGCCCTCAAAAGCTGTACTTACCCCACAGGAGGGAAAGTGAGTCTGAACCAGCCCTGGCAGGCTCGGATTCTCAGGCCCTGCCCCCTCCAGACAGGGCTTAGGATTTCCTGCCCTTCTGCAAGTAGCTGTCACAGGCTGGAACTCTGCCAGTCTGCAGGAGCTGTTTGCAAAAGGGGAAACCCACTTCAGAGGCAGAAATCCGTGTTTTTCCCGTTTAAAGGGGAAAAGCCGCATTTTACTGTGGGAAATAGAAAACCTGGATCCCTGTTTATTACTTGTATAGTAGAAACACCAAGCAGCCCCAGAAATAGTAAGGTCCTCATTGCTCTAGGAGGGGAACCAGACTAAGAGTGGAAAACTGACTTGTCCAAAATCATAAAGCCAGATCAGTAGCAAAGCTAGGAGTAGACCTCTGAATCTGTCCATTGATCCACATGCCCTCTCTCTTCCTCAAGCTTCAAGCCACGAGAAAAAGCTCCTGAGTGTCCCGATTTATAGCCTAGGCATTCTTTCATTTGTCACTTGGACATTTCTTCTGTATCCTGTCCTGCTTCTGTGTGGTAATAAATGAAGGAATTGGAACAAGTTACTTGCAGGACATTAAACAATTCAGTTAACCCTAAGGTTAGGCGTTATCCTGGCCCCGGCCTCAGTTCTTGTAAATTTGGATAACTTTTTCTCAGCCTCTTTTTAGTCCTGTGGAAGAAAGTATTTGATCACATATCTGATTCTAAATATATAAGCCTGATATCAAGGTTCTTTGTTTGAGTAAGCCCACAAGAGACAGCATGGATGTTCTTTTTCCTTTCACTGTGTGGTCAGCTGTTCTGTCAAGTTTTGATTGTTGGGTTGGGATGTCTTTGTTTTTTTTTGTGGGGGGGGGAGGGGTTAACTTCACTATCTATTACTTCCCTTTTATTACATTATTTTTCTAATCTGGGAGGAAAACCCTTGTGAGGGGACTGTAAGCCAGCAGTCACAAGCAATGTTGCTCAGTTTCAACTTTCAGTTTCATTCAGGCTTCCTAAGTCCCCTGGTAAGGTCTTTCCTGCATTGTAGTGAACATTTTACTTCCTATAGTGGCAAATGTTAATGGAGTAATATGGTCAAGCTATGCATCTGTGTCACATGTCCTCATGTAAATAGGCATTCTCATAAGATTACCTGAGAAGCAGGGAAACTTTTCAGGCATGAAGACAAGGGAAAAGCAGATGGAATACAGTGAAAATGGTAATTGGCTCCATACATGTCTGGCTTCTCAGACCCATCAGATTCACTTAAAAGAATGATAGCTGTGCAAGGAAGAGAGAGGAGGAGAAACCGGTTACAGGACCCATCCACTAGGAAAATGGAAAGATTCAGAAAAAACATTTTCTATTACAGCTTGTCAAAAGTGAAACCTGACACACAGCTGCAGAAGAGAACACTGAATTTCCCTTTTTTTTCAAATTGAAGTTTCTATGCATGGATTACAGTTGCTCTAGGATTGGATAGCACTTGATAGATGGCAAGTGCTCATAGGTGCTACATGCTAATTATTATTTGTTATATGCAATGTCATCCTGATTTCCTTCTGGAGTAGCAATGAGAATTTTTTTTCTTCAATCTAGGATTTACATCTTTATATATCTCCTCTCATTTCTCTCTCACTTAAAATTAGGAGGTGTGACTGTTTGCCTTTGGAAACTATTATTGTCAATCTTAAATCTGCATTATTTCTCCTAAATTATTTAAAGCTATTAAATGCATGGAACATGTACAATACCAAGTATAATGGAAGGCTGGATTGGGCCTGGCTTTACATGGTATTGCATACCAGCCATTATTTATTTTCATATTTTATCCCATCTGGGAAGCCAGATGAACTCAAGGTAATGCTGCACAGCAGTCTCTCTCAAAAATCCAAGGGCATCACTAATTGCATTTAGATTCTATAAGTATAGGCATTGTTTCCAGTGACAGCCCGTGTTTCTTTTGAATTTAAATGAGCTAATTCAAATACCTATAAGAGTAAAATACCTGTAATGTAAAATCAGACATGTTTCTAGCATTTTTCTCCCCAGTCACATGGAGGAGAGGGAATTGCATCCAAACCTAGGACAACAGTTTCTTCTCCTACCCACTTCCACCTATCCCTTGTGAAACACCTTTGTTGCAGGGAATTGTTGTTGCCTAGGTATGCCATCTTGAGGCTAAGCCAAACTTTGGAATATTTCAGCTTGTTACAAAATCCTGAATGTCCTTAGATAAAATGGGAACAGGGAAATCAGAATGGTAGCAATATTATGTAATTTCTCAGATATGTTCCATTCAGTGGACTTCCACAGAGATTAGTACTGCCAAACTTCAGGTTCTATAAAGAATTGCTATGAAATACTTTGCATGGGTTGCATTAGAAGGATCTATCTGATCCACCACATAACTTTTAAACACTTTCTATGTGACATCAAAAGGCATTTGACTATCAGATGGGAGGAGCACTGCTGTAAATGGTAGCAGAGTTCTGAATCTAGCTGTTTTTTCTGGAAGAATAAAAAAAGAAAGAAAAGAAAAAGACTACTGATTTAAAGAATAACTCACTAGGGCTGTAAACAGACATTTGCAGTTGTCTTAGAAGAAAGTCTTTCGTCCCAGAATCCTACAAACATACAAGTCCACTGTCTTGCTTCAAGTCCCTTTGACGTATGCGGGATAAAATGTACTAACGCTTTTCCTAGGAAGTGGCTGCATGCATATGCAAGTTTAATTGCATCTCTTCATAGCCTAAGAGAGTCTCACATTCTAAAAATACCCAAATCTCTCCTGTGTTGATAGCCTGTTTCCTGCAAATCGTTAAAATGAGGCCTGTGGGGCTTGTTGCCATAATAGCATTCACCCTCTAGGTTCTGGAGATGCACGGCCAAGCTACTACCCTACCACTTGAAGGTGGGTTGTCTGGCCTGTAGGGCCAAATGAATTAAACACCCATGGTCTACACAACAGGGCTATTAGCCTTTTAATTATGGCAGCAGTGCGACAGCAACTAGGCCCTCCGGTATATCTGCAGTTTTGCTGCAAGAGGAGTTTAATACTGCCAGATAAACACTGGCTCCCCTGAGTGACATAAGTCTTGCTGACAGCAGCCTTCTGCCAGTAAACCAAGGACCCCACCCATGGTGTTGCCAGCCAAGCTAGATTGGCTACGGGGTGCAATTTTTTTATGCCCCTAGGTAATATAGCCATGGTGGCTGAACTTTGACATGTAGACAAGGCCTAACTTGCATCTTACAAGGAATTCTTTTTCTTTTGACCCTGAAAATAGGAGTGAATGGATGTTTTTCACAGCCTGCTCCCAAAGACACAATCTACAGTGGTTTGTAGAATCCAAACTCACCTCCTGTCTTCCTGGGTTATAGTTTTATAAAGAGTGATACTGTGTAATTTCAGGTTTAGCCTTTTCTGTAGGATGTGGGCTGCCTGTGGAGTCTTCCTTTCTGGTTGCTCAGCCCATAACCTGAAACCTCTGTCTATTGAAGACCCAGTCCCTTGTCCCTTATGGCAGGATGGTATAGTGATGCACCTGACTGCCAGCAGAACCCATTTAATATTCCACATCAGAATAAACACTAGCTAATACAGTGAGGTATTTCAGTTATTCCTGTTTCCAGGAGTGAAAATAGCTTATCTTTATTTATAATACTTTCAGCTGTACAGGGTACAGTAATTATATGCATTTTCAAAAACATATATTGTAGCTTAACTTGCATGATAGCTTTCTGTATGTCATCTGTGAGTTACACCTCAGTCAATAGTCTCACAGTATTAAAACATTAACTGTATGAGCCAGAGAGAGGTAGAACTGCAAATCCACCCTGTCAGGATGTATCAGGCTCCATTTTGTAATCAATGGTTTATTTATTAAACAATCAAAAATTGTACAAGCCCCATAGCCAAAACAGGCTGGAGCTCTGCTCAGATATTTCATCGGAATCAATGAAAGTAATCATCTGCTTTACATCAGATATTGAATCATTGCAGGTTCTGGAATGATAAATTACTTTATTATCTGTATGGAATCGACTTGAGATAACTGAAGCACAGAGGCTTGGTGTTAAGAATACTTTAAATTCCTATACACTCGCACTTTCGTTTTTCAATTCCATTTTCTATTTTTCTCCTTTTGCTCTGGCTGTGCGAAGCAAATTAGAGTATTTAACTCAGCAGTGAGTGAGTCTAGTGTAATTAGCAAAAAGGTTAGTGTAACAGGACAAAAGGAATCTATTGAAAAACAAAATGAAAGCCAATAGCAATTATTCTGGATTTATTCAAGATGAAATATAACTGTCTCCTCCGAACACTGCTGAAGCATTGCAGGCAGATTACATTCCATCAATTTGGCTCAGCTGCCTCACCAATCAGGAGGGAACAGTGACAGCTCGGTCTAATGAAGTTTGTGTCATTCAAGCAAGATATATTTCTGTAGTTCAACCAGGCAACTTTCAGCTAACTCTCTGGCTGTGTAAACAGGACTAATGATGCACCATTTAATCCACAACGAGAGAGCAGATACGTCACATTTCAAACATACTAAAATCAAGAAAGGTGAAAGAGTTGTTACCACTTTGCTGGTTTCAGCTTTAACCTCTCTAAAGCATATTTTACTCTAATGATAGCAGGAGCACAGCTTTGGCAAGAACTGTAACTCTACAGGTGAGATGATACTTTAAGGAAAAAAAGGTAACTTTTCTTCTTCAGCCATTGTTGCTGCCACTGACCTGTTTCATAGACATCAGGGCTGGAAGGGACCTCGGAAGATCATCTAGTCCAGCCCCCCGCCCAAAGGGCAGGAAGTCAGCTGGGGTCATAGGATCCCAGCAAGATAAGCATCCAGTTTCGTCTTGAAGGTGTTCAATGAAGGCGCTTGAACCACCTCCGGTGGCAGGCTGTTCCAGACCTTGGGGGCTCGGACAGTAAAGAAATTCTTCCTTATGTCCAGCCTGAAACGATCTTGAAGTAGTTTGTGACCGTTCGACCTCGTCATCCCTTGGGGCGCTCTGGTGAACAAACGTTCCCCCAGATGCTGGTGGTCACCCCTGATAAACTTGTAGGTGGCCATCAGATCACCCCTGAGCCTGCGCTTTTTCAGGCTAAAGAGCCCCAGGGCTCTCAGCCTGTCATCGTAGGGTCTGCTTCCCTGACCTCTGATCATGTGCGTGGCTCTTCTCTGGACTCTCTCAAGCTTCTCCACATCCTTTTTGAATTGTGGAGCCCAAAATTGGACACAGTACTCCAGCTGCGGCCTCACTAAGGCCGAGTACAAGGGGAGAATGACGTCCCGGGATTTGCTTGAGAAGCATCTATGGATGCAAGCCAGCGTTTTGGTCGCTTTACTAGCCGCCGCATCGCATTGCAGGCTCATGTTCATCTTGTGGTCAATGACGACCCCCAAGTCTCTTTCTTCCATAGTGCTAGCCAACATAGCTGGGCTATGATGCTCGCCAGCTCCTTGAGTACCCTGGGGTGAAGATTGTCAGGGCCAGCTGACTTGAAGGTATCCAG
>NW_005842434.1:949285-1039421 GCF_000455745.1 Alligator sinensis
GGGTCCAATGTTACCCCTGCTTTTCCTCCAGCTCCCCACATATCTGAAAAAGGACTTTTTATTGTCCTTGATGCTCAAAGCTAGCTGGAGTTCAGTTGCAGCCTGTTGATTGGAAGCAAATGTCAACAGATTGCAGAATTTGAAAACACTTAGCAATATTCTTTTATTTTTCAATTAGAAAAAGAGACTCAAGTATTCTCACGTCCCTATAACTAATTTATTTTGTGGGACCATAAGATACTGTTCCTTGCTTGTGAATACTAAACTAAAATTATATTTCCCTTTTTTAATTGGGACACTTGATCTTTTCTTTTTATTTCTTCCCAGAGGATGAGGCTCTTGTGTCAGGAGTTCTGTTCTTTTATTTTTTTGGTTTGATCCTAAAGCTGGCCAGGTGTTTGATAAAGAGGTGGTCTTGCTTGAGCCAACATATATAACAACTGAATTTAGTCTCGAAAAACTGAACAAAAACTCGGCTTCAGGGGTATTTTCGTAGCCAAGAGTATTCCTGTTGGGAATCACCAGTCTTTCACTACTTATTCACTTAGGTGGCAAAGGTGTGCAGTTTCTAAGATAGGTGCTTCTTTCCATTTAGCAAGTCTATTTAAAAATAGAATAAATTAATACTGGGCAGCCAGGGACATGGAAAGTTGCTTTTATTGTTGGTAATTCTTATGGGACTTCTGATCCAGAGGTCACAGAATTCAATAGAAACTCTCATTTTCAGGGATCAGACCTATTAACATTATGAAATACATTAAAACCACTAGTATAACTTCATTGTTCTTGCACCAGGAATAAATTGGGCTTGAGGATTTCTTAATAGTAGCTATATACTTTGGATATTGTGTGAGGTCTGTTGTTACATAATCAGGCTTTAGTGGATTAGAGAGCTTAATATGAGCAGTAGCCTTATCTAAGACAGTTTCTTTAGAAGAATAGTTATGGGTTTATAAGAACCTGTATGTTCTGTGTTAGAACAGCATTAATACATCACATGTAAATGGTGGCAGCACTTCATGTATGCTTTATCTCATTTATGCCCCCTGTTTACAAGAGCCTATGTAATTCCCAAACTATTATTACACAAAACTACTATCTACTGTAGCACCAGTACACCATCTGTAAAGCATATTCTACACAGAATGTGTTGTGTGATATACATGCCTCATATAAACTTCATATACTATTGACAGAACTATATTCTGGCTAAATTGATTCTGCTGTGTCTCCAAAGAATTCACTGGAGTTATAATACACTGGCCCAAGTTGGTTCTTTGTATAAAAATAATGCAGTAAACCATATGTGTTTATACGTTTTATCTAACAAGTTCTATCCATAATAGTGTGTATTCAGTCACTTGCTCAAACAGAAAAAAGATATTTTTTTCCAGAAATTTGATTTTGTATGGGTTCACTAAATAGACCGACAATTGCTGCTGTCTCTAACATCCACTTTATCTCTATTTCTTCCACTCCTTGAAACGATTCTCATGGAGGTCTTTGAGGTGCTAAAGTGACATGCCTGATCCATTGCCACCAAGCTCTCCAGCTCAATATATGAAGGGAAGAGCATGTGAGGACAGCAATAGTGATTTCTCTCTTTGATTCATAAGTTCATTTTTAAAACAAGGTTGTTGCTCATTTGACGTGAGGATTTCTCCCCATCTTTGCATAGTGACTGAAGCACAAGGCTGGCAGTTAGGAGACCTAGTTCTACCACAGGCTTCATCACTGGCGTGCCATGTAACCTTGGGCAAGTCACTTAACTTCATCATACTTCAGTTTCCTCACATATAAAATTAATATAATAGTTACCTTTCTCTGACTTCCTCCTTTCTGTGTGTGCAGAGAAGATTATTTGATATCTGTATTATTTGCTGATGCACAGCTAGATTAGTTATGTTTATGGACATAAGTAATCTTTCCACCTTTCCAAGAAGGAGGAAGGCTCAGAAGGTCAGGAATTCATTGTCTGCCATTGCTCATGGATGATAGGACCATGAACAGGACATAAAGAGCAGCCCCTTGACTGGCAGATCTGTTGTGTGTGATTTTGAAGGGAAGCCTTTTGGACGAGCTCCTTCTGTCCATATAGACTGCGACCCCAGTCTGAGTGGCAGGGGCAATTACGTACCTGAAATGGCAGAGATGATAAATGTTTACTCAGCATGATGTCAGCTGTTACAAAAACACACTCCCAGATGGCAGCTCTGAATAAAATCATTTCTGTACAAAAAAACAGCATTTTCAAGGTTCTTTCTAAATTTGCACATGCTGTTTTGCTTAAGGCGTATAGAAGTTCAAATGTTTAATACAAAACATAGATGATCATTCATTCAGCAGCAAGTGCTGGTACAGAAATAGTATGGAATAAATTCTCCTTCAGTGGTAAAAATCTGCTAGTGTGTTTCTATAGATAATTTTACTGAAATGTTTTTTCTCTCTCTACATTGAGAAATGTTTCAATACTGTTCCTCCAATCCACTGTCAGAATTTTCTTAAATTGCACAAGAAGTCTACTCTTTGCTTGCAAATTATTTTAGCTGCTGAAAGTTTTGCTGGGGTTTTGTTGTTGTTGCTGATTTGGCTTATGTAGAATGCTTTACATTTTAGAGCTATAAAACCTGATGTCATCACACATACCTAACAAGCTTTGCCAACTCAGAGTGAACTGGGAACAAAGTAGTCTATGCTTTACGCCCTGTATATAAATAAGGAACTGGGACTTGTTAACCAATCCTTGAGAAAGTGTGGCCAGAATGCCTAGGTAAACAAAACAATACAGACATATGTCATCCTTGCTGAAGCTTTGTGAGCTATGGAATACTTTTTAAAATTCAAACTTAAATTTTAAATATTTTTTCTTTCAAGTTGATGTCTATCTCAGAACAACTGCAATTTGGATTTCCATTTGATCCTTCTTTGTCTAACCCATGAAATTTTTTGAGAATGGAGATAGGGGCTCTCAGCTCTGCTGTAAACCAAAGCAGTTTGATTGATTTAAGTCAATGGAGATACTCCTGTTTACGTCAGCTGAGGATCTGGTTCAGAAGTACATGCATGAAGTATATTGATGAAAGACAGTTTTACAAAGGATTATAATGCACAACTTTAAGCAGCAATATATGTCATTTTATATTTTTTTCTTTCAGTTAAACCAGACTTGCCTATGACTAGTAAATATTTTGCAGTTTTTGAGTGCAAGGGTAGAGAGCCCTGATTTCTTTCAGTGTGTTTTCTGCAGCTTTTCAGTGTGATAATTTTCTGTTGTACATTGTTGTTAACTTCAAGCAAAAGGCTTTTTCACAGAACTCTCAAACATCATGCTAACAGTCAAACATCTATTTACCCTTGACACCTTTTGGACCCAAAGGATGCTTGGAACTAAAGAATTCCAGCTCTGTAAGAAAGTGAAACAAAGCAACAAACAGTAGAAAATGTCCCCAAATAAATGTTCAGAATGGGACATGTCAAGGTTTCTGAATGTGTATATATATATATATATAGAAGGAGAGTCATGTTTGTTGCTCTGGAGAGATGTTCAGGTCCTTTTTGTGTGCAGCCTTGGGATTCTCATTAAACTAAAGTACCTTTTCAGTGTTTTGGAATTGTGTGTTGATGTAAGGGGAACTAAGGGAGTAAAATGATGAACACCTTCTACATGATTGCTTACAAGTGGTAGGTTTGTCCTTTCATGTGGGTGAATATCAATGTTAGTTAAACATTAATAAAAGTAAGGAAAACAGAAATCTGATAATTTTGGAAACATGCTGTCCTCTCCGTCAGTGCAGTCACTGAACAGTAAAGGTAAAATAATGCTAGGGTTTTTTTGGTTAATACTGCATTCAGAGCTCAGCACTTCAAATAAAACCACATGATTCTGTCAAATAGAAAATAAATCTGGAGCAGTAGGTACACACATTGATTATCAGCTCTTGTGCTAGATGATTTTAGTTGGTTTTCAATTAGTTTGGAGGAGAGGAGTTATATATCCAACCATTCAAATAGACTGCAAAAGAGCATGAATGAAAAATGGTCAGTCTTTTATACAATCACATGGGCTCCCTCCTTTCAGAAAAAGGAGACATTGTTCCTTCAGAGTTGCCATCTTGTTCTGCACTCCAGTTTTAAATGTGTTAGGTTATGCACTAGACAGTTTGGTGTGCATGTGTGTGTAGATAGTTATACGGTTTCAAAAAATGGTTTTGGGGTTTTTTTTAAACCCCCAGGGGACTTTATGTGCAAGTCAAGTGCTCCTGCCTGGATGAGAGAACAATCCCTCCCCTCTGGAAAGTGCTGATACAGAAACATGATAGCAGGCCAACCAGCGACTTCTCTAGAATTGTTACTTGTTCAAAAATTGATACCATAAGGAGATCTTCTGTAGGTTACAACACATTCCTCTGCATAGGGTAGAGTGTAGATCTATCCCTTTCACAAAATGAAAATCTGAATAATTTTTGTAGGTTTCCAAACAATTAGTGTAGCTGACTGAAAGTACTGCATGGGATGTTGAATAAGCTTATTGACTCCTATGCTGGAAAATTGCTTTGTGTAAATCTTAATCGTTACTGTATTAATTATATTAAAGAAATAGGGCCTGATCCTCAGCCAGTACAAATTGGTATAGCTTCCCTCAGTCAGTGCAGCTACACCAATTTTACCCAAGCAGATAATCTACATTATAATTTTTACTTAGAAGTTTAGCACTTTATCTCCATCAGATAATTTAATACAGCAACCTCATGAGAAGTCATTGAATCTGGAAGCTTCAGTGAATATGTGTTTTAGTAAGTCACTGATTTTAAAGAGGAGCAAAGGCATAGCTAACATCAGAGTGCACTAGTCATATGTAATGTATCAAACTGGTAGGAAAACTTGAACCCAAGCTACAAATTCACAGCACAGGCCAATTTTAAAAGCATTAATAATCTATAAATAAAACACAGCCAAGATATACAGCATGAGTGTGTGTTTTGAAATATAAAAAACTGCAGTTAAGTTTAAAGGGTGCATCCACTATGAAAACCAAGTCATTAAGCTAGATTCCCTGATGGAAAAAAATCAGAATCACTCCACTGACTTCATTGGATTTATGCTGATTTACATCAATGGTAGATCTAGTCCAGTAATTGTAATATATAGGCTCTTTAATGGACATGTTACATATTAATACACATACACACACGCACTTATTTTATCTATATAAAATATTTTATAATAAAAATTAAAATGTTATACTTTAAATATATTAAATACAAAAATATATTTATATATGTATAATATATCAAAACATATACACATGTATATGTTACTTATATAACCTTTTAATATTAACATTTTAAAACTGTTTCTCCTTTAAAGAGAATAAATCTAATTTGCAACTCCCAAGTCAAAAGTTTAATTTCTCCCTCCAGTTGGATAATTAAATAATACAATGTTGATCTCTTGTGACTCTTCGTATCCCAGAAATCTTTAAATTCCTGCTTTTCAGTTGTCTCCTTCAGCAAAGCACAGGCACTGATAAAGCCTTCACCTTTAATTTACTTGTGCCAGGCACATAAAGACAGTAGGGCTGTGTGAATTTTTGGGTGCTGATTCTTTTTGGAGGAGATTCGGCCTGATTTGGTGGCCGAACCTCCAAATCCAAATCAAATCAGGGGACCAATATTAAGGTCCGAATCAATTCAAAGCTCTCTGAATCTTTGGAAAAGATTTGGAGAGCTTTGATGATTCAGACAGTCCCCACCTGCTGCAGCAGGGAGCTGCAGCCAGACTCAGAGCTGGTAAGTAGGGGGTGGGGGAGGCCTTATGGGGGCCCCTGCCAGACCCTAGCCCCCCTATGGCTACCCCACCCACCCCAGCTCCCGGTGCTTTAAAAAAAAGCCCAAACTCAGCCCCAGGTACTGCTGGGCGGGGGGCGATCCCCGCTGCCACAGACCCCCCCACTCCTCCCCATGGCTGCCCTACCCACCCCAGCTCCGACCCTTTAAAAAAAAAAAGAAAAAGAAAAGAAAAAAAACCCAGGGACTCACTGGTTCCTGTAGCAGACTTTGGGTGTTGGAGGACTTGTGGAAGAGCCCCTCACATGGCAGTGGGGGGCAGCAGGGATCACCCCTCGCTGGGCAGGAACTGGCAAGTCAAGGGGTTTAGGTTTTTTTTTTTTTCCTTAAAGGGCCAGAGCTAGAGCAGGCAGGGCAGCCAGGGGGGGCTGGAGGAGCAGGAGTGGGGGTTGGGGGGCTTGTGCAGAGTCCCCACATGGTGTGGGGCAGCAGGGATCGCCCCCCACCCAACAGCACCCGGTGAGGCTGGGTTGTTTTTTTTCAAAGAGCGGGCGGGGCAGCCATTGCCGGGGCTGGGAGAGTAGGCGGGGGGATGGCCCTGCGTGATTCAGGGATTTGGCAGCAGCCAAATCTCTGAATCGGGTTCAGCTGAATCAATTCAGGACAGTCATTTGAATCACCGAATGGAATCACTGTCCCCCAAATGGGCTGAATCTGAATCCGAAGCAAATTAGTCACTTTGCACAGGCCTACAAGACAGTGGTTTGTCTCAATTCAGAAGCAAGATGTCATCTTCTAGTAATTGTGCTTTTTCATGGGTTTGACCAAATTTTTCTTTTCTTAAGCCCTTTAAATTCCTCAGATGTTACAAAATAAAAGGAATTATGTTTCTGTTTCAGGACCAGATTCTGCAATACTTATTCACGTGAGCAGATGCATTCAAATCTATGAGCAAATTCATGTGAATAAAGGGGCTATTTACTTGAGGGGAAAAAATTTAAAGCATTTTTGGTTCCTTGCTCATCCTAACTTGGTTTTGCTGGTGGTAACCTATTGATGCAGGGTTGGGGGGCAAAATTTGGAGACGGTTGAACAGTCAGTGTTTTAGCTGAAAATGTTAAGCACTGAATTAAACTTGTTGAAAGTCTGATATAAGGATGTACTGAGTATTGAAATCAATGGGAGTTGTTGGTGTTCAGCACCTCTCCTGACCATACCATAAAAGTGCTTTCTTGAACCACACTGGAAAATAAATTGAAGAACTAGTGTTGTTCATAGTTGGTAAGTTATTTCTATTAGAATAATTTCCTTTAGAATTTGACTGCAAGGTTCAGGTTTTGAGTTTCATTTCTTTAATACTTCTGCAAAGCACTGTTTGCAAAGGTCTTGAACCCACCAGGCATTGACCAGTCTGTGCATCTGATCCAGAAAAGCATTTAAAACTCATGCGTGAGGTATCCTACTGAAGTTAACTGACTATGCTACTTTACTGGTTTAAAACCAATATTGCTAATGACCTTACTATTTCAAGCCCAATAAAAAAAATACTCTCTCCCAAAAGTCTTAGCAACTTGCTATAGGAGGTATGGTAGATCATCCTGCCTCACCACAGGTCAGTCAGTTTACAAAGCAGTAATTTGGGTTGTTGGCATGTTTCAGGATACATAGTTGAGCCTAGAAACAGCCATCTCTTTGCAATGTGTCACCATTCCCCTAAGCAAATGAAATGGTGATTTTTTTTTATATTTTTCTTGCCTTAGCTATTACTGAAGAGAAAATTATAGTCTGATTCAGATGCCTTTTCACCAACATTTTTTGTTTTAAATAGAATTACACTGCTGTCATACAACTTAGTATGTTCTGATGAAACAAGCATAGACATGAACCCCCCACATTAACAAACCAGAACTAGGACTGGACCGTGTAATATTGAGATGTTTGCTTGCACGATACTGTATTTTCAAAACCCAGGAACAAGCGTTTTTCAGTGGGAAACTTATCTTCAAGTCATATTTACCAGAGTTAGAGGTCAGTGTTTTAAATTTGCCTAAATGATTTTCAAATACCACGTATTTTCCATCCATGTGACTTGTGCAGCTAATCAGCCTCAGCTCAGCTAATCAGTCAATCAATATTTATTACTGATTATGCTGCATAAGCAGACACTGAATCTTCATCTGAAATAGCAATACACTAGCAGGTAGAAATAAAAAGGAAAAGCTTCAAACTAAAGGTGTACTGCACCTTTAGATAGCCCTAAAATAGTTACTTGCTGTTTGCATCTGGGGGATGATCTTAGATTTCTAACTGTTGTTGACTGTGTGTACTATTCCTGTGGCAAGGAAAACACTTTTTCATTTGAGCCTCACTAGAAGTTGGGACCTTTCCTTGTGGATGCAAACCTCACTACTGTGGACCTGCCTTCTTCACCACAGAAGAAGGCTGCTGCCACACTTTGTACCTTAAAATCGTTCAGTGGAGCAACCTACATTATATGCTTCCAGAAAGCACTGATTACAACAATGCTGTGGGAGTTGTATTGGATTCCTAGTGGAGCTTAATTAGCTGTGACCAATAAAACCCCAAATGTCCTGGATCCTGGTTGGGTCTGAAACTTCATCTCTCTTCCTGTACTACACTAGCACAAATGAGATGATCAGAAACCCCTCTCTATAATAGAAGGATAGTAGGTACAGTATTACCTAATCATAGCATCTTTACTGCAGAAAAGTGGTTCTCATTCTTTTTAGACTCAAGGAACCCCTCAGAAAAATGCAAGCTCAGCCTGGCAACTGACTCCCCAGCCCAGCCGCTGGCTTCTTTACTTTTCATTCCATCCAGGAAGAACACACACCAACTGCTGAAACTTCCTTAGCCTGACGAAGGGTTTTTGAACGCGAAAGCTTGCTTAATAACTATTCTCCAACTATTTGGGTTGGTCAAATAAAATATATCAAATTCACCCAAGGAACCTTGTCTGAGCTCAGTTTTCACACATTTTTCACTACAGAAAAAAGTAATAAAGCAATTTTTCTTGTGCAAAGAACTCAGGTTGCAACAGGTCAGAATGTTGCAACCTGAATTGGAATCTAATGCTGTAGATTCCTGTTTGAAATCTCTTCTGATATTATGTTTGTGCCTCTAACAGTGCTAACATTGCATGATACCCCATGGTACCCCTGAAAGGATCTCAAGGGTGCCACAACCCTCTGGTTGAGAATTACTGCCCTAGAACTATGTCCGTTTTCCTTAGTTCTGAAATAGTTCAAACCTGAGCTTCAGCTTGTTGACTTATCAGTTTTTGGGAGTGGACTAGAATACCTGTTGAATACCTCCACCATGTGTTTCTATGATTCAATGGAGCATGTAGGTTTACACTATTATTATTTTAAGGTATATATATGCCTTTCATCCCAGACGACCCCAGGGTTCTTTATAAACTTATAGACCCAGATTTAGGAAATGTCTCTGTTCAATGTAACATACTTAAACATTTTAAATGTCTTTCCTGTTTTGTAGGATTGGAGTGTTGCTGTAGTTATAATGGTCCAGGAAATATGCAAGAAAGTTAATTGGTCGAATACAAAATGTCACCGAAAAATCCTTGCTCCTAGTTTAGAATGGAGTATATTAGCACATGCTTGAAGTGCTTTCCTGAGTTAGGAGGAATATAAAAATCTTAGTCCTGAAGGGCAGCAAAAATGATATTAGGAAAAACTCCTCCAAAAATTGCCAAGATATATTTAATGATTTGCACAAAATATTCTGGCCTGCAGTTGTTAAGATGTTTTTATCTGAAAGAGCATTTCAGAATACACTTCATTGATGTCAATGCACTTAATTCATATAGGTTGCAAGAAGGTGCAACTCCATTGAAATGAATGGACTCCCACCCTCTGATGCCAGGAGTGAATGTGGCTCAATGTACTTACATTGGAAGGAGGGCTGATTGTGATATAATCTGAAGCTGTGCTGCCAACTATTATCAAGCCCACAGCTTCAGACATGAAGTCATCTCTTTTCTCTGTCTTATAATTAAAAAGTGCTTTGTCAAATACTTTTTATTGAAGACTGACATGGCAAATAGCCTTCTAAACTTACATCAGTTAGCGCACAATTTTATTTAGGTCTTAGACTACAGTAAACAGTATACTGTATGGTCCTATAGACAGAATGCTTTTTCTCAGCTTTAAGAATTGCATAGAGACATGGCATTAGACTCAGACCAGTCAGAGGGATTCTGCCTCATCTACAAGTTCCGTTTTTAGTGTAGGTATGCTGCCAATGATAGTAATTTATGATTGTATTTGTGACTTTTCCTGTCTTCTCTGCCCTTCACTTTTTTTGTTCTTGAAGTGCTTAGAATCATTGGAAAGTAGAACTGGAAGGGACCTCAAGTTTGTCTAGTTCAGCCCCTTGCTCAGGGCAACATCATCCCCAGCTTAACCATCCCAGCCAAGGGTCTGTTCAACCTTCTCTTGAAAATTTCCAGGGATGGATATTCTACAACTTCTCTAGGTAGCCTGTTCCAATGCTTAACCACCGTCATAGTCAGAACGTTTTTCCTGATCTTCAACCTAAATTTCTTCTGTTGCAGTTTGAGATTATTGTTCCTAATCCTGTCCCCTAGCCACAGAGAAGAGTCCATCTTCCAATAAAACATACAGGACTGCATACTTTACCTGATTCAATTTAAATCTATGACTAGCATGCATAAGGCATCAAAATTAACAAAATTGTCTTTTCAGTACAGAATTGTTTCTTAGACTTGCCCTTGCCTTTTCATGATACATATAACCAATAGGTAAAGTAAAACATTGAACTGAACAGGGTTTGTGTGCTGATAAAATATAAGTGGGGAGAGCTGGTCATGGAAAACAGTTAGAAACAATTGGCCACTACGTTACTGACATTTGTGTTGCCTTTCTCCTTGAACACTTTGGCTTTATATACTAACCAATTCAATGAAATACAGTATAGCTATTAACCACTAAAACAGAATTCTTCAGTTGCCTAGTAACTAATCCAATCCAAGAAGGAAATAAAAATAGAATACATAAATTTAGAACCTCTAGGTCCACTGCCAAACAAAATATTCTCACTTGCAGCAGTCAGATCTATGATTTGAATATTTTTAATAGTATAGATTATATGTTTTATGTAGACAAACGCGACTTGCTTTTTCATATCTCACTAATTACACATCCAGGGTATAAGGTCTTTTAGTTTTTGCACTCCTGTACAAGAATGTTTATTCATAATACTAAACATAAATATTAAGAGGGAAGAATGGCTTAATTTCTGGCTTTTTTTTTTCCATTTTCATTTGACAATAAAACCAAAGGCTGCAATATAACTTAATAAACCACATTATATTGTCAAGAGTAGCAGCATAAATGTCTATTTAATACATTAATTTCTCTATACCTCACTGTACAACTTCTCAGAAGAAAAATATTTTGTTAAATAAACAACAGTGATACAATATGAAAATACTGATAGTATACCAGTACATGCTATAACTGTTTTGGTGACTTTGTGATATAATCCTTTCATGTAATCCAAATGTTAGTTTCTATAGACCACCCATGTTATATTCTAAAATACATTTGAAAAAATTGAAAAAGTATTACTCTATTTTAGGATCCTCATCTTGCAGTCACTTTACGTGCATGCCATGCACTTTACATTCATTGGGATTAGTCCTGTGCACAGAAGCAGGGTCTGGATTTGAATTGTTTCACAGTTGAAACAGTGGCAGTTTCATCCTACACAACATTTTAGAGTTAAATTCTACAAATCTTTACTTGTGTGAGGAGCAACACCACTAAGATCAGTCTTGAGCCTCTTATAAGTAAAGGTATCTAATACTGTACCCTAAATTCAGCATCAGGCAACTTTAGGCCATCACAATGAATACAGCATCACTTTTGCAAACAAGGTTTGTGTGTGCTTGCAGGAAACTGAATACTGGCTTAATTTTCTGTCCTGCAACATAGAGTATATGGGAAGTTCTCAAACAATATGTAATCTCTAAATTCAGTAGGTAGGGTAAAAAATGGTTTTGGTACTGTTTTGTGTAATACACTCTTGCTACTAATAGAGCTGCTGAATCCATTATTTTTATTTTTAGTGCTGTGAGATTAGAAATGCAATTCTCAGAGTTGTCTGAAGTGAATGATGGAATACAATGAAAAAGCTTCATCTTGCACTAAAAATTATTGTGCCAGATCTAAGAAAAAAATTCCATTGGAATATCATTTTAATTAGTTTGCATGTCTGAAAACAGGAGAAATATGGCTTGCACATCTGAGGCTGAGAGAAATAGTCATTATAGTTATTCTGCAAGTGTTTGATGTGGTCCAGCTCTTAAGGAAGCAAAGATTTCCAGCTGAAGAGTTTTCAGAGTAAATCCAAACTACAAGTGTGTATTTTATGTAATGAATAATTACTGTATGCTATGGGTCTGCATTTTCAGTGTAAACTAGAGATTACTTTTCAGTTATCTGGATAATGTTCTGAATTGAGTATGACACTGTGGTAATATGAGAACTTTTGCATCATGCTAAAAGAACTCCAGTTAGCTAGATGTCACCTTTAACCATACAATCTCTGTTTTTCAGTGTATTGTTTTATTATTTGCAGAACTCTGTCAATGATCCTGTTTCTGTAAAAGACAGAATAAGGCACCATCCTCCCATAAGATGGATACAAACCCTTTTACACTACATCAACTTCAGTAAATATATACGCATACGAAGACTGATTTCTATCCAGTTTTTTTAAACCAAAACATTCAAGGTATACAGTACACCTTAGTAACAGATGGTGATCAAGTTTAAAGGGTATGCAAGGTTTTTAGGCCCTAGCCCTGCATGTAATAAATAAAAGTTTATATCAAGTATTCTTATGATTTATTTGTTGAGCACCAAACACTTTGCAAAGTGTTTAGACTTCACCTCTGATGTGTGCCTTGACTAGGAAAAGCAGTCAAATTTAGCTCTCTCTTGTTAGGTAAGCCTGACCTAAACACAGACAGTTTTCCTAATTGAGATGAAACTAAAGAATGTATAACCTACGTGGAATATGGCACAATAAGTAGGTCATAAAATGAGCAAGACAGGAGATCAGAGGACTGTTTGGGACAAAAGTACAATATTATCACCTGATTATTCAACAAAGGTTTGGTGCTGAGCCACTAGTAACAGTGGGAGCTGGACCAAGACCTATAAGCATCTACACAGTGCCGCCCCACCTTTTCTTTTTGTGATTTCTTCTTCCTTCTCCACTCACCTTTTTGTTGGCAATGCCTAAAACAGTGGTTCTCAACCTTTTTGGTCCTGAGGCACCCCTCAGAAAATGCCAACTCTTAGCTTTTGCTAATATTTTGACTACAGGAAAATGATAAAGCAGTTCTGTTACAAAGAACTCTGAAAGACCACAGCAGGTCAAAATACTTGTAAAACTGTGGATTCCTATTTGAAATCTCTGGGTTTATCTTGTATAGGTAATCTGCACACCTAACAGTGCTAATATTGCACAGCAGCCTGTGGCAACCTTAAAAGGATTTTCAGCACCCCAGAGTGCTGTTCCACCCTGGTTAAGAATCACTCCTTTAGAAGTTAGCTTTTATGGAGGAGCTGAATGTGGTGAAGGATGATGAAGTAAATAAGAGCCCACAAGCTGTTTAAAACTTATGTAAGCTTTCCATGTTGCCCATTGTTTTAATGAAGTAAAAAAATTGACTTCTTTTTGTTTGTATGTTTATAGTTGACATTTCAGCTCCCCCATGTTTTATAATTCGGTATTTAAAATTCTTTACATAGCATGGCCTCACGTACCCTTCTGGTTCCAAACCCCAGTAAACCTTGCTGTTGCCACTCCATGCAGTTTTGACATCAGCTATCCAGCATCCAGAAAACGTATTACCAGATGTTCCTGTGAATGCACCCTGGTAATAGGAACTGGCTAGCATTGGAGGTTGCAACTTTCCCTGCTCATTATTCTTACTTATCATGGAATAAGATGAAGGTGAGAAACCGTGGCCGCACACTGTCAGGTGTGATGACTTTGTGGGGCTGTGAGGAAGTAAAAGCATCCCTCGAAACCATCTAATCATACACCAGTGTTGTAACTGTGGGAAAGATTTGAGTGTGGAGAATACTTGCTGACATTATCAGTAATGACAACATCAACACAAAATAAAAGTGGCAAGAAGATTGAAGTATTGTATTGTACTTTCTGCTTTCAGGTTATACAGAGGCTTATGTAAGAGGCTGTCCCACCCCACCCTTGGGCCCAACAGGATGTGGGTTTCAAGCTTTCCATCAGCTTTAGATTGTAGGGCATAATTTTTCTACAGGGGAATCCCCCTGCCTCTGCCTCTGTCCCTCAAGTTAACACACTTTATACAGTTGGGAGTAGGAACAGATAGAGCATAAATAAGAGTTGCACAACAGCAACTACCAATGGCCAATCCATGGAGTTACATTAGCACTATGTTGAATAATTTAGTGGTGAATAGATCTTGTGCTACTGTACAGAGCTGCATCCACTGAAGTCCTCCTTTGGACCTACTGAATGGAATATGGGCCTTGTACTGGCACTTGTGTCAGAGAAGAAATGGTAGTCAGTGTTGCCCAGATCCCACACTCAATTTCTCTGACATGTTTGGCCTTAAGAGGTCTGACAGCTGGTCTGACCTCAGGGTTCTGCTTAAATGTTTATGATTTACTGAGCATAAACAAGGAAAATGACACAGTAAAAATAACTTGAAATAGCATATGTTTAAAAAAAATAAAAGTTTAGAAAACATTACATAATACAGGGATTTGTAGTCAAATGTATTATGCAGTTAATTCTTGTAAATTGCAGTTATTCTGTAGCAAATAATTACCACCTGTTTCATGCATGCCTCAAATCCATTCAGTACAGCAATCTAGTCCATCATTCTAATATTATTTATCCAGTTGTATTATTTGCAAGTACACTTCTACTTAGTTTTTGGCTTTACAGTAATATTTCATGCCTTCTTTACAGAGAATTGCTGATGTAATAAACTCTAAGTTTTATTTATGAAACCTATCCCAATACTTTTGCATTGTAGTGGTAGGGCTTCATAGATTCATAGATGTAGTGTCAGAAAGGACCTCAGTAGATCTTCAAGTCCAACCCCCTGCCCTGGGCAGGAGAGAATACTGGGCTCATGTGACCCCAGCTAGGTAATTGTCAAGCCTTCTCTTAAAGACCCCCAAGGTAGGAGCCAGCACCACTTCCCTTGGAAGTTGGTTCCAGATCCTGGCTGCCCTGACTGTGAAGTAGTGCCTTCTAATGTCCAGCCTGAACCTACTCTCAAACAGCTTATGGCGGTTATTCCTTGTTACTCCGGGAGGTGCTCGGGGGAACAAGGTCTCACCCATTCCCTGCTGGTCCCCCCTGGTAAGTTTACAGATAGCCACCAGGTCCCCTTTCAGCCTTCTTTTGTGAAGGCTGAACAGGTTCAGGTCCTGTAGCCTCTCTTCTCTGCCATAGTATTCAGTGGAGTTCATAATGATTCTGAAACAATTTTGAAAAAGAGCCTAATAACTATAAAATGAAAATGCTGCTTAGCAATCAGATTTTGGTAACTAAACTTGGCTCTCAAAAATAGTTGATTGTAAAACGTTACTCACATAGACTTTCTGTCTGACTTTTCTGCCATTACTGTGCCTCTTAAAATTTGTGGGACTGTTAAGGTAGAAGCTGTCTGCTAGCTGACTCTAACACTTTTCGGACAAACAAGAATTTCTGATCCTAGTATATCAAACATCCCAACAAGTCAAGAATATTAGAACCAGAATAAATGTGCATTACCTGAGCTGCCAATTAAGGTAGTAGTATAGAGAAAAGGGAAAAAAAACTATGCCAAAACTAAAATGTAGCAAATACTTTTTTGTTCCTTGCCTCTAAAGTTGAACATGTCTTAGCAATTTCTTTTAATTTTATATATAACCTAAATATTAAATTTGGAAATGGGCACTGACTTACTACTGCAGTTTTACCTAACCGGGCCCTCTGTGAAATCCTTGGAGTAACACCAACATGAAATTGGATCAATAGTGAATCTTGCCCATGTTGTCTGGCAAGAGCTTTAAATTTCAGGGTGCCTAAAAATCATTTTTTTTAATTAAAAAAATCAGGTTTTTTAACATTTTAATCAGATTTTTTATTTAAATTGGATTTTTTTAAGTATAATTGTTTTCCTTTTAAAAAATAAACTGGATTCAAAAGGAAATTGAATGTATTGCAACATAGGCTAAAGTATAAATTTAATATAATCTATTAAAATAATATAATCGGTCAATGAGTCTCCACAAAAAACTGGACTTAAAGGCTGATTTTCTTCTATATAAGAATGAGGGAGGAAACCTCTAACTTTTGAGATCAAACTTTGAAATATTGTGCCATATTTTTGTGTGTTAGGGGCTTGACCCCTGAATGGATGGATGCAAGGTCTATACCACTGGATGCTAAGTATTAGCAAAGTCATACAGCTGTTGGAATCTGGCCTCTGACTCTAGCAGACACCACCTTGTACGCTCTTTGATCAGAATTATCCCCTTAGCCCACCTGGATGGTATTAAACTCCTGCTTTATTACCTCTGTCTGAGCTCTGAATAGCTCAGCTCTCAAATAATGAATATTTAGGATTCTGCACCTGTAAGGGAGGCTTTTCTCCAGCTAATGGAAAAACAACCATCTGCTCAGTAACTACTAACCCCCTGCTACTGAATTGTTCTGGGTCTTTCCTTGGTTCTTCTGCATACATACAGAGATGTAAACATTAACTCTAGCCATCTCTCTAAACTAAAATACTGCAGCACACAAGGGCAGGGGGTTACAGTAGCAGAAATCATGGATTGTTATGTGGAGGGGAGGTAAAAGGAGTATCCAAAACATTAAAGTTTTGTTTAATGTTAAGTGCTGGTTTTGGATATCTAATTTAAATACAAGTTGCCATCTTAATGCAGCCTGGTACAAATAGAAGCAAAAAGTTAATCATCTAGTGAATAGGAAATATATTTCAACATTTTAAAGCATACTAAAATATAGGATTTCTAACAATCCAAATATGTTAAGCTATGTATTTTAGATATAGTTTATATATCTAGGAAACATACAAAATCTACTGCAAAAACTATTAATTATAAATCAACATGTTTTAATTATATCAACCAATGAAAATACACCTTTCTTTAAAAAAAAAAATATATAAAATGGGAAAGTTGATAAATATCAGTGATGTAAATTGGGTGTTTGGCTTGCTGATTTAAATCAGCTATTTAAATCTACTTGATTTAAATTGATCCTCCCTGGTTTTAATAATAATCATCCTGACCCTGGCCCTTATTTGTCTTCCCAATTCCAGGTTGGGAAGTAAGTGGAGAAAACACCTCAACTCATGTCAGCACCAGAGCAGAACTCCTCCGTAGTATAGAGTGCGCTAGGAAATTTACCCTCCTAATGCATCAGGAAGGATGCTATGCCTCTAAGGAGGCAGAGGGTTTGTGTAGATGAAATGGGGGCCCCTAAATTGAAGCGGTGTTTTTTTTTAAAACACCGCTTCAATTTAGGGCAAAGTAAACCCCATGTTGTGTACACCCATGTCTTACCTGCCTCTCCGGCAGCAGGGAAGGGAAGGCGAGTTGCCAGAGCGGTCCCTGGGCTGCGGGGGAGTAGGGGATACTGGTGCTTCCCTCCACAGCGGTGGTGACCCCCACCCCCCAGGCGGCACCTGCCCGCAGGCACCCAGCTTGGGCGGTCCTGGGTGGCACCGCAGTTGCAGAGGGAAGGACCAAGTCCCCACGCAGCTCATACAAGCAGGCAGGCTCCAGGGGAGAACAAAAAATCATCAGGCTCGCCGCTTTTTTTTTTTCCCCCCCCCCCCTTCAGTGAAGCCTGCCTTCCCAGGCTGCTGCCAGGCTGCCTGCACAGTCCCTGAGCTGCATGGAGCCCAGTGCTTTGCTTTGCAGCTGTAGGGCAGCAAACAAACTCCTCGGATGTGTTTTAGTTGACTCCGCCCCAAAGTCAGTTAAGGCACATTATGCCACCGAATGTGCTACAATGGCTGGAATTAATGCACAATACACCGCCGACGCATGCAAACGCCAACACCATTAAAGCAGTGCAAAAGCATTTAACCTGCTTTATTGTGTCATTCACACATGCCCCTTGTTTCATTTACACACTCCCAGAGTCTGCAGGTTTAGGTTCCTGTCTACCACAGCCAATTTGCTGTCCCAGCATTTTGCTGAGAGAAAGATGTGCTCCGCAAAGCATGTACCACCACCTAACCTGAGGACTCCAGGCCTGGAATCCTAGGGCAACATCTTAGCCACCTCCATGGCTTCACTGCCCAGGATGGGTGTTACTTTCACATAGCCAACCCCCCTTCATTTCTATAGTTTCCTTTTATGCATTAAACCAATTATTGATTCCTCACTAAAGAGACTGTCTTCATTTTGCACATCCTCTTCATTCCCATGCAGTTTGATTCCTGCATATTTCAAAGCTCATGCCTAAATCGGGAAACATTAAGAGGCCTGTAATGTATTTATTATGCTTACATAGCTCTAACAAGGGTGGAGGGAAGAGATGGTAGTCTGAGATCCCCAAATATTTTCGTACATCTTTAAAAAAAAAAAAAATCACAGCTGATAAAAGTTAAAGTTGGAGGATTCTGAGGGAACGAACATGAATAGTGAACACGGCACACGGTATTGCATGCCTTTGTGATGCCACTCAAAACTGGCTGTCAAAATTCCCCATCAAGGAACATTGTAGCTTAGTAATTATGCGCATCTATTAACTTGGCATCCATTCTTTCTCAAAAACGCTTTGTGACAATATCTCTTCAAAGAAGCACATATCTCATCTTGGTGTCTGCTAGATGGCCGCAACACACCTCCCCAAGGGAGATCCCTGTGATAACACTATATTAAAGACAGGGTTTGGGATTTTTTTTAAACCTCTATCACAGAAGCCAGTGCATAAGCAAGGATGCCTATTATAATTTTACAGACAATGTTAACAAAAGCTGCTTGCACAAAAGAAAATTAAATGTTAACATTTCAGGAAGCTGTGATGATGATGGGGGCTCTATTGTCATTTCTGCTGAAAAATTGCTATTCGTACAAATAGCGTGAGCTTCACTCCTCGCCTGGACATTCCGTTTGTACATTTTGGTGTGTTTTGTCAGATGTGTCCCTGGATGCTGATTAAAATGAAATACCAAGCAATTTTCATCTTTAGAATACTTTTACTTGTTTGTATCCAGCAGATTAGTGTGGTGATAAATATCAGTTTAGGGGCACAAAAACACCATGTAAAAGAATCCAAAGTACAAGGCTTTAAAAATATGTTTCCTTGTTTTTGTATTGCTTAGTCTCCCTTGATTATATTTCTGTCCGCTAATGGTAAACGAGTTTTACAAAGAATCAAGAACAAAATTGGAGACAGAGGATAATATAACCCTTTATTGTTAATTATGTTGAAAGCACAAAACATGACTCCTTCCAAGTCTTGTCTTCCAGACACTAGATTGCTTAGCATTTTGAATGACTACAGTTAGGCACTCGCATCCTGTTTTGGATTAAGGCTCCAGCCTATTGTTTGTGGTACAACTGAGCCTGTGTGACCCTCTGTCAATTTGCAGTTTTAAGAGTAGATCTCTGAATTATTTGCGCAAGTTTTTCCACAGGCCTGGTAACAAAAACTCCTTCTACTTTAAAGAAGAAAAATATCTTAACATGCAGGTTGCTTTGTAGACTTTGCAGTGCAAAGGAAATACCTTGCATATTTTTCCTTAGGATTTTTTTTAAGATAGACTACGAAGATTACATTCCATTATTCCTCTAATGTTGGTCATGGCTTGTGTCTGGATTCACCAGAACTGAAAAACTGAAACCTGTGTCTCTTGATGCTCTGCAGAGACAATTAACCGAAGTTCTTGGGGGCTTTGGAAAGGGAGTAGAAGTTTTGTTTTGTTTTGTTTTTTTAACCTTTAGAAGTTACCTAACAAGTCACATAGTCCTAGCTGATATCTATCAGCTGTTGTAACCAATAGCACACCCATTGCTTTTCTGCTTCCCCCCGCCCATAAGGCTCTTATGCCTCAAAAATGTTGAAAGCAAGTGGTGTGCATTGTTGCACCTAGGCAACCAGTTTACATATATTTAAATATATACTTTGTTTTCTAGCTCAGGATAGTAACTGGCCAATATACCAGGCTGGAGGCAGGACTGATACAGGCTTTACTCCAACTCTGCCAGTGCAGCTCATTGCTGACTTGTAACAACCCTGTTTTTGCAGCCCTACCAGTTCTAGAACCTGATACTGCAAAGTGCTGAATGTGCTGAATGCCCTCCTCTTCTGTGCATGTCTGTGGGAGAGAAGGCTGCTATGTTTCTCAGAAAAGCAGCTAGACATCTTGAAATACCAGGTTTCTTAATGATCAAAAACTGTCATTTATATGATGGCTTTGTGGTGCTGCAGAGAAACATTCAGTAGTGACCTGCTGGAGATGACTAAACTCATGCACGTGGGCACTTATAAGTTATTAAAACTGCATAGTAATCCAAAGGATTTGAACTCTGGTCTCTAGAGGTAGAAGGCTAATGCAGTTGCTCACTGTGCGACTTTGTTGCCTGTTGTAAATTATGAATTATATCATTTTGGCTGGTAGTGTGATTTGGCTCTTACTCCTTAGAAATCTCTTTTATTCCTGTTTACCCCCCTTCAAAAGCTCAGTGTATATAGTGCTTTGTTCTGTGCTTGCCAATTCATTGCCCTCCGTTGCCATCACAGAATTAGAAAGAAAATACTGTGTGGTTAGAGTGGAGTCATAGCTTATTTCACTCATGTGAGAGCTCCTACTTTGTGGCCCACTCCTTTTTCTCACCTTCAGTTCTTTCACACCACAAAACCAATAGCTTTAAACAAAATCTTTAGTTTATCTAATTCTACCTTCGTTTGATTAGCTATAGCGAGACACAAAATTTATTAAAATGATAGAAAACAGGTCTCTGACTTGTCTGGTAACTCTGTGATGGATGAGAGTGGAATCTGTGTGTGATATTCAGCTAAGGGAGGGAGGAACTACCATTAATATTGTTTTCAGTTTATTAGGCCAGGGGGGTGGGGAGAACAGATCACTTCTCACCACTCAGTGTGTGGAACAATTATTAATTACAGTCTGAGGAATGGCTGGTGTTTGCATTTGCCTGCCAGACTTCAGAAAAATGTACATTATATAAAAGGATATGGAAGGCCAGGTAAAAGAGTAAAAGGATAGTAATAAGTATACTGGTATTTAATAAAATAAGAACCTTATCCTGCTCCCCCAACAAAACCTTCATTCAGAACTTAAATGGACATTTTTTAGAAATGGATTGAGCTCCCTTCTCCAAATAGACGCCCTGCAGGTTCCAACCAGAAATTTTCAAAACGCCATAGCTTTTAGTGAGCTTTTGAGCTTAATTTAGCAGCTATAGAATATTTGGAGTGTCATCAAGACACCAGAGTATGCCAGATATTTTAAGTTTTACCATTTAAGTCTGATCCCAGAGCAAAGATGTAAACCAATGTCTATGACTCCAGCACTGGAACTCAGTGTGTTTTTTCTTTTTAATTGAATATTTTCTATATACATCTTTTAAGTCAGCTTAGCTTCTAAGTGCTTGAGGTAGGAACTGTCTCTTTCCTTGATCCTGTCAAGCATTGATCATTCAAACAGCATTTTGCTTTTAGTGATTAAGATTTGGAAAGGAAAGGTGTTATTCCCAGCATCAGAAGGAGATGGCAGGAGAAGATCATGTCCAGGTTTTGTTTTTGTTTTTTTGAACCATGGGCACTCAAAATATGAAATAGGAAGGAAAACTAGAAAAAAGGAAAGTAACTCCATTTGTTCAGTAGATTGAAGAAGGTGCATGTGGTGCCATGCTAGAAATGGCAAAGATTATGTTTAATGAACATATATGCTACACCTTTAAATTTTAAACAAAGCTTCTGATTGTAGAGCTCACGAACCAGAAAGAGCATAGAGCAGAGATGAGATATTCTAGACCCCTGGAACAATACAGGTGTTTGCTTAATGAGAGCTGCCTGTGGGAGTAGTAGAAGGTGCTTGTGCATCTGTGACAATCTTGCATGCCGCTGAGACGTGCGTTAATACTTGACAGTTTCTGATTGAATTGATTCCAGTTTATCTCTTATAAGGCATTGGTCATGTTACTCTAGTATATAATCTGTAAACAGTTGTTAGGTACATTGGCTCTCTCCCCTCCCCCACCTTTCCATGACCATCCGCCATCCCCCCCCTCCACCCCCAAATCAGCGGAGGAGTGGAGTGCGAGAGAGACAGCTGACACACCTCTGCAAGAATGCTAAGGCAACTTCACGACGGCTGCACAAAGACTTGCACTATTTTCTTCACGTGATATATGAGCATGATTTAAAGGTATTTATTAGCTCAAAGTGACCCATCTCTCTGAGCTGCTGAGGTAGGGATTGGAGGGGGGGGGGGGGGGGGGGGGGAGTAGGGAGGAAAGAGCCATAGACCAGACTCCTTAATGATATTCTAGAACAGTCTGTCATTTCAGTTTGTGCCTGCATCGACAGCCTAGGGACAGCGCCACTGTAGTCTGATTGTATGCGGCTGCAAAGAGCCTGCTGCATAGGGAGCTGATTAATAGATGCAGAAAGATTCAGACCAGTGATTTGTCACTTGATTTTGCTAGTAATTTCTCTAAACAATGAACAGGCAATCTTGTAATGGGCCATAGATTTCTAAGATGAAAGCCAAATGAAAGCCAACTCGTTACAGGGTGTGTGTATGTGTTTGTGTGCATGCATGTGTTTGTGCATGCACACGCATGTGTAACTATTCTCTGACAGACTGTAAAATGGAGGTGGTAGGATTCAATTATTCATTATATAGATATAAAGAGAGAGATGTGATTAGAAAATATTAGGAAAATGTATTAAAATTATATATATAAAAATATAATTTTTAATATTTTTCTAATTTTTAAGGGGGATGGAGAAAGTAGCCTTGCTGAACAGAGATACAGAAAGGGGCATCTAAGTGGCTTATTCGTGTTAATAGTTTATTTCTTTAAATATTTTATTCTTCCAAGCTTAACAAGTGTTGAATAGTTTTTTTAAATATTTTTTGAAAAGTTAAAAAATGAAAAAGTGAAACTGCACTATAATCATACTATTTTAGAGCCTTTTCCAAAGACCGAATGGTTACCTATTGTAATTATTTTACAAAAGTGTGATGTTATTGAACAGAAAAATAATTGTTATCAAGATACTAAGGCGCACTGAGGCCTTGCTTATCTATATGCAAATGTTGGTAAAAATGGAAATTCTATAAGCCATAGTTAGAATGTTTTAAGTCGTTGTTTGAATACTGTGCTCTGTTGTTGTAAACTGAAGAGTAAGTTACTCAGCGTGTTTTCTGACAAGGAATATTCATTTATTTTGAATACTACATGCTATCAATATTAGACCTGAAGCTCCAGACCTGTAGTAGGAACAGAAAAAGTGAGCGAGCTCTGTAATGAATCTGTTGTCTTCCTGCTGCTGCTGCTTCTACTGACATACAGAAGAAAAGAATAAGATTTCCCTCACTACTGTATGCAGTAAAATTCTTTGTAGTACTCTTTTAAATTCAGATATACAGTGTTACCCAAGACTAAATATGGTCTGTGTTACCAGCATATATGTTTGGGTTAAAAATGTCTTTGGGACTGTTATACTATCATGGAAAACAGCACCCTGCCACAATATAAATGTTAGAGAGCTCACCACACGTTGTGCAGTTAAACTGCTAGATCTAAAACAATAGTAATGTTCAGATTGGATCCTAGTAATTTTTTAACACTGCTTGCATTTTTAAATGAATGGTCATTTGGTGTTCTGCATTTAATTCTGTCTGCTTGCTGATTTGGTTGCCTGTTGTCATTAGAAAAAAATCGGACTTGAGAGAGGAAGTTATCCTTTATTACATGGAAGATTCACCAGTTCTTTTCCTTTTTCTTCCAGTTATTTTAAAATCAATTTTTCCTACCCCAAACTTCAGATGTTTCCATAATTCATAGAGAAAAATCTGACCAATGAAAATATCTTTATACTGAAGAGTTATGAAGTGATATATGAAGGGAAAAAATTCTCATTGGCAAATTGGACAGAGTGTAAGCACAGTGGAGTCAGACCATGTTAAGCAAAGTTTTGTTGCTGGAACTTAGTGCTTCTTAGCAAGACGCAGTCAAGAATTTCCTACAGCTAAAGAAATTTGCAAGATTAGAGTGCTTATGGTGTTTAGCGGCTTTTTTAGGGATAGAGATTCAAACAAAAGAAAACAAAACAATCCTTTGACCCTCTCCCTGAGGAGACAAAGACCTTTTTTCTAATGTTGCATCTAAAAAAAATACTTATTTCTCCAGTATTAACAATCAACATTTACTGCAAAAGAACATTTCCAAGAGTGAATCTGCTCACTAAAAAAAAAAATCTCACTGTGTGTATATATAGTATGTGCCAGCCTTTATTAAAGGATCAGCTGATTATTATTCTGATACCAGCTTTTATTTTCTTCTCCCACTCCCTCTTCCTCCGAAAGGCTGCATACAAATATAGTAATCGATCGAGAGGAGATGTTCTGCCTTTACGAGATTAATTACAAACATAGGGATGCTGTGTCTAGCCTGTATGTATGATTGATCTTGTAGGAGGAAATGCAATAGGAAACTAATGCTTCCTTTTATCCAGTAAGCAAAGTTCAAAGATGTTTACATTCTGCTAGGTAAGCACAGCTGTCTAAAGACGCCAAGATGGATGGACTGTTCTGTCAGCACAAATTTACGCCAAGGTAACACACCAAGCTGTCTCTGTGGACCTCTCTCCAGCCACACGACTGTAGGGTCAGAATTGCTAATTTAGCAAATAGCTTAATTGTTCAGTATTTTAATTAGCAATAAGATGCATGCAAAGCCAATACAGTGCAAGCGGCTAGTAAATGAAATGTATTTGTTAATTATGATCAGGACTAAGAGGCAGAGAAAAAGGGTTTGCTTATGCCATTTTCAAGCAGTCATTGCAATACATTTCAAAACATCCCATTTTCTTAAAATGAGCTTTTTGTGACACTAAGGAGCTATCCATTGTCTGTTACCTAAAATTAGGTTCATGCAGAGTGAGACTCTGGAAGGTACAATGCACAATTATGTACATGTGTATGTGTGGATAGATAGATATGGATATCTTTATCAATATAGATAGATATGTATGTATATATATAGCTATATCTATAAAATATATAAAGGATGGAAACATTAGCTTTGGATCAGGCTGGATGCAAACAGTCTCACTTCATTCCTGGGTATATGCTGGCACTGCTATTAACTGTGCCAAAGGTGAAAGATCCATCCAGAGATTCAGTCCACTTCTTCCCCGGATTTTAAGTGAGAGGCATCACTGTGTTGCACTCTGTTTAACACCTGCACATCTGGGAAGGTCTTTTAAGTATATACGTAAATTGTTTATATTAACTTGGCAGAGCACAGAGTCTCCATGGAGGATCCACATTCTCAGGAGCAAAAACATAAGAAAAAAGGAGGGAGAGTGGAGCATGCGCTGTAATGGTTTTAGAAACATCCCTTATCTGAGAGATTTCAGGCATTTAGCTCTTGCTGCATGTTTGTGCAAACTCCTGACACCGAGGGTAGGAAAGGATTCCATAGTATGTGCAATGCTATGTATACTGAGCTTAAAGGAGGAAAAAGGCTTTTCTCTCCATTCAAATAATTAGAATGATTAGTATGATAAATACCATTTGACCAGGATGGGGGAAATAGAGTTGCCTTTGATCATTCCTAGCTAGCTAGGTGACGTATGTTAGTTAAGATCAGAATTTTCATATTCTTTTATTTCCTTTTAAAGATATTGAATAATCTGTGTTCTTGATACAGGAATTGACAAACGATATTGTACAATGGCTGTATTAGAGCAGCCGTAAGGATTGGGGTAGATTCTTTTTTTTTTTTTAACATACAAATCCTGTCTGATAAACATGGATTCATTTGCTGTTTAGCAATCAGTTTACCAGGCTTAACAAAGGTTATTGCAAGAATTGATGTTCCTCTTCTAATAATTAATGTTAATGAGTCCACTAAACAGTAAACAAGACAACAAAGAACTGTTAATGAGACGGCCTTTACTCATTTGTTTAATCTTTTAGTAAGATAATGGGTGATAAATATATTGCTGTTCAGCCATATTCAAACCCTTAATGTGTGGCGAGTGTTTTAAAAAAAGATTTGAACTGATTTTTTACATTTACATTTAGTAGATTCAGCTGACTGAGTAGGTGGGGCATCTGAAAGAGTTTGGAGACTTATATAATTAAGTGCCTTGACATTCTGTGTCTGAAGGACATTGGCAGATGTCCAAATACTATGTTCTGCTCTCAAACCATTTAATTGAAACCACGTAAAAAAAAAGATCTTGGCAAAAACCTTATGTGAGGGTTTTTTACTATTGGATTGACCAGACAGGGCAACAAAGCTGATAAAACAGGATTAGCAAAATTGTATTGTTGGATATTATATGCTGTGTGACATGTACTACAGCAAAGGAATTTGGCAGGATTAACCTGCAAGGGATAAAGATGTAACAGACAAGAGGGCTGAATTAATAGACTGCCGTGACCAAGCAGGAAAATCTATTTGCATGGAATATTAACAACACTAACAAACTTTTGGCCAATGGAGATCCAGTTGCTATCCTTAGTCCTGCAGTTATCCAGTCTGCATAACCTATTTTATCACAAGTAACTTTAATGTTGAAAGCATGTAATCATTTAGGGTTCAGGCTGTCCATGATTTGGGGAGTTAAGCGGGGAGGGGGTGGGGAGCGGAATTTCCTAAATCATGGACAGGTTTTCTACATTTATTACGAAGTGGGAAGAGACTCATTTATCTTCTGCTAAAGACTAGGGGCATGTGTAGATGAAACAGGGGCCCCAAATTGAAGCAGTGGGTTTTAAAAAACACCGCTTCAATTTAGGGCTGATTAAACCCCCGTGTCGTGCACACCTCGGCTGACTTACGTGCCTCTCTAGCACAGAGGGGAGAGCGAGCTGCTGGCAGGCGGACCGGTCCCTGGGCTGCAGATGGGGGGTTGGGGGGGCAGGGCTGGTACTTCCTTCTGTGGCAACTGTGGGCCTCCCCCAGGCAGTACCCGTCTGCAGGCACCCAGCTCAGGTGGTCCCGGGGGGCACCACAGCCACAGAGGGAAGCATTGGGCCCCCGCGCAGCTCAGGCAGGCAGGCTGGCTCCAGGAGGGGTTGGGTAGGGAGATGAGATCAGGCTCACCACTTTTCTTGGGCAGAGCTGCTTTCCCAGGCTGCTGCCAGGCTGCCTGCAGGGCTTCCTGCAGAGCTGTGGAGCTACACAAAGCTTGGTTCTTCACTCTGTGGCTGTAATTTAAGTCATTTAAGGTGCATTACACTGCCAAATTTCCTACAGCAGCTGGAATTAATGCACAATACGCCGCTGAGGCATGCAAACACTGACACCATTAAAGCAGTGCAAAAGCATTTAGCCCGCTTTAAAGTGTCATGCACACATGCCTCTTGTTTCATCTACACACGGCCAATCCCCCTGTCATTAAGACCTGTGTAAATCCAGAATAACTCTTCTGTATTAACAGTGTTTTTCTGCTGAGCTACTGCAATAAAGGCCAGATGCATACTTTGAAGATAAAATGGTGTAAGCTCAGCTATGTGGTACATGCTATTTGTACATTTAAATATACCTAAATCTGTTGTGATCATAATTTTATTTAATTTTTATCAGGATACAGTGCTAAGATGGGGAGAGTCAAGGCCATAACTCCCAGCAGTAAAAATCTGAATAAATTCAGAGGAAGGTGGGAAGAGAAAAGAATGGGAAGATTTAGGATTTGACTAGTGAGGGGATAAAGAGCTAAGAATCTTACACCCCCTCTCACATGCCTTAGGTGAAGGGAAAGTGTTAGACCAAGTGCAATTCATTTCTCCATAGTAGGATACAATACTTATTTCTCTACAAAAAGGACTTGTTCCAGAGAGCAAAAACATGTACAATAGGCTGATTTTTAAAAAAAATGTAATATACTTAGTGCAAATTTTATGAGAGGTTTCAGGAGAATATAAACAACCATGAAAAGGTACACCTAGCATTTGTATTTCTTTTCCCACTTGCAATAATAGCAAGAGACTTTAGTACTCCCATGGAACAGAGAACATACAAAAAGTCTTTGGCATTATTCTGCGTGTGACACAATGTGCTTCATCAAGTGGGTTCTGTTGAATGCCACAACATGCAGTGAAAAATCTCTCCAGGAAAACTATTCACCTTCATCCAGTGCCATCATGTCACTTATTGATCACCTGTTGATCAATACAACCTGAAATATGTATTCTGCTTTCAGGCCCTATTTTGGGTGAGTGAAGCTTGAATATAGATATTAGTAAACTATAAATACTTCGGGGGGTTTCCCCCAATGTGGCCTGATCTATTAAATTCTAGAAAATTGCCTTTAAATAAAAGTTTTGTTAATATAGCATGAGATTTCTCACTTGTGTACACACACACACACACACACACACACACACACACACACACACACTCTTAGATTGCCTATAGCAACTACACTATATAACTTGTCTCTTTGGAGTATTCTGTGATTCTTTATTTGGTAATAGGTTTACTGCTTAGGAACAAAATCTGTGTTGGAGAAGACTGAGTGATTTTGTGGTGTTTCCTTTTTTTAATTAAAATATGGGGATCTATTCCCTTCATGGAAGAAGAGTTTTGCCACCAGCCTGAAAAATTTCAGGAAGTCTGCTAGCAATTAGGGTTGTTCATTGTAGCTGTGTTGGTCTAAGGACATAGACAGACAAGGTTCTTTGAGTAAATGTGATATCTTTTATTAAACCAACCAAATAGTTGGAAAAATTGTTCTTTGCACACTCAAGTCAAGAATTACAATTTGTGCCCCCAGAAGAATAGTTCACGCTGTCAGGTCTTCATGGCAGTAATAGCATACATATGAACTGCTGAACAGCACTGGCCACAGAAAAGCTCTATCACAAACCTATCCGAGTAGATGCAGTTGCCAAGAGAACTTCTTTTCAGATAACAGGTATTGTAGGGATCACTTGGGCTAGGGACAGACATTACACATAAACCAGTTTAAGTAATCAGAAACTGGTTTAAACCTGTAACAGAACAGATGTTCAGTGCACATAAAAACCAGTTTGAAAATGGCTGAAACCTGTTTGGGATAAACCTGGTTGAATGTAGTATCAGACTTAACTGATTTGGGTCAAACCGATTTATGCAATGTCTGTCCCAGACCCCTTGTTGGTTTAAGATAAACCAGACTCCCCCATAGATTTATAGATGTAGGGCTGGAAGGGACCTTGTAGATCTTCTAGTCTGACCCCCTGCCCTGGGCAGGAGAGAAAACTGGGCTCAAATAACCCCAGCTAGGTAAACATCAAGCCTCCTCTTAAAGACCTCCAAGGGAGGAGCCAGCACCACTTCTCTTGAAAGTTGGTTCCAGATCCTGGCCGCCCTGACTGTTAAGTAGTGCCTTCTAATGTCTAAACATACTCTCTAATGACTTATGGCCGTTATTCCTTGTTACTTCGGGAGGCGCTCGGGGGAACAAGGTCTCTCCCAATTCCCGCTGGTCCCTCCCAATCCCCCCTAGTAAGTTTATAGACGGCCACCAAGTCCCCCCTTAGCCTTCTCTTGTGAAGGCTGAACAGATTAAAGTCCTGTAGCCTCTCCTTGTAGGGTCTGTCCTGCTGTCCCCGAATCATGCAAGTGGCCCTCCTTCAGACCCTCCACATCCCTCCTGAAGCACGGTGCCCAGAACTGGATGCAGTACTCTAGCTGCGGCCTGACCAGTGTCACATAGAGGGGGAGGATCACCTCCTTGGCCCTACTTGTTATGCATCTGTGGATGCACGACAAGGTTCGGTTAGCCCTACTGACCGTGTCCTCGCATTGTTGGCCCATGTTCATCTTGGAGTCAGTAATGACTCCAGGATCTCTTTCTGCCACCGTGCTTTCGAGAAGGGAGTTCCCAGCCTATAGGTATGCTGCTGGTTCCTACTGCTTAAGTGCAGCACCCTGCACTTGTCAGCATTGAATGCCATCCTATTTTCATTTGCCCACCCCTGTAACCTGTCCAGGTCCTGCTGTAATCTGTCTTTCCCTTCTAGCACGCCTACCTCACCCCAAATCTTGGTGTAGTCTGCGAATTTAAACAGGCTGCTCTTCATCCCATCGTCCAAGTCACTAATAAAGAAATTGAGCAGTGCGGGCCCAAGGACCAAGCCCTAGGGGACTGCACTGCCCACTTCCCTCCAGGTCGAATATGACCTGTCCACCACCAATCTCCAAGTACAACCCCTCAGCCGATTTGCAATCCATCTGACTGTGTAGGCATCAATGCCACAGTCGCCTAGCTTTTTAATGAGAATGGGATGGGAGAGTGTCAAAGGCCTTCCTGAAGTCCAGAAAGACTACATCCACTGCAACTACATCCCCAGCATCCTGGCATGTTCTCTGGGCTGGACGGGGCTTTCTGCTCCACAGCAGAGCTTGCCCCTCCCTTCTGCTCACTGGCCAGAGCTCCAGCAGAGATTTGCAGGCGCAGAGCATCTGCCTGGCTTCTCCCCACTAAGCAGGGATTATTCCCCCCACCCTCTGCCTTATACAGACACCTCAGCATTAACTAGCAGACCACTTGCTGGCTACAGTCCGTGCTGTGGGAGTAGACAACAGTAGACAGGCTTTTTGGAGCTAATCAACAGGTAGCTTAATGTGTTTCCTTGGAAAACCTGTAATAAGAAGAGCTCCATTAGTCAATGGAGAAAGGCTTTGTTTTCTTAATGGGTTGATAAACACTGAGTTAGGGGTGATAAACATTCCCGGCTGTGCTGCTGGGGGGGTGGGGGGGAGGGGAATAATAAGAGCATCCTGCTGGGGCCAGGCCATGCCCTCCCCAGCTCAGCACTATAGATGGGAAGGGAGGGCTGCTCTATTGCCCCCCTGGTTTCTAGCCTGAGCCACTACAGGCATGTGCCTGCATTTCTGGAATGAAAAGGGAATGTTTATCCACCTTCAAATCAGTTCAAGCTTTGCAGGTTAGACTAACCTGCAAAGATTGAATCAATTCAGGCTCAGGCTTTTTGAATGTCACTCTCTAGCCCTAATGTCCAGTAGGGTTTTAACAAGAGTTTGGCACTTCTGACACAGGGCTGAATGTGCTCTTCAGCTTCTGCAGGTAAATATAGAACAGGGAGAAGGCAAGGGAAGAAGAACTACGTCCTGCTTTTCTCATTCTCTGCAACTCTCTCTGTGGAGGGCAGTACTTGGAGAAGGAGCAGAATTGTGGAGTAGTTGTGCTGCTTGATGCTACACCAACATGTATAGTTAGATCCTAGGAGTGAACCCAAAGAGGAACTAAAACTCACTGTCACAGAGCAGATGCTAAGAGGATTTATGCAGAGCTTGGCAAGACTGACTTGGCCCCTTATGATTTCTAGCATTTAGAGACCTAGGGAGTCCTAATTTCAAGGCTGCCTCCCTATTATCATGTTGAACATACCCATTCCATAATACCCACCTTGGAGAAACATGCAGTCCTAAATGTGCATCTCTAAAAGATGCTGGCTTGAAAAGAGTGAAAACTAATGGTAATGTAACTGTTGAAGCAGCTATGGTGTTAGGAGGCATAAGCCCCAGAAGACTTTGTCCTGAGAAGACTCCCTCTGTGAACATTAAGCAGGGTGGTCTGGGTTACATCCCCTACCTGCTGCTTTCTGTCTGAGAGAAGAATAAAGGAAAGAAAAAACCTTGTCTAATGCAAACCACAACAAACCAGCTTTACACAATTACTTGTGTTATGCTACATTTAATTTATGTTTAAAAATAAGTACTAAAACATGAACATTGTATTAGTTTCTCATTTTTATAGAAAAATAGTTCTTAACATTTTATAATGTTTAAAACAATCAGGCAGTGATGATAGAGCTAGCTGTATTAGATGCTCTAACAATATTTCTTTGTTTTCTAGCTTGTAACAGTGAGGAGCACAGACAGACCACATGAGCATCTTGAAAGAGCATCCTGTTGAAGATGTAGTGTGGAGACCCAGCTGTGTCAGTCTGGATGGTACAGTGCTGCAGCTGGTGTTGTGAATCAGGCCGTCACCGATCAGAGAACGGCTACTTCACAACACCAGGGTTGCACCCTACCACAGTCAACTGGGAACCTGGAGAAAAGAAGATTTTCGATGCACAGGCAGCAGAAAATGTATCCTTAGTTGTTACCCCGAGGCCCAGATCCAGAAAGGTATTTAGACACCTGACTCCCATTGGAATCAGTGGGATTTAGGTACCTAAATAGGGGATAGGCACCGAAGTACATTTTTTGGACCTGGCCATAAGTCCCTAAAGTCTGTCTTGCAGTGTAGGGTCTTTGTTCAGCAAGTATGTAAGAGTTACTGTAAGATGCACTGCCAATAAATTGTTATTTTAATGTTAAGATATAGGTAGTTCTTATTAAACCATTCAAAACATGAGGATAAATACCCCCAGTCCTGTTGTTCAGTATAAACTGTGGTAATTGTGGTCCTTGCTTATGAATTATCCCTAATTATAGGCACAGTTCCATCTAGTTATCTAACCAACTGTTCTCTGTAATTTTACTGTATTTACTGTGAAAGAAATCAAACTTTTTGGACAATGATAAAGCAATTTAAGGCATGATGCGAATGAATAAAAGCAGTACCATTTAATAACAGGATCATTGTCTAATGCAAGTACCATGCGGGGCTGACTGTTATAGTCAAAATAGAGAAAAACTTTTGAATTTCAAAAAAACAATAACAAGTTCATAAGTGAATGAAGAGCATACACAATAATCAAGCTAATCTGTGAGTTGCCTTGTCACTAGAGAGCAATGTATTTGAAGTCATGGGACAGGTTATAACTGAGGCATATATTTTTCCTCTTACTATAAATTTAAATGCTGTTTCTTTAATCAGTTTGGAGCTCTATTGTCAACCAATCTCTCAGACTCAAAAGGGAATTTTTATTGGTGATGGTTTTTTTCCTCTATCCTTAGCAAGACTGGCCTCAAATCCTCCTGTACTAAAGAAGCTTTTAACTTTTGGACATAAAATGTTAAAGAATAAATTTGGACAATTTAAAATTTAGAAGAAAAAGCAGGATTCTCAAAGTATTCTAAGCCCAGCGCCCCGTTGTTTACACATGGTAATACACAAAATTTCCCAGATTCTCTGCTGGTTCCAATGAAGTCAGTGGAACTTGGTTTACAAAACTGGAGGCCTGGCTTTTACATGCTCCTTTGAGTGCCCTCTGTGGGGCAAAAAACAAGGGGTTTTTTTTGCCTGTTTGTTTCTTTTTGAATGATGAAAAATCCTGAAAGGTTTCTCTCAAAAATATTGAGAGTAAGAAGAGTGGGGCTTGCCTTTTTTCTTTGCATTAAACATTCGGGCTTTCCCCATCCTGGGAAACACTTGTGACTTCAGTGCTAATGAAATTAGTCTTAATTACTCAGCCTGTTATGATTTCCTATCTAAAGTGCATGTCATTTGTTGTTCATGCCTGTTTAGCTCTAATGCCTAAAGAATACACGTTAAGATAGGTGTTTTTTAAAAAGTGTGGACAGTACTCCTGTCTTTTTCTTGCAAGGTATAAGAACTCCAAAGAGTTCATTAGGAACTCCAGAATTCTTCCACTAAATCCAGACTTGACATTGCTAGTATTTTAAAATGAAACAGCAGCAGGACAAATTTTGAAAACAAACAAACTATCAAATACATAGCAGGCTAAAAAGAATGAATCACCTCACATCACCTCCCTCCACCCCCACCAAAAAAAAAAAAAGATTCAAGGACACAGCCATAAATTTTGAAAATCCTCTGTAGTTCACCTGAAATGTTTTAAAAGAGGGAAAAGTTTATTTTTCAGATCAGTATTTAAAATGACACATATGTTCTGAACACAACTTGATGTAATCAATTATATCATTACATATTGAATGCTTATATTGCACAAGCAAAATAAAGCCAAAGAGTAAGTGAAGAAAAATAGAACAAACTAAGGTAGGAGTCTCAGAAGCAGTTGGTGCTGGCCTAATTCATCTTGTTGAAGCCAGTGAAGATAAAAACAGTGAGGACAAAGCTGAGTGCTTCTGGAAATCCTGCCTTAGATACACTTTTGCCAGAAGAGTAAGAGTGGGGTTAGTACAGAAGCATAAATTACCAGGTCTGTGCTCTGGGTGGCAACATTCGCTGCCTGCACCTGCAGCTGCTGTTCTCGTGCCCCCTTCTAAGTGGGCACTGGAGGCTAGTGCCCTGGTCACCCAACCCCCCTTACACTGCTGGGTTAGTAACATGAAGCCAACCAAATCCAGGAGGAATGGAATGTGGCCTGTGGAAATCAGGTCTCAGCTGTAAGTCAACAAGGGAGAGGGAATGCAAAGATCCAAAGGCCTTAGGAAGGATGGACAAGTTGACATAGCCTAAAACCCTACAGTAACATCACCACTATTTCTCCCACTGCTCTGCTCCCTGCATCCCATAAATAAGCCCTGTTTTATAATCAGGCAACACTTGATACGCATGCAACCCACTTTGTCCTATTGACATAACCCCAAATTTTCTTCCTGGCCAAATACCTACAACCAAAGGCATTAAAATGGCGACTCCAAGATATACAGGAAATTCATCCCTTACAATAGAATCAGGGAACCAAAACTATGACCCAGCTAGTGCAAGAGCAGGTAACAGCGTACACATTGACTAGATGAGGATGCATGAGAAATCAGTCATTTATAACTTTACACCCAATTAAAGAGAAGGCAAACCAGTATTCTCACTGTATATCATTGTGTAGTAATATTCATGCTCCACACTTCATCTGACATTACAGTGATTGTTTCATAGGATAAAATACTCTTTTTTTTTCTTTACACATTTTTAAAATACAAACATCCCCTATAAAACACTAGAACAACAATTCCCACAACCAGCTCTTAATACACAGATTTAAACACCCTGGCATCTTCTGTTATGAACTGAAGCCCTGGCTAATCTATTTGATTCCTGTCTGTAAGCATTTATAAATTTTAAAACCAGATAATACTAACATTCACTGTGAGATTAATATCCCTGTATTTCTCTAGATATGTTATGCAAATGACTTCCATGATCATTTTTTTTCAGTTCTTTGTATTAAAGAACTTACTGGGAGCATCATACTTCAGCTGTGACCTTTGGAGATCTAACTACCAAATCTATAACTTTGATCCATCACACTTTTACCTAGGTTAGTGTGATTTCCGCAGAAATTATTATATACTATAATGGAGGGAGTTGCTACTGAAGAAAAATCAAACACTCAGCTTGTCACTGAAGATCTGAAACATAACGTGCTCAGTATGTGTTTGCCCTGTTGCCAATCTTGCCCTGCTTAGTTGTATACAATGGAAAGAAGTTCTGTTAGTCCTATCGAGCTATTCAAGTACTTCAAGTATCAGTTAGTATGCTAAAATAAAAGTTGAATACACAGGAAAAACAAGTACAGATTTTAAAATCATGTGACAGTTACTCTTAAACAAGCGCCTACAGCTCTTATTAATATTGATGGGGATCTGTGCCTGCTCAACTTAACCAAAGCTCTGTACAAAGCTCTCTTCTCCTCCTGACTCAGCACCAAGGAGCAGAGGAACCTCAAATTATTGGTAGTGTTAAAAAATATGGGTCCTACTGCTTTTCATACCTGTACTCTTCTCTGGGTAATTGTAGCTACTCCTAAAATCTCTCAGAATCATTGAAAGGATTAATTTATTAATGTTCAAAAACACCTTAAAATTGGTGGTGGAAAAGCACTACAGCAATGCAAAGTATTTAATACAGAACTAAAATATTGTACTATCATCTCATGTGATTTCTTAAGAGGTCTGAATAAAAAGGTATTTATTATATTTAAACAGGTTTTTTTTCTTTCATTCCTAAATCCTTGAAATGCAAATCTGATCATTTTATTTTCTCCATGGATCAATACGTCTCATTGCTCTTCTTCAGTTACTTTGAATAGATGCCTTTATTTCCTTGCTTGTTTGCTATCAGTGCATAAAACATTCCAGAGAGCAGGATTCTTGTAATTGTCTCCCTTTTCCCAGCACACAAGAGCCAAACTGACAGGCAGACAACAAGCACCAGCACGGCTCACATCATGTTTGTGCACACCCTAGTCTGTTGTTGTGGGGTTACTTATGGAAAGTGGCACTAATTGATTGTTTTCTCTTTAAGTGGACCTGAATTTCTATTGTTACAAATAAAAATGATATGAAATGTAAAATGGCATTTCAAACAGTATTTAGGACCAAAATTTTGTACCCAGGAGCCTTGACCAAGTCCTTATTTCAATTCTAGAAAAGTATCTTGTCAGGAAGAAAAATAATGTGGAAACAATCTTCAGTCATCTTAACACAGTGAGCAAAAGGTGACATTGAGAAAAAGAGCTTTTTGTTCACAACTAGTTTTAAAAGGCAAAGAAGGATTTTGATCGAAAGGCTGATCAGATTAAATAGCCTGTGAAACCCCCATTTATTTATTCTGACACATGTTCCCAGTGCGTAGTACTTTAAAATCACTTCTTTATGACTTCTCCTTTGTGCAGTGCGCAGCACAAAGACAACCTTTGGCAAAGAATGGTGGGAAAAAAAGGAGGCCATGTAGTAGGAAATAAAGTTAGGGATGATGCTCTGACCATGAATTCCATCTGCTTCACTCAACACTTTCTAAAAGACCCTGCAAACAATCTATCACATCAATTAAAAGCATAAAGGAATGTTAAAAAAAAAATCTAACCCAGAGAGCAAGCATTTCACAAGCAAACCAGGTGCTTTCTATAACTCTGTGCTCATACAGCTAATATCCCAAAACGAGCAATTATCTCACTTTGGGAGAAACGGATGTGGGGTGCAGATCCCTGGAGATCCTTTGGGGATAGAATTCATGTTCAGGTCAGATCGTAATTTACATACAATTCTAATTTATATCTAACTTCACTGCTAGATTATCATTGTACAACTTGGTTTGCATGATTAATGTACTGCATTAGCAATCATATACAGTACGTATACACAAGATGAGAAGCATACATAAATATATGTACACGAATGGTCCCTACAGGTCCAGTTCTCAGCTGTACAGTGAGACATGCTCTAGCGCTCATCTGCTGTGCAGGGAAATCACATTTTAAGCAGCAAGAAAAAAATCACAAAGGTAATGCAAGTTGTCATCCTCTTCACTGTTGATCTCAACAATGCTCTCAAAGCAGAAAAATGTCCAGAGAACATACAAATACATTATAAATCACTGAAAAGGCGAATAATTATTTAGTCACAGGACAGGTTCTCTTTTCAGGTAAGACATATTGAGGTTTAGGAATAAATTTAAACCCAGTAGATGGAAGTTGAAGTAATGCTTATTTGTCAAATAGCTGGTGCCTCTATTCTTAACATGATTGGCTGCATGTGTTTCAATAATGAGATCTTACACTGCATTTGATCACAGATTTTGATCCTTAGACATGCATGGATCGTGCATCTGCCACTCGATCGGCTCATGCTGCTGCTGCTGCAGTGCTATCACCATTGTTGCCTACAAGCCAGTCCCTGCAGGACTTGCTGACAGCTCACCAGCTAAGTGGGCTACCAGGAAGCCGGCTGGTCTCCCTGCCTCCCACCTTCCTGGAGGAGAGAAGGGAGAGTAGAATACCGTGGGATGCTAAGGGTCTCTCTCAAACCTCTGCACTGTTAGATTTGTCATGGAAAAGCTTCCTATGACAATAAAGTTGCTGCTTGAAACAGCAACATTTTTCTTGCAGATCTACCATTTTTGAGACAGATCGCACATTTTCTTAGTGAGACAAAACTGCAAGGACATGTGGATGCTCACTTTTTGTCACCCTAAAACAAAAGTAGCATATATGTAGAGCCATTTTTAGGGCACACTGATATGTGGTACAATTGCCCTTCCCTGGTGCTGCACACTCTTCCAGAAGAAACTTAAGATTTTTTTAAATTTGCATGAGATGGATACAGAAGATGATCTTGCACATATTTATTATTGGCAAAACATTTAATAGAATCAGAGAAATAGGGCTGGGAGGGACCTCCATGGGTCATTTAGTTCAGCCGCCTGCCTGATCCCTATCCAAACCATCCCATACAAATCCATTGTCTAACCCCTTAGCAAAACCATACAGTCAACCCTGACAAAGCTACAAGACAGTATCCTAACCTGCCACAAGTAAAGGAGAGAGACCACAGTGGCCAATATCCAGCTGCTGCAAGTTTGTTAAAATACAGTCAAGAGATCCAAAGAGGGCCAAACCCCCTCAAAGCACAGACCAAAATGCCTTCCTGACCCCAGTTTTCCTTGGTAAACTGACATGGGAATAATGAGACATAGTTCATGTAAAACAGCCATTAACTGATTTAAGACAATGGGGGCAATAACCCCTGTTGGACTTAAGTCTATTACAAATGGAGCTTATCTAGGCAACACAAGAGCTTCCATGTGACACTTCCCCTATATGATTAATCATTATTACCCCTATCACCCAGAAGCATCAACTATGACCATAATATGTTTACATATAGGAAGAGTTAGCTATTTACAGAGTCTCTTTACCTGAAAAGCTTGCCTTCCAATAGGAAAACCACAAGGGTGGGTAGGCAGGTAGAAGGATTCCTCTGCCTCTGCCTGCTCTCTCTGAGTGCCAGGGAATCAAATCAGTTTTGAGGTGAATTTTAGGAGGGCAAATAGTAAAGCCTGTGTGTAGGGGATTCTGACCACCAAAGCATTAGGCACCAGGGTGCAATCCTTCTCACTGAGTCACTATAAAGGGCAAGGTGGACTATCCCCAGGTAAAGCATAGTGCTGCTTTACGGCTTTATTCCTCAATTAATAAAAAGAAGGAAGTAGTCTTCTGGAAAAGTCATGACCTTCTTCACATGACAAATGTCCATGTTTGTAGCAGACTGGCAAAAGGAAAAGAGCCTGCATACTGATAACTTATAAGGGTTTTACATGACTATTTTTTTTTTTAATTTAAAAATACTAGTTACCATAGTAACAGTCACATGAGCTGATACTCATTCTAACTCTAGAGATGTATTACAGAAAACTCTCTTGGAATAAAAATATCAATGTGTCACAGGAACTTTTGTACTTTATCAGTATGCTTCTGGAGGTTGGGGGTGGGGGAGGGGAACTGGCTTATATAAGCTTGCTATATTTTCTCCTTTACTGCAATTCATTAGGTCTAATTTATTATTTTATTGTTCCATGCAAGGAATTTTTTCTTGCTCCGCCTAGCTTCCAAACAGTGGGTGCTGCTATGGTGATTAGTTGGCTGGTTACAACTCATAACTGCTCATTAGCAGGGAGAAAAAGGTATCTTTTCCCCTGGCCTATTTTTGGTCCACTTTTTGTTGGTCTAAAACCAGGAGCATGTCTGTGTCACTGCATTCATAGGGCTACATCATTGCAAAAACTTTCCAATTCATTTCATTGCTAGGGTAACTACATGTTGTTCAAGTTTGGAGTTTGGAATTCCAATGTAGTGGTTACCTTAATTGCAAGGTTAAAGAAGCAAAACTACTGATTGGCCAAAGTCATGTTGAAGTAACAGGGTTACTTAGTCTTCCATGGGAAATGAGTATCTTGTCAGCAAAAAGTAACTCAGAAATCCCCTTAAACATGTGGAGCTACATTAAATCGGTTCCAGAGGAACAGGAGGAAGATGTTCTCAAACCAAGGCCTTATTTTTAAAGAGAGAGAGAGAGAGAGAGTTCACCCTCTCTCTCTCTAGTATATTCAAAGGAGCTTTACAAACAGCTAAGAACATATGGCACTTGCACCCAGGAGCTGACCATCTAGTTTGGACATGGATAAAACATGGCAGGGGGCAGAAAATTTGTCCTCTGAGAGCTGGTATGAGACAAGAAGTGTAAGGTAGATTGCAGTGATAATTGCAGGAAATGTGTTTTGTGGAAAGGGTTGAAAGAGGGAAATGACAAATGATTGTTTAGCTAAGAAGTGAGAGTGGAGAGAGCAAAGGGGAAATATCAAAAGATCTTTAAGATCTGAACAGAGAAACAAGATGGATCAAACTGGGCGGAGAGGAGAGGGGGAGTATAGAGAGCAATAGTCTTCACATTCCAGCTTCACCTACAAAATGAGGCTTCCCATCCCCTTGGCACTAACACTTACAATATACTACAATACACTATGCAGATACATCACACAGGTACTGCTGATCTCACTAGCCTTGACTAACTCCTTAGTTTTGTTCAGCTGTATTGATGGCTTGGCCAAATTAAGGCATACCTAAACTAAGATCTTGCCCAGGACCCTAGGTCCTGGAGTCATTCAATGAGATTTGTATCTAAACTTCCCCTAAAAAGTTTGAGAAAAGGGAAAGTGTGAATGAGGCAGTGATTTCTGCCTCAGCCTGTTCACAGCCTTCCACAGAGGGAAATACAGCATACATTTGTCAGGAGGACTGTGACCCAAAGCTGGTGTATGAGGCATGGTCAAGGTTTCCTGGCACTAGTTAATGCAGTCTTCAAGCTGTTCTAGATTTATGCAGGGGCCAGCTGGCATCAAGGGAGGTTGTGAACCTGCTGTCCTAACATATTCCATGTTTAAGGCACAGGTAAAAATGAGAAGCCAGTTGTTCACTGAATTCCCAGAAAACCCTTTCTCCATCCAACCCTGCCACAGAAAGAGAGCAACACCTTAAACAAATGCATCACTTTCTGTTCAGTTTTGTTCCACCAGTTACAGAGTTTAGCAAAATGCAGCCCCTCCCTTTGAGTATCTGCTTGTAAATAGAATCATGGCTATCCTTTCTAATTACATGGCTGGACTAAGCCAATTGGGGGCCTGCCATATGATGTACACTAGGTAACCTTTCACAACAAACATGTTTCAAACCCAAAATGAACCAGTTTAATTCTGCATATAAAGGATCGTGAGAGATGAAGAAGAAAGATGAAGAAATTTTGCTTCCAGGTTGAGCACAAGTTTGGAGTCCCTTGCATCTCACAATTGAAGCTGATCAGAAAATGATTGTTTTTCCCTGTGCAATGTCTAGACAAATATGCATCTTTTTCCATTTCCATGGAAAAGATTTCCACATCTGGTGGATTTTCATTAACAAAAATAAAAATTAAAAAAAAAAGGTTGCTGCTGCCCATTCAACAATTGAAAGACTTTTATTTAAAACTGAAAAGCTACAGGTTTTTATTATTTTTAACAGAAAACTAAACAAGAAATGGGTTGTTTTTCACAAAAACATGTATTTGTTTAAAGAAAACCCCTAACTACTGAATAGAAAGGTAATGGAAAATGCCAGCTCTACCTGCCAACACTATTCAAAATCTGACAGCCTTGCAAAGAGGACAGGTGACAGGTTTCAACCTTAGAAAAATTATGCCGATCTATTCTTTCCCCACGTGAACCCAGGTTGCAGTTCACCGGTCTCAATACCTCTGCAGTGGCTTAAGCTGCCTTAAATTACTGCCCTACAAAGGCTGTAGACTCAGCCTGGGTTCTTGACTGAGTTTTAGCCTTAACCTCTTTATTATTACTACACACAAAAGGGTTATCTGGGTTTAAATGTATGTTGAAATGGGGCTGGCTTACCTGGCCAGGGTAGAGGTCAGAGGCAAGGTTTTTCTTTAAGGTGAGCTCTCACTTGCCTACCTTGCAGTTGAAATTCAGATTATGGTGCTAGTGCTCCAGTAACATTCAACAATTCCTTGGGATTCCATCCCTTCTACCTATTCAATTCTAACTGGTCTCCTGTGCACCAGAAACTACTTTCTGGTTTATGCACCTCGTCGCCATTCCATATACCTATTCTGCCTGGCCATGTGCAGTTCTGCATAGCTCAGCTAATTATCACCAGACAGAATCCAGGAGATCCTACATGCTGCTATCTGGCAAGGGATTCATACTGGGGTTCTGATCAGTCTGGAAATACATCAAGGAACAGGATCGGGACACCCATAGCAAGTCTAAAAACCTCACATTTACCTTTTCTTTAACTACAGAGACTCTGACCAGGTTATAGCACCACTCCACATACAGAGCCCAGAGTCCTGCATGACAGATTCTTGAGACAGAAGGGTCTTGGGACAGAGTGGGGCCAGTGGTGGCATGGAAGGAGACCCCAGCCCTAGAGGGAACAGAGGAAAAGGAACAGAAAATGCCATGTGGACATATGTCCTAGGGAGGTCCCACGACCATATCCTGAATTTTTTTCAGGCATGGGTCTAAGACAGCAAATCAGAGAAGAGACATTAGAGTGTGTAAAAGACTACTGCCATCTCTATTGCTACTGAGGGAGAAAATTCAGAATAAGCAAGAGGGTTTTTCAGGCTATGGTTAACAAAATAATGGTTATGGAGGATTTTGCATGTTATGAGAAGTCTTTAGTAGAAGAGGTCTCTATGATCACCCTTCTATACAATCCCTACCCTGTGTGACCCACAATGGATTTCCAAGCAGGAGGGGAAAATGTTGAACTTCCAACTAGTGATCTGTATAAGCTATGTTTGAGCTGCTCACTGCCAAAATAATTTTTGAAAGCTGGGATGATACTCTTGGCAAGCTGTAAGTGAACATATACTGCTCTATGTTTATAACTGGGTCATAATGGTATGCTGCTGTACTGGTACTAACATTAAAACTGTTTTGTCTCAGGCACCCTGTCTTACAAGTAGGATGTAGTATTTGACCAGTCAAATAGTTTGGTCAATTGACCAGTCAAATATCAGTCAAAACTTGTAAAAAATTGCCAATGGGTCCAAATAATACACAGAAAAAGCACAAATTTCCATTAAGAAATGTGTCAAAAAAATCATATTTCTGTTAAGAAAACTACAAAAAAGTAGAGGTGTTGGTTTTTTGGTTTGGGGGGGGGGGGGTTGTAAAATTGCTATAATTTTTGGCCAGTCAAAACTATGTAGTCAACTGACTGGCCAATTGACAGTATTAGACCAGTCGATTGACTGGCTTGCCAGCCCTACTTAAAAATCAAAGGGCTCAGATAATCAGAAAAGTCCCTTGGCAAGGGCAAGATTTGGCCTGCTGTTAAGCAGTTGGGTGGATAATGTGTGCAGAAAGGCAATCCTAGTACTAGCAAACTCCTGCATTCCAGGTCAGGTTTCTGTAAATTTCTCTGAATTTTCCTTGCTCCCAGCCAGCAATGCTTGAGAAAGTCTGTACAAGAGAAACTCAAGGTGGTTGGTGTGATTCCTGAAAGAAGCAAAGGTCTAGCAACCACCTATTTAGCTTCTTCTCCCTGGAAAAGTTGCTTTCCTCTTACAAACAGGGATTTTCAGATGTTTAATGTCCTCCAAAACTACACCTGGTGTGACTGACTTTGCTATCTCCCCACACAATCAGACACCAACAATTTTAAATTTTAACAGAGGTAAATCTAAAATACTAACATGGGTGGGCAATCTAATGAGGTGAAATAAAGGTGTGCCATGCAGATATAAGTATCATCTCTTGACTTATGCAGAGCAGACACAGTCATACACACTTCCACTGCCTTACTAAAACCTTCCAGTTCATATGGACTGAGACAGTCATCCAGGCCTACTAGTGCGAGGACCATGATCCAGAAGTGTCAGGGTGGGCAGAGGCAGGGACAGGTCCAGAAGAGGTGCAGTGACATGGCTGCACCTCCCTTTTGGGGTGGATCGTAACATGGGAACCTCCAGAGACTTTTCTAAGCCCTTAAAGGAGGTGAAATCCACCCTCCCTTTTTTTTGCCTTCTCTCCCCTTGTCACCTGCTGCTGTTGTTTTCCCTGCTGTCCAGCAGGGAAAAGCACCAGAAAACACCAGAGCTGTTCCTGGCACCAGAGCAGTTCCTGGCGGCCCAAGTCAAACTGCATGTGGGCTGGGTTCAGCTGGGAACAAAGACAGTGGCAGTGGGGAGTGGGAGTGAATTCCCTTCACCATGCCTGTTTCTGAGGAATAGGGCTGGGGGGGGACACTACCCTCCCGCCCCGTTGTTGCTGCTGTCTTCATCCCCAGATGAACCAAGCCCCAGTGTAGCCTAGTTGGGCTGGGCAGAAACAGCTCTGGTGTTTCCCCTTCCTCCAGAACAGCAGGGAAAGCAACACCAACAGGCAGGGGAGGCAAGAGGCAGGAGGGTAAGGGAAGAGGAGGGGGGATTTTTACTTCCTAGGGACTTTCATAGATTTCATAGACATGAGGGCTGGAAGGGACCTCACAAGATCATGGGGTCCAGCCCCCTGCCCAAAGGGCAGGAAGTCAGCTGGGGTCAGATGACCCCAGCAAAATAAGCATCCAAATGCAACTTGAACAGAGTAGGTGCTTACAACACTTCTGGGGAGAGTCCATTCCAGACTCTGGAAGCTCAGATGGTAAATTTTTCCTTATGTCCAGTCTAAAATGGCCTTCTGGTAGTTTGTGGCCATTGGACCTTGTCTTCGCTAGGGGAGCCCTGGTGAACAGACGTTCTCCCAGATCCTGATATCTCCCTGATATAGGCTGCCACCAAGTCCCCCCTGAGCCTACGCTTTTCCAAGCTGAAGAGTCCCAGACTTACAATTTAAGTTCCTAGAGATTCCCAAGGGTGATCCGCCTGCATCAGTGGGGGTGGAGGAGGCTGGGATCTAGGGGTGCAGCCACCTTAACAGTGTGGGTGGTTACCCCTGCACCACTCTTTGAAAAAGCATGGATCTACCCCGGGGGGGGGAGGGATTTTTTTTTAATGACCTTGCTATAGCAAGCAGTGTCTTTGGACACAGGATGAACCAGTTCCTGATGCAGAAGAAAGGGAAGGAGGCGGCGTGAACGGGAGAAAAAAGGAGATTGACAAGGAGAGGGAGGATCAAATTTAAGCAACTGCTTAACCTGATGAGCACCAAACTCTAGACTTTCAGCCTGGACCTCTCTCTGGCTGACTCTAACACTTTTCTACATCCTACTGCCAAGGCAACCACTGGATAATTTTACATTGGAGAGCTAGCTCAACATTGCCCACAGTGCATGTGTGCATGGGTGATATTCCTTAATCAACCTACCCACGCAGCTGCAGGGTGAGGAGAGCAGGAGCATTGCTGATCTCCACTTCCACTGCCAGTGAGATTTCACTGCTTAGTGTCACCATTCAGTTTGCAAGGCAGACAGCACTTTTCAGTTTTGTTGCTGTGTGCAGACTTTGCTTACTGATAGCTGGGACACATGTAGTGCCTTATAAATATAGTTGGGGTGGATATGGGTTGTGGCCCCCTGGAATGTTCCTGTCAGTTTATTAACTTATTAAAGCTTGGTTAAAAGCATGATTAAATCAGTGCTTCATTAACATTTGATTGTAAGAGAAAAAATCATAAGTACTACCCTAATCAGAAAGTGCAATTTTCTAGTTCCATACCTGAGTACTAGGGGGTTAAGTAGATGTAGCCTGCAGTGAGCAGAGATTTTAGTTGCCATGTGCTCATGTATCATGTGTTGATTGTGACCAAAACCAAGTAGAAAGTAGGAGATAACATTTATTTTCATTTGGATTCACTTAAAGAGACCGCCTGCGAATCAGAAGCAAAATTCCACCAGGTCAGAAATTTAAACCTGCTGCTGCTGCTTAGAAAAACTTCCATTTGCTAATTCGTTATGAAACTGCTACTTACCAAAAGAGGCTACAAATGAAATCATGCCAAATTATGAAGTGAGCCCAACCAGCCATTCTATTCACCCGTGGCATCCCTTGAATTATCCAGCCCTACCTTATCATGAGAGACTTGTCTAAAAACCCATTTAACATGAGTTTGCACATAGGTAGGGACCTACCAAATTTGTAATTTTGTGATTTTCATGGAAACCACAAATGTGGTAGGTTCCCTGTGAACAAACCTAGTTCCTGCAAAAAAGTGTGGGGGCTGCAAAAAAGTGGGAAAATGGCCAGCAAGCCAGGAGGAAAAAAAAAGGAGCTGCAAACAGAGGTGGAAATCTCAGGCAGAAAAGTGAGGAGTGGGGGAGAGATTTGCATGGTGCTCTCCCCACCCCCTTCTTCTGAGTGGCCAAGCGTCCCAAAAATCTCACCCCTCCCCAGAGATTGACAGATAGCCATCTGTCAATCTCTGGGGAGTGGCAGGACTTCCAAGGCATGGAGGTGGGTCCCTACTCATGGGAAATACAAAGAAGCAACTAACATCAAAACCTACGGGTGCCCTACTAGGGTTTGAATTTCTGTATTCCATAAAAAGAAACATGAACACCACAGAAACATTATCTAAGCCACAATCACTTATCTCAGTACAAATGGGCAGCTTACTCTAATATTCAAAAAGGAGTCCTATTGTGTCTCAATACCACTCTGTGATGTCAGTTGGAATAAAATAAAAGCAATCCCTGTTGCTTTAACCAATGTTGAAGAAATTATTTTTGAGTAAAGGGAACTTGAGAAGACTGGTTATCACAGAGATTATGCTTTAGCAGCTCAATCATCCACAGCCAAATAGGTAAGCATAGGCAAGCTCAGATGCAGGAAAACAGACTGAGATTGAGTAAACTCATCTCGACAATTTATTTCCTAGCCAAGCCAGACCATCCTGCTATGTGGCCATAGGGTGATGGTGCAATTTAAGAAAATTTGAAGAGTGAGGCTGTTACAAATTTTAACAAATAATGCAGCTCTGAGGACTTCCAGGTATGCTACAAGTAATGCTACTATAGAAGCAATATAAACAAAACTACACGAAATGAATTCATTCAAGAAATGGGCAAATTCATCCTGCAAGCTATACGAATTAGAGCTGTTGAAAGTAAATTTCACAGTGACTTTCAAAAATGGAGATTTCAAAAACAAAGCAGCTTGTTCTCATTAGTCAATGTATTTGTGGTAAAACAACCAGGGAACACTTTATTGGTTTCAGTGGTTTTACTCAAGAAAATTACAAAGAATCCTGTGGAGAACCAAAGCTCAGTGACGAAAGACAATGGTGCAAATGACAAGGTGGCATAGATTTCTCAGATAAGGAACAGATGGTGGTGCCAGCATGTCAAGCAGGCGGGTAAGTGCCACAGCTATAATAATAAAAAAATGTCATCAAGTTTGTCAGACTCCATTCTTGATGCAAGGAATGAGAAAGTTATGATGAAAGAAGGTAAAGGAATTTTCCCCCTCAGTGAGAATTCATGTAGTTCTAGACCATCATTTAAGAAAGACTGACAGAAAAAGGAAATTTGCGCAACTGTGTGAAAAATTTTCTCTTTAAATAAAAGTCCTCATTCCAGGAATTGCTGCTTCTTTGGAAGAAGTAGAAGATTGATAAGGCAGGATCCTAAATAGGCCTTTGCCTGTTCTTTTGAAGATACCTGCTTCCTAGTGTCATTTTACTTCCTCTCCTCCCCTTTGATGTTGAATCTACAGTTGCCTCAAATGCTACAAAGTCAAAGAACTTGACCTTGTAAAGGACAACTAAAAATGTTCTTTCACTTCAGGAGCTAGATAGCCCTCACTCACACGTGAAGGACCATTTCCAAAATATTTTTGATGAAATACCAAAATTAGCAAAACAGTTTAGCACAGAAGTTGAGCTACCTTGTCCAATAAGAAGAGGCCAATCTTGCAGGAGTAACATTGAATTAGACCATGTGGAAGAGTACTTTGGAAGAAGCAATTCCCCTTAGTCCTGATAGATAGCACTATTGTCTTCTTAAGAGACAGGTTTGAAGAACAGAATAATTCAGTTTTGACCCTTTTAATTCTGGTCCCTATCCTGTGTTGCAGTAGCAGTGATACCACCCTTAAAAATACTTAATGAAGCTGGAAAAAATGAAAATAGTTGATACCATTTAAAATCAGACCACTACAACTAGATTAAGTAGGTCAGAGTTGGCAGTCAGAAAATGGTTCCAGGTCATCAGCCTCCAGAGAAGAGATACCAAAGCATGAGGGGTGTGCAAAGTGGGGCATATTTTATTTGGATTTGGCCCGAATCGAGGACTGTGATTTGATTAATTGATTCAGATCACTGTCCTGATTCAATTCGGTTGAGTCTGAATCTGAAGATTCGATGCCGATTTAGAGAATCAGCAATTTGGCCATAGACACAGTTTTAAATGTTTTTTCTACATACCTCAAGGTAGAAAAAAGAAAATATAAAGACAAAAAGACAGGAAACTTGAATTATTCCATGCCTGCTAGATGGGCCTGACTGAAAAAACACATACAAACATTTATGCCTCTTCTTGGTGACTTTCAGAACTGTGGCATTTTATTTGGGCTGTTTGAAAAGTGCTACAGTTTTTGGTCATTTTTATCCTGTTACTTTTACTGATCTTTTATACTTAAAGAAACTCAAATGCAGGTTTCTTGTTTAATACACAATTAGTGTACTCTTTGAATCCCTTGTATCTAGGCTCCCAAGAGCAAGAGAAGGTACTTGCAAATAGTTTGGGTTTTGGGGTTGGGTCATGGAATCATAGTTTGCAACGTAGGGAAACTTTCTGAAAGACTAATTGCAGTGATTCATTATGTAGGCCCCACTTTTTCACTCGGTGAGTACATCAACACATGAAATTAAGGTGAAGCAATAAACTCTTGAGTTGTTTGAGGTGGAGCAATTTGATCCGGGGCAAAGCAGGTCCAGACTGGCAGGTCCAGACTGGCATCAGCAGATGCATGATGAATAGGTCCAAGGAGGTGATACTTCCCCTCTATCGGGCGCTGGTCAGACCGCAGTTGGAGTACTGCGTGCAATTCTGGGTGCCGCAATTCAAGAGGGATGCGGATAACCTGGAAAGGGTCCAGAGAAGGGCCACTCGTATGGTTAAGGGCCTGCAGACCAAGCCCTATGAGGAGAGACTAGAGAAACTGGACCTTTTCAGCCTCCACAAGAGAAGGTTGAGAGGTGACCTTGTGGCTGCCTATAAGTTCATCACGGGGGCACAGAAGGGAATTGGTGAGTATTTATTCACCAAGGCGCCCCCAGGGGTTACAAGAAATAATGGCCACAAGCTAGCAGAGAGCAGATTTAGACTGGACATTAGGAAGAACTTCTTCACAGTTCGAGTGGCCAAGGTCTGGAACGGGCTCCCAAGGGAGGTGGTGCTCTCCCCTACCCTGGGGGTCTTCAAGAGGAGGTTAGATAACCATCTAGCTGGGGTCATCTAAACCCAGCACTCTTTCCTGCCTATGCAGGGGGACGAGGGTGCAGAACCTGTGAAGCCCTGTGGCTAGGCAGCAGCTGGAAGTCTGGTCCCTGCCTGGTCACCATCTACACATGTGTTGCAGTGCAGTTCATTACAGTACTATCTTATGGCAGTTTATTAGTTTACTGCACCCTAATATGCACATGTGTAGATGGTGATGCTTTACTGCAGAGCTAATTAGTCTACTAATGCAGATGCACCCAGTGGGCATGTCTACACAAGACACTACATCGCTACGGTGACGTAGCATTGGTGGGCACAAACTGTGATGCTGATGTAGCATCTGAAAATAACCATGTACCACCAGGGCTGCACAGTACCAAATGTGTAGCCAAGGGCACGTGTAGATGTGCCCAGTGTGACCAAATAAAGCCCGACATAGAATCACAGAAATATAGAAGGGACCTACAGAGCTCATCTAGTCCAACCCCCCTGCTTCAGGCAGAATCATCCCAAAGAAAACCATCCCATACAAGTCTCTAACTTATTTCTAAAACTACACAAATCAATCCTGATGCACAACAAGGCATACTGCTGAAAGACATCAAAAGTATCCTACGTTACCATATGTTAAGCAAGGAGATGAGGAATGGTCAATGTCCTGCTACTGCAAAGATTGTTAAGAGTTTTATAGTTGACCAGGAGACAAAAACCTTCCAGCTGCAAATAAATAAATTATAGTTATATGAACTCAGTTTTGAGTATGTTTGTACTTAAAGGAAAAATAATAAAATTAGAGATCGAAGAAAAGAGAATCTTAATTCATGAAATTATTTATTACAGTAATAGTAACAAATAATTCTATTTTTTGTTTTCTATTTTTAATTAATGTACAAGTAAGGGTAGAAATACACATGCAGACCAACTTAGTTTCCATTAGAGTCACTGGCAGTGATTTTAATAGTGGTTGAATTGGAAACATTTTCAAAAATAGCTAATAACCTATTAACAGTTTTTCCAACAGTGATTGTATAATGAAGTTATCTTTTAGCAGTTACATACTGATGCAACAGTGTTGATTAAATAGAAAAGTCATCTATGCCCTTTGGGCAGGGGGCTGGACTCGATCTTCCGAGGTCCCTTCCAGCCCTAATATCTATGAAATCTATGAAATCTATATTAGTCAGGATGACTGACAGCAGCGAAGGTATAGCCAGCCAGAATGTGTGTGTGTGCTGGTCATCAGGTGGTAAGAACCATGCTAAACTTGGTTATCATTGTTAGCTGGTATAAACGGAGACTGATAACTACTATATGGCTACATCTTTTTCCTCACTGGTAGGACTGTCACCAAAGACTGCTCAGAGCAGGTCTAAATACCTTGGTGATTTAGGAACATCAAAGTTCACTAGGAATCCTGGAGTTCTGCTTCATTTTGCCTCTGGACCAATACGGCTACAACCTGGATACCTGGCACTAGGAATCCTGGCATTCTTAACTCTAGTGAAAAAAAGAATTAAGAAAAAGTTCAGTATAAACAATATGTAATTAATTCATGTATGTACTGCACATGTTCAATGGAGGTATTGGAGTTGGGATCACCAAGATTTTAGTTTTTTGGCCCTTTAGTACTGAGTGCTACACCAAACACAGCAACTGACTCATCAGACATCATGACAAGGACTATTTGACACTCTAAGCTCAATGTCAAAAAGGTAAAGAAAACAACAAAAATTGTTCCCAGTCTCAGATAGCAGAAGGCAGGTGCATTACATGATAGTGAATGTACCATATCTGACAGGCAGAGAGCAGCCAAGAATGTGTAATTGAGGTCAGTATGAGATAGAGGCAACATACTACTGTCACTTTTTTTATTTGGACCTTTAAATGGTAGGGAGATAATGTCAGCTGAATGCACAACGGTACTTTCAAAGCAGCATGATAAGCCTAGGAGATGTAAGACAAAACATAAAAAATAAATACGTGGAACTGACTAAGAAGTGTTTGTTTCCCAGAGCTGATGATTAAATTGTCTCTTTCAATTTTAAAAAAATGTGAGCCATTTCCTTTGTTCTCTCTGACTTGTGAACTATATTGCCAGCAGTTTATTTTTTACAGTGATAACCAAGCCCAGGAATTACTTCCCCACCCTTGTCTTGGTCATCCAAATAGAAGACCTTAAGAAGGGATGAAGTTCATTGAATTCTGGTAAATTCTTTGTCAGAACTAAAACTCTCCAGATTATTAAGTGTCCCTTCTTCAAAAGAAATAGGAATTCCAATTCTATCCTCAGTTAAAACTCATGTAATCTTAACTGGGCTCAAAGGGCATTTAAATCTTGTTACTCTCACAATTCTGTCAGGGAGAATACTTAAGCTTGTTTAAATCCAACTGAAGTCAAGTGCCTTAACTACAACAAAATCTTTTTCTGGATAGATTTTCCTCTGCAGTGGGCAGTAGTGTCACTCACCATTACAAAGCAGACATTGATGAATGAAAGGTTCAGAGATGCAGAAAAATCAATGGGAAAGATGTGTTTATCAGTCATCCCAAACAGCTATTATTTCATAATGGAAAGGTGAAAACCAGAAGTCACACACAAATATCCTTATAAAAATATGAAAGATGACCTCATAGGAGAGCCCTGGATCAGACTGTATCTGAACTGTCTAGATCCAGACTTCTTCTACCAGCTAACACTAGTACTATGTAGAAGAGGAAAACAGTAAATCCAGGCTTTGCTCCAGCCTAGAAAGACCACAAGGACCACCCGCTGTAGTAGTATAGAGTCCTAAACTAGTACAAAAGCACAATCAAGCAGTCAAAGACAGTCCAGAAGTGGCAAGTTCCATGAGTAATCTAGTTAAGAGAAATGGGACCTTAGAAAAGCAGGTACCATTCCCAGCATTACTATTTGAAGGGAAGCTTCTGCAAAATCCAAGGAGATACTTGAGTTGCTGTCTATGGCACTGCCAAGAAACTCCCAGTATCCTCATCAACATCTTAAAAGGTCTCCTACCTATCCTAGCATGCCTGCTGCTACTAATTACCCAGGTGTCTGGGTACACATGTCTGTGCACGTCTGTGTGAGCCTATTGATTTGTGACATCACATCAATGGGTTGCTCTGAGAGCACTATTATTTAGGGAAGACCTTGAAACTAAGGACCATGATTAGCTGCATTTCAAGTTTGTGTATAAGTGCTTTACAGGAAAGAGGGCTCAACACTTTGCAGGACTGATCCCTCAGAACATTGTTTATGCAGATTTACCTCCATGTTCCTATGAAGGACAGGATTGTTGGAATGTTTTACCCATTCACCCTGTATCCCTTTGGAAAAGTCCCATAAAAGCAGGCTGAGGGCAGTTTAGAGATATAGATTTTTTTCAGATATTTTTATAAATAAAATTGATATTGAATCCTATGTGGTTACTACATGTCTGGAATGGCAAGGTAGTAAAGATAGGAATGTTTTGAAGTAGTTGTTTCAAACTGCCTGCTAGAGTTTAGGAGTAAGACAAAGAATAGATAGAAGCAGGATACATTTTTAATAGGGTACGTCTTTCCATATAGAAGAAAGATGTCAGAGCCAATAGAGATCTCACCTGTTTCATGAGAACTCTTTAGAAAATCTCCTTAGGAAATCTCTTTAGGAAAATAATGCACACTTAATTTAATGGGCATTTCAATAATAATTTTACCCTAATGTAGAACAGAGGACTCTGATATAGAAGCATGCAAAAAAAACAAAAAACCCAACTCCTCCAGATTGAAATCAAAACAAATGACTTTTTAGCATATTAATAAGCCTCCTGATTGAAACAGTTCTTGCTGTTCACAGAGGAATATTAACAGAAAATGTTGCTAATTTAAGCATAACTAATTTTAAAAAGAACATACCTATGAACAGTCACGTGAAAGAAGCATTCATCCAAGAAAATTCCATCAAGTAGAAGCTCAGCTTGATGTATCTGGGTCTAGAGAAAGTCATGATTTCTATTTTTCATTTTGCTGGGTAGTTGCTTTTTGTATTCTGCCTTCTTTTCTAGCACAGTACATTTTCCCTTTGATACAGTACCTACACTGGAATATTCTCAATAGGATGTACAGTAGAGGTTTGGACCATCTGGATGCAAGGACTCAGAAACAAACCTTGTAAGAGTAGAGTGTGTCAAATTGAATAATTTAATTTCTGCAATGGGGCCTACAAGACTCACAGTATGGAAGACCCACGTGCCCCAGTAGAGCTCATAAATCTTGCTCTGCAAGGGTGCCAGGCATGGAGAGAGAAACTAGAAGGAAATAACTTGGCTCAGTTAGGACCTGAGCAGGAAAGGAGAGAAGAGTTTCACTTCTCCCTCTGAGAAGATGCTGGTTGCATCTAGGGGCCTGACTGGATGAACCTTCCTCTGAGGGGATGACCTGTCTCAAATTATTCTGCTTGGATTTCTTTGTTCTCTTTTACGTTGTGACTCTAATACCCCAAAAAGGGTGGAACTGATGAACATCTTAGCTGAGGGGTAAAAATACTTCTGCATCAGCCCCTGTGAAAAGCAGTGGCCAGCTATTGGCAACCCCACTGGAAGGAAGGGGGTATAAATAAAATGCTAATCCCTTGACACTACAACTCTCAGTGAAAGAAAGGCAAACTACCATGGGTTTGCTTCCATTTATCAGGGAGTAAAGCTGTGCCTGAAGGCAGTTACTAGGAAGCAGCTGATGTGCATTACTCCATGGTGGCCTGTTTGTGTGCCCATGCGCTAAAGGATCAGGGCCACACAGGGCAGCCCTAGGGGCAGAGAAGCCAAAGACTTAGAAGTCTTAGAGCAGCATGTTTGCAACCCAGTTTGCACTGGATCTGGCCCTTGGCAATGGATCTGACAGGCACTGTTGTCTGAAAGCGTAAAAAGAGGATAAATGTCTCTGTGCAACTCTATTATCAGTCAGAGTGTTCATACTGAAATGGGGATCTGTTCTTTTTTATTTTATGGATACTTATTGTTCCTCTTTGAATTTTCATCCCAAGGGCTTTGGTATGACAGTATGTAATAGTATTAGTCACCATTTTGCACATTAAGGAACACAATATTTAGCACTTAAAGCAATTTCCATCTTCAAAGTGCTATACAAACATTAGAAATATACTGTTTTGCCCTGTTTTTGGCAGGATTATCTGGTGCTTGCCTAGAGCTTTACTGTCTTGCTTTTTATTATCCCATATGAAAAACAGTTGTGTTTTTTATATCACCTTCCTCATCAAGTCAGGGGATTTCAGTTTGCAGGGGACATCAATTTGCAATTTGCATCAATTTTATTAAAAAGAATCCCAGATACTCTTCATGAAAAAAGATTTCATGGGTCATCTAGTCTTTCTCCTGCATCCATGCATTGTTTTCATTAACATTATGCCATTATGTACAGAATAATGTCCGGTGCAGTGAGGTATATGAGGAAGCTATTGTACCTTTGGACACCTTTGATTCATAATGGGAGAGTGAACTGAAAAGAATTTTGAAAAATTACTAATAAGATTATATTTATAATGTAGATGAGATAGGTCTTTTGTACGAGGTAATTCCCAATAGAATTACAGCCACAAAGCAGTCAAAATAGAGACGGACTACTTTTATGCGGCAATGCAACGGTACACATAAGATAGGGGCATTATTAACTGGTGAATATCTCAATCCTTGAAAAACTGTTAAGTTTGCCTTGTGACTACCAGTTTAATACAAAGGCTCAGATGACCACAAAGCTACTCAAAGGATGGGTTCTCACACTTGATGTTAGGAAAGAAGGCAGAAAGAAACATTTCTTTGCTTGTAGACAACTGCTATGGACCATAACTCAGTCCCAAACATATTAGAAAACATGAAAGTGGACTTCTTTAAGTTCAACTGCACTTCAGCCACCAGATCAAGGAATCATGCATGCTACCAAACAATAGAAGTCAGAAACAATTGAAAAATGTTAGTTAACTTACAAAAGAAAGAATCTCCAAACGTCGGTGTTCTTCATGTCATTCCAGTGGCAGCAAGGGTGTAATGTAGAGGTATAAATGCTTTAACCAATCGGTCATCACCAACTGATGGCATAAAGCAGGCATATGGCCAACCAGACTTCAGAAATAACAATTGCCAGAGCAAGAGGGTGAGGATCCTGACATACCAGGAAAGTGGATGGAGGTCAGTGTGGATAATGATATTTTGGTGATGTCAAAGGGGCATTGTTGATTAAATGAGATGTGAAAACACAGAATGAGGAAGAAAAGGAGGAGGGAAAAGGCAATGGTATAGAAATGTCTACCTGTTCACTTTCTGATGTTCTCTCCTTGGTTACCATCACAAAGAGGTACCTTTTTATCACTCAAAGATGTCACTGACAACATCCTAAATCAGATAGACACATTACAAAGTTACTTAGGAAAATATGCATGGACACAGGTACTCTCAGGACTGTACAGAAGGATACAAATGATCTCATACCTTGAATTTAAAGTACTACATTAATAATATGCATCATTGCAATATGAATTTGTATTATAAAAATACTAAAGTAAACAAATATAGCTAGCTTACATTTCTAACTTAGTTTCACGTGATCTTCTTCTATTCTACTCATATAGATCCTTTGGGGAACACTTTTGAAACTGACAAAATTCATTATAATAACACTTTGTTACACTGAACTATATAACAAACTACATTTCCTGAAGTTTGTTGCATTGACAAGGAGTAGCAAAAAGAGACTGACCAAAGTCCTACTGCAAAAGTGAACTGGGGGTTCTGCCAGCATGAGGGAATTCCTGGCAGTTTTACAATTGGTTGTGCTAATTTTATAGCTACCCTTCCTGTTCACCTCCCTTCTCCTGAGATAATAGGCCTGTCAAAGCTAGAATGGAAATTCTTGCAATCCTGGACCAGTGGATTCCTAAGAAGGACTACTACTGGTACAGTCTTGAGGCTGCTTGGGGCTTGTGCTACAAGCCAAATGTTCTAAGCTGATATATCTATATCTTGAAAGAATTGATCATTATGTTTAATACAGAAATACCATTATATTTTTTTTAACTGTGCTGCATATCATATGTTATGTTATATCAAATGAAATGCAATCAATACAATAAATGGCATGTAATATCTTATCCATTTTATATTCAGGATATCTTACAGTAATGCCAAAATGGTGCCATGTAGAACGTGCTTATTGTTAATGTGCTCATTGCGATCTTTTGCTCTATATTATTCTTTGTTGCAGGTTTTTTCATCTGTTTACATAACAGGACAATCTATTCAATTTCATTTTGTAGTAGGCAACATATAAATAAGATGCAGAAACATTATCTCAGTTGGACTCATCATCCAGTGCATGTATTTATTCACTTAATGTAATTTATAATGCAATGAATTCTCAAGTAATATCTTACACTGGTGTGTGTGTTCTCAGTAAATAATGACTCAGACTGAATGGGACCTCCTGTGGGTCATCTTGTCCATCTCCCAGCAGTATTTCTCCAAACTTATGTCATCAGCTGCATTGAAACATTTTTTGGTTCAGAAAATCATAGGGTGATTTTCTGAACTGAAACCTATGGAAATTAACCTATGGAAAAAACGTTGGTCATTATGTGTGTATCACATGATGCTTTACTGCACATTAGACAAATCTAATGTGCAGTAAAGTGTCAGCATCTACATGTGTACAGCACTTACTGCACATTAAATTAGTCTAATGTGCTGTTTGCTAGTACCAACATATACGAGTACTAGATAAACGGTGCATTAAGTAATGTGTCATAGGAAAAGTATAGGTGCTGAAGTTGGGCACAGACTGTACCCAGGCAGCCACACCAGCAGACGGCCAGCCTCTTGCTTTAATGTGGCTGGCAGCTTATCCAGCGACATGGCAGGGGAAGCTTGTTGGCTACCCCAAGATGGCCTCTGGACCTCTGGCCTGACCCCCAGGGCTTGCCTGACTCCTGGGTATCATGCCCCACCAGTGTGGGCATATGCCAGCTGCAACAGCTCCATGGGCCCCAGCTGTATCCTGCCAGGGCCCATGCCAGCAGCTGCCTGGCCCATGGGCTCTGTGATCCACAAGTGTGGGCACATGCTGGGCCCTGCAGCCCCATAAACCACAGCTCTGCCCCCCCAGGACTCTGGTGCACAGTCTGTCTCCTGGACACTGCGTCCCATCCCAGTGGGCATGTGCCATACAATGCTGTCATCCATAGCCACGGCCTGGTCCCATGAGACCCTGACAGCAGCTGCCATGGTGGCCTCCCCAATGCCAGAGACAGTGCCCTGGGGCCACAACTGGATGGAGTAGGAGACCACGGACCTCACCGCAATCTGGGGTGAGTTGGAGGTCCAGCACTGTTTTGGCCAGGCCACCAGGGCAAACACCCACATCTACGCAGCAGTGTTGGACCACATGCATGAGTATGGCCACCAATGCTCCAGCTAACAGTGCTGTGTGAAGGTAAAGGCCCAGTGGGTCCAAGTGATGGACCATAATCATCACTGCAGGGCTTCCCACAGGTCCATGCCCTTCATGCAGCAGCTGGACCAGATCCTGGGCCCAAAGGACGCTGGCAAGGCCTGCCACATGTATTCCAGTGCAAGCAGGCTGCTGGATCCTGTGCTACAGCCCAGCAAGGATGAGGACTCATTGAGGGAGGGTCTCTCAGTGTCAGCAGAGGCTGGGGTGCCAGCCACCTCCACCTGAGATCCACACCATAGGTACCTCCATCCCACAGCCCCCTCCCCCAGACACTTGGCAATGCACCACTGTAAACAGGGAAGAGGGTGCTTTATTGGTGGTGGATGTTGGGGTTGGAGAGGGATACGCTGTTGGGAGGGAGGGAGGGAGGAAGAGTATGCTGTTGGGGAAGGAAGAGAGGGTTGTTGTGTGATAGAGGGAAATAAAGTTTGGTGTTTCTTGCAAACTATCCATAGAGTTCTTGGTGTTCTTGGGGTAGCACTGTGGGCCCAGGGTTCATGGGCAGGCACCCAGGTGCTCTACTGCAGGGGGTGAATGAGGAGGTGGTCAGTGAGTGCCTCATGGACACAGTGCCCTGGTCACCACTGCCAGGGGGAGGGCAAGGTGCATCAATGATGTGCTGGCCACCAGCTCCTGGGAGAACGTCCCCTGCCACCATATGCCTGCCCCCTCCCCCATGAAAGACCCCTGCCAGTCCAGGGATGGCACCCAGGAAGCTGCAGCCAGAGCCTGGGGCTCTCCTTGGCTGCTGCAAAAGGCCAGTGCAGGGCAGCAGAAGTCTTAGACCTGGCTGCTTCCATTGGGCACAAATCTGCACTCAACAGGGCACACATGTAGACATGTTCCTGGCCCAAGCTTAGTGCACTTCAATTTACTTTGCAGTTACATTCAGACACATTATGGGTGTGTCTACATATGCAATTAATGTATCAAATATTATAATGCCAAATCTAAAAGCAATGAGGGATATAAATATGCGAATTTACAGGTCATAATAATCCAAAATTTCCACAAATTGTATGCATTTTTCTCCTGCAAATCACATTTTTACATGTCTCATGCATTTTAATACATACTTGCCATGCAAATGAGTTTCAAATAACTTCTGTTTATCAACAGAATAAAACCCAAAAGATTCAAAAACAAAAAGTTGTTCAATGCTCACTAAAAGATTTGCTGCAATTCAAATCACACAAGTGTGTCAACTTGTGCACTGGGATACTTAGCTGCTGTAATGAATCCTAAAAAGTTCATTTCTGTCTTTCCAGCAGGCCTGAGCTGCTGCAGCTTTGGGCTTCAGAGAACATTTTTACAGACACCCAGGTATCTGTTCCCAATCACCGACGAAAATGAGCATGTGGGAAGACTGGAAACCTGAAACTTGTTTGTGAACTTTAATTTTGGGTTTTGCAAATTAAATTGACCTGTATGGCCAAAGAACATTAATCTTACAGTCAATTAACTTGGCAGCTAAGACAAGTTCTATAATCCACTTTGAAAGAAGATCAAGTGCATCACTTAATGAGTTAGTGTGTGGATGCATCTGTAATTCATGCTAGTTTGGCAGTCCTCTTTCTAGTATCCCCACACTGTGTTGTGCCATACTGAGACCAGTCTATTGAGCTGTGCACCTCCCACTGCTCTGGAATCATCTTGACTGAATGTCACCTCATCATCTAAATGCTGGTATGCAATCTGGATTGGTTCATTTGCATTTTCATTCTCTAGACAGGTATACTCTAGCATTATACAACCACGTTTATAGCTGTGTTATATCAGACCTCACACATGCCTGGAGCTGTGCAAGAGTCCTGGATTTCTTTGACATTTGTAGAGAGTTGAAGACAGCTCATTCAACAAATCATCAAAGTCTAACAAATAAGTCTAACAAAGCCATCAATAAACAGATGGCCAAGATTTATTACCCCCTGGATACTATCCAATGCAGAAACAAAAACAAGGAACTGTTACATTAAATGTTATTACAAATAAAAGAGAAAAACATGCAAGACCCCAAATACAGAAAAATTCAGTATCCTGATTAAGATGGCGTCAACAACCCCTAGCTTCCCTTTCCTTTTTACCATCCTTTGCTCCAGCCATATCCACCCCAAAAAGCTGTGGAGAACTAAAATAAGAAAAGTTAATTGTAAACTGTCTTCAGTCAGGGTGACACCCAGTTCTGACTCCTGCCCCCTCCCATTTTAAATAGAGTGCAAGGCTTTGTAGATTAAATGTGTATGTTTGAGAAAAAAGGCACCATGGAAGCTAAGTGAGCTCACATTTAGATCAGTACCCTGCATTTGGTTACAGCTCTCATAGCCTTTAATGAAATATTTCACATCATATAATCAGTGTATTGTGGGAGGTATATTTCATAGCGTTCTAACATAACGTATTATGAAGAATGTATCACAGCATAACTAATGTTCACAAGCGCCTAACATTTCATTGTTCCTGAACCCATAAAGGTTCCAAAGCAATTACTGCAAATCTGTTTTGCAGCATACTTTGCATATATCCTCACAAGAGATTAAATGAGTGCTTGAGACAAAGGAAAAGCTTGATTTTGGGATTCATGCTGGACAGCAGAACAGCTTTTTCATAGGTCCCTGTATGTGTAATGAGGACATACCAGTTCAGCAGCACCACAGGGTGGCAGGAGGGAACCATCCTGATAAATAACATTATTACATTTTCTCTCTAGTCTGTGTACGGCTTTGTAAACAAGCCCCTTCCCTGCTTTGTAGCAACTGGTGTTATAATCATCCACAGAGGTGTCGATACAGTTACTAAGAAGATGCCCAATTTCCACTCCACACCACCACCTCCACACGAGCCTTACAGCCTGCTCATGCTGCACCATGTAAAGCCAGATCTCCGCTGTCCACCAGGCTAAAATAGTCACCCAACCAGCACTCAGAGCAACCTACTTCTAAAATACGATTCACTGCAATAAGGTTCCTAGACTGGCATATGGATAGCTAGGGTGAAGATACTTATCTCCAAGATTCTCCCCAAACTGGGAGGAAACTTAGAAGGTAGCTTGTAAAAATAGAGGGATATATTAGCACTGCTGTCATGGAGACGGAACAAAGCACAACAACTACTAGTTCATTTTTTCCACCTTCCACAATTAATGCATCTGAAGTGCTTATGTCCCTCAAGGACCAGAGTACTAGCAACTATTGAATGCCCACCCACTCCCACACAAGAAGAAAAGCAGGACAAAGGTGGGAGTGTTTGGAAACCTCTCAACAGGATTTCAAAGGAGATTTTAAAGGACTGATGTCTGGAGAAAAGCCATCCTTGAGGAAAAGAAACAAACAGGAAGCTGACCAGAGAAGTGACCCAATATATCCTTGCGCGGACCACAGAGAATACTGTACCGGCCCAGAGCTGCAGCCCTGGCATGTACTTCAGCCTACTGATAAAACTGCTTACTGGGATCATTAGTTCTCTGCAGGGTCCTCTAACCAGAGGCACTTCTGCTCTTCCCCAAGCCATGGCCCAGAACAGCTGGAGCAGCAGCTGGTGGAAAGCCACCCTTTGACCCCTCAACTCCAACCAGAGCTTTTCCAAACACATTCTAAAGAAGATAGACAAGGCATAAAGCTTGCATCTCTGCAGGACTATTACCAGGACAGCTCAAAAGTAGGCACATCTTATCTTTGTGCCCCATATGAAAGGTGGTACAATTTTTTTCCCTGTATCTTTTTGGTTAAAATGCCTGGACAGTTCTGTTTACATTAAACTTACCCATTTTTATTTTTGATAAAAAGGTGATTCATTTAGCATGAGATCAAATTGCCCGTGCTGAAAATACAGGAAACCCTTGCTATTCACAGGGTCGGCATTCGCAGTTTCAAATATTCGCGAATGCCGAACCCGCATTTTAAATATACTTTATACACTTACAGGAGCCCTTCAGGAGCTCCGGGCTTGCTGCTGCTGGCCTCCTGCTGCCACTGCCGGAGCTGTGCCCCCTCTCCCCACTCCAGGTGCCAGGGGCACTGCATTCATGAACGCAGTGCCTTATTTGCTGATTTCGCCATTCACAGGGGATATGAGAACATATCCCCCGCAAATGGCGAGGGTCGCCTGTACAATACATTGTCCATAAAGACAAACTTACATAAATAGAATACAGGTTGCCAGTTTGTTACAGGGCAACATATTTAATATATTCCCCTTGTTCTCACAGTTATTATGCAAAATACAACAAGCAAACATAATATAAGGCAGGTGTTGCTCAGCAGCCATTTCCCTTTCATTTTTCCCAATAAATATTGTACTGTCATCCTGCAGCTGCTCGGATGATATCCATACATCTTGAGCCATGAAAACAGAAAGCAAACTGGATCTCCCAGAACAAAAGGAGGACTTTGGACATCATTATAGCCCACTATGTCCTGGGATAAGTGCATTTTTCATTACCAAAAATAACTCTGAATTTCAAAAGATCCTGGCAGCATTGATTTAGGTAGGCTCACCTTGTGGAAGAACATGCAAGGATCAACCAGATTTTGCAGAACCCTGATAAAAGTTTTCTATTTATAAACTCTTAGGCCTGGAATGGCAGGCAGGGAATAGGCAGATGGGTCCTGTGACAGGGGGCTCTCTCCTGAGGCCAGGTCGTATGTCAACCTGCCCACCTGCCGCTACAGGGCAATCTGCCCAGTCTTTCCTGCCATGACTTTGCTGTTCCTACAAACAGATAGTAAATACAGGAGGACTGCCCATTATATACCCCGATGCCAGGGGGCTCTGACCTCCCCTAAACCACAGCCCATGGCTTACAGATGGCATCTAGGTTAACATTACTCCCAGTCTGAGACCGGAGCAAACTGAGTCCAAAGCTGGGCTCCACACACACACACACACACACACACACAGATTCACCCCACCTCCCCTTTCACAGGAGCCCCCTTCCACTCTGCCCCTCTCTCACTGGGGCCTCTAGCATACTGCCCATTACCGAGCCACACTCTACTGCCCTGCTTCTGCTTGAGCAGCCCCTCTTGGACAATCAGGGTTTGCTACTCCCATACTGGCCTCACCATGCAAGACCTTCAGTTCCTCTACTCTACATGGTCAAGCCTTATGGCAAACCCTGGGATAATTCTGTCACAAGCCCCTCACCAGGCCCAACTTCTCACAGGGTTGGCCCTTGCGCTGCCCTTCAAGCTTACACCCATTCGACTGTATTTGGCACGCCCCTTGGGCTGTCCTTCAAGCCTACTCCGACTTCAGCCCTACTCAGCCCCCTCACACGCACAGCTCTTCAGGCCTACTTGCACTTCAACCCTACTCTGTGTGGGGCCTCCCAATGTTCTCCACACTACCCGCTCTGGGACCTCATATCCCTGCTCGGCTCAGGCACCTACACATGGGCATACCTGGCCCCCACTGCTCCCACAACTCTACACTCCCCTCTCTGTGCTCTCTGGGATCTGCGTCCCTCCTGGGCTCAGGTGCCTACACATGAGCATACCTGGCCCCACTACTCCCCCAGCTGCCTCCAAAACCCACCCAAAGATGGGAGCTGGGGTTAAGGCACCCCTCCTCACCTTTCACCAGGGAGGCATCTGGCCTGGCATTTCCTGGGAACTCCCGCACCACCAGGAGCCCCACCAAGCCACCCTTCCCCAGCAGGGTGCAGTTTTAGGTCATGCTCAGGACCAGGAGCCTCCAGCTCCTACCTGCAAGATGTTCCATACAGCAGTTCAGCCATACTATGTTCCTGCCTGGCTCACCAGCAGCACTGCCCCATTTATAGAGGAAGACAGTGTTTTAAAATGGCTACTACAATCAAGCACCTGCTGACTGCTTGACTCAACCCTTAAAGTGGCAGGCACTACCAGTGCCCTGCCACAGGTCGCATCAATGGCCCTGGTACAATTTGGGATGTGCAAGGACGCATATGTACTAATAAACTCCTGTGCATTGCCAATCTTTGAGTCATCCCACCACCGCCTTTTCTAAACTAGAGCACACCTCCATGGCAACAGCTCTGAGATTTGATCTACCAAGCCAGCTGGTTAGCTACTGACCAGGAGTGAAGTAAGGTAACAAACAGTTTTTGGGAAGCTGTCACATTAGTGGCACTGCCATTACAGTGGTGGGTTGAGCTCTGCATAGCTACATAGGCAAACAGGCTTTGTTATCCTCACAGATGCCCACTCCAGGTTCACAACACAATCCTTTTTCACCAGTCAGTACTGTGTATTCAAAAATGGTATTGCTTTGAGTGAAGCTGCTCTAAGAACAATTAGTCTACAGACAACAGCTCTATATCTTCCTCCTCCTCATGTTACTGATGTTGGAGCTGCCAGAACTGCCCACCACAGTCATGGGTAACTTGAAAAAAGTGTATCCACATGGTGGCAAATAGGTCTCAGCCAGTCTCCATGTATTAGTGACTGTCAGCATCATGGTGCAGAGTGCTGTTCCCTCCAAGTTGGTTGATAATTTGAAAATGGTGCTGGTTTACCAAAACAATAAAAAAGAATCATGGAATAGTGGAAGATAAATCATGGTAAATTTGTGATTTTGAGCCCCCATACTGTAATTCTCACCATTGCTATCTGGTTTCCCCTATATAATTCTCAGTACACTGCAAGAATAGTCCAGGATGTATGCAGACAAGACTATGCACAAAGCATCATAGGATACCTATCTAAAATTCTTTGAACTTACTTTGATAAAAGTCCCTGCCCTGTAATTGAACAGTCTGAACTTGGAAACAATTGGTCATGTGGATAACGTTTTTGAGGAATATATTTCCTACAGTTGTTCGCATGCAAAAGCCCAGTGCAAAATGACCCTTCCCCCTTTCCATTCAGACCAGCCAGAAGGAGTTGTCATCTTGTGTGAAGAGAAGCAGAAACTCCTAGAGCTCAGCCTGGAGAAGGAAGGGCAAAGCTGGAGTTTGGTCTGTAAGCTTCCACCATGGAGGAAGAGTCGTCCTAAATAAGGAAGGACCTTAGGGACTTTAGCAAGTGCCATGTTTGAAGGTTCCACTCCGCAAGTGAGTACTCTAAGTTGAGAGTCGAAACTGAAGATAAATGCAATACCAGAGAATAATCGGAACTCCCTCCCTGACTGTCTTTCACAAAGGTGCAATTCCATTAAAGGAATGAGCTTAGTGAAACATGGAAGATATAGAAGAAAGCACCATGTCATAAGAATATAAGAAGTGCCATTCTGGGTCAGACCAATGGTCCATCTAAACCCAGTGTTCTTTCTCCAACAGTGGCAGGAAGGGATGCTCTAGAGGAAGAGCACTAAACTGGATATTTCTAGAGTGATTCATCCCCTATTCAATACCCTCCCTGGCATCCTTCATTATTGCTTTAGAGATACCAGAAGAAACATCTCCAACTGAACTGTTCTGTTCAATAGCCATTGAACAAAATCTTGTTACCAGAATTGATTTTTGTTACCAGAACTGTTAATTTAATTATTCCTTGTGCTTTTACTATTTATGGGGGTGGGAGGTAGCAAACTCCCACTGTAATTAAATTACCCTCTATCTATGCCTTTTGCCTCTGAGACATCCAGACAACAAATGTAATTTTTACACCTCCTATGTGCAAATGTTATCACTTCCCTTTTGTCTCTTTGGCCCCAATAGTTAGAGAAACTCTTGGTCTTGTAGTGCAGTGACATTGGCTCTCACTCACAAATTACTGTGTACACCATGGCTACCAGGGGATTAGCATCACTAGATTACCACTTGGGCACTTGTAGTACGCTTCTTCTGAACTCAATATGTCATCAAAACTAACTCCAGAAGCCCAAAACTAAAGAACCTCAAGCAAATGACAAGGTAGCTGGTGAATCACAACAGCAGTCAACTTTGTCAGCAGTCCTTGAACAGAGCTCCTCAACAGAACAGGTTTTAAAAAATAATATTGTAGTTATGCTAGAATTTTTTAAAATCTGGTGACAGGTTCAAATTCTGTTATTTAAAATGTTACCAAATGTCATTAGTTGAAATATTTATTGTAAAATAAAAATTTGATATATTTCTGTATCTTAGAATGTGTTTCTTTTAACATTTAGCCATCTACACTGTACTTAATCAGTACATAACATTCTTCATAATAACATTTGCAAATTGTGTGATTCATAGATGTTAGGGTCAGAAGGGACCTCAGTAGGTCATCAAAACTTCCTACTCTGTTGAAACTTCCTAATTATTTTAAGGCAGAGATTTCTTTAAAATGAAAAACAAGCTATTCATGAGGGAATGCTCTTTTGTCCTTTAGCAAATTAGTCTGATAGCTGCTATGTAGCGTATGTGGAAGCAAGTGATTGTTGTGTAACATTGGTTACAAGCTACTAATATTCAAAGAGTATTATCTGTATTATGGTGACACCTAGGAATTCTCACTTGTATAAGGCTAAATTGTGATCCTAACTTTGCCTTACACAGCTGCACTGCAGAAGTGAGGCTCTAATGGCTCTCTCCTTTTTGACAGCTAGAAGAAAGTCCCTTTGATCTGAGGAATACAGGGGCTGCTGCCAATATGCTCCCTTGCAGGAAGCTAACTAGAGAAAAACAGACAAGGATTAGACTGACCTGTGATTTCTCCACATGCTAAACAAAATGACTGGCTGGCTGAGCATGAGGATAGGTTTCAGGTTGCTCCCTCTGGGCCAGGTACAAACATTACACTTTTACTAGTATAATTGATCAGAAACTGGTCTATATCTGTAACAGAACAAAAAGTTGGCACACACAAGACTGGTTTAAAAATGGTGGAAGCCAGTCTAAGATTTGTCCCCTCCCACCAAAGGGTGAATGTGTGCTCTGTATGCCAACCTGTCTAAGCTACGCTGCTTACAGAAAACTGCAAGTTAGATCAATTCTGCCTTCAGCTTTTTTAATGTCTGTACCTAGCCCTGGTGAGAAGTAGGCTCCACATCAGCTCCCCACATACAGCTGATGGCTAAACACTATAATCTAGTTTACAAGCACAAATCAGAATACATATAAAGCCATGGTCTCTTGACCATCCCTCATGCCTACTAAGCTAAAGTTACCACTGAGGACACCACGTTAGTAAGAATGAATGTCTCTCCTCAGTTTGGATTTGGATAGACCTGATGAAAAGATACTGAAAGAATTTAAGAGCACTGTAAGGCTTTAAAAACATGAAAAGTTATAACCATGCTGCTCTGCCTGAAGAAGGCAACATTCAACTACAGTATGTTCTTTCAGCCCTGACCTAGAAATCAGACATGGACATTAACTGCACATATACTACACAGCAGAAGTAGGCAGCAAAGAGGATTTTGGACTGAGTGAAGATGGGAATCAGAAGAGAGGTCACAAAATAAATAACTGGATAAGGAGCCAGACATGAAGCAGAGACATCATGCAGAGCATCAAAATGAGCAATTGCCACTGGGCAATACATTCATCACAAAGACATAATGTCAGAGGAACCATACAGGTGACCAAATGGATTGCTTTCATGGGAAAAGAACACAAATGGTGTTAAAAAAACATTGTGCTGATAAAATAAAAGCCTACTTTAAAGAGTGGGTTGTCATACCTTCAACAGAAAATAGGAGGATTCAAGCAGGAGAGGTCTCGGACCTTTCAGTGGATTCAGTTAGCTTGATGTTGCTGACAATATAATTGCAGTATGAATATGGAATTCATTAGTTAGTGATATATTTGAATAAGTAGTTCTGTATAAAAGCAACTACAATTACACACAGCTGTAAAGCCTACTCCTACTCCTACTGAAGTCCGTGGCCGTTTTGTTACAGACATCACTGGAAGCAGGATTAGTGCAGTAATCAGCACAAGCACAGCCATCATTTTTCATTTACTTGTAACCGTCACTGTTTATGATGGTAAAAAGCAACACTTTTTTTACAATTATAAAGCAAAGCCCTGCAGAGATTTCAGCTACTCTGTGCATAATGGCATATGATCGAGTCTTTTCTGAACAAAAAAAAGTATTTCCCTCTTACGTGCATATAATTCTAATACTATGATGAGTGCATTTGTTCTACTGTTGGTTAAAATCACCATATGCTGCTTACTTTTACAGAAAGATTTGGTCAATGTATTCCTTATCTCCAACATAAATATTGTTTTGGGTCTCCAATCCACACACAACAAGGATCCATTTACTGAAACATAAGCAGCACTAATTTTTTTGTGTTGTGTTTGTTTTTCATACTCAGTGTAACACAAATGTGTCTGTAAACTAACCCTTATTTCAGTTACACTAACAATCAATTGTCTGAAAGGGATGCCCAAAATACCTGAAAAATGGAACTATCGTTCAATTCAAACACCCAAACTCACAGTATGGACTGTACAGAGCCAGTGGACTAGACTGTGTACTCACCTGTAGAAACGTACAAGCAGAATTTTTGTATGAACATACAAAAAAAAAAGGGAGGTAGTAAGATAGCTGATTGTAACCATATGCAAAAAAATAATAAAATAAGCAGATAACATTTGCACCAGTGATTGGCAGTTGATGATGAGAAGAAATTCAAAGGAGATAGAGTTTACATAAATCATAAACATATTGATACAGTAACAAGTAGCTTACACAAATTGTGATCCGCTCTCAACAGGTAATGGCAGCTCATTTTATCCATGCTGTAAAAATAGTGGGAGGAAATTCCGCACCTAGTTGCACTGCACAGATAGTAAAATGCATTAGCATTGCCTCTGATCAGAAATAGGCTTCAGTTTTCTTCATTTGCCTAGCAAAAAGCATGGTCTGCTGGAGTAGAAGAAGCAGATCCATATGAATTGGCCATGTTGAGTCAACCAGTATGGATCTGTTGAATCACAGCATTCCCTAATACCCTATCCTTGAGCTGTGACTCCATCTGCTTCAGAACAACCTAATATTAATAGGATGTACATGCAAGAGTAATGACTGTGTTATACAAAAAATACTTTCCCAATATAGCTGTGCTCTAGGAGGTACAAAATCCCAGTCAATGAAAAGTTTGGATTTTAGGAAGCAGCATTTAGAAACCTACTAGGAAGAAGTATTTGGGTAACAGTAGAAACAAGGTATATTTGCAAGAAGTCAATAACTTTTGTGTTTGGAATTAACCCTTTATTTATGTATGGAATTTATATAAAAAAGCTAATCACTTTCTTTCCTAACCTATGGGTTCAATGCTAGTGATAGATCTTGTGAAAATTAAAAGCAGACAGCTTTCAAAAACACACATCCTGACAAAACAAATCATTACAAATGATGGGCAGAACCAATAGTCTCTTGATACATCTAGACAGACTGTTTTATAGCACAAGGGAAAACTGACTAGACATTAGTAATGTTCAGACAGACAAAGTGACTACATCCATGTGAGTTGTAGGTTTTTATTGTCTCTATGACTCATTGCACTATTTTCGGTAACTGCAGCCAGTCTCTCCTGACTGTCAGAATATCTGCACTGAAAGCAGTATAAGAACATTTGTACCATATTGGTTTCATGCACATCTACATTAACATGGTCTTAGCTACAGTGTAGACCCTTTAAATAGGCCCTAGGATATTTTATAGGAGTGAGTGAATATAAGTTAAATCAAGAAAAAAAGCTAAGGAGAAATAACATTAAAGGAAATAGTCATAGGAAAGAGAACTTCAAAAGTTGGGAATTTTTCAGCTGTAAGCTTGTTTGACCATAGGGTATATCTATCCATATTTGTGTTAATCCAGCTTTATATTACTTATGACATGATAAAAGAAGGGCTCTGCCCAGTGTCAGAGTTCCTACAATGCTGGACTTTTGTCAAAACCTGAGATACCATCTGCATCTGTTCCTTCAGAGGTTATTCTCTAAAACTTAGGCAAGGTTGTCTTTAACAGACTGGCCATCTGGCAGTGATTCTTTGCATTGCGGACTTCAACAGCTATAGGTTTTAAGGTTCCATTTAATTCTGTTATGTTTATGAATTTTTCACCGCCAATAGATATAAATATCTCTCTCTCTCTCTCTCTCTCTCTCTATATATATATAGAGAGAGAGAGAGAGAGATGTAGATATAGATATATTTGTCTAGGTAGCACATTCCAATGATATATGTGGGGGGGATAGGAGGTGTACAATTCACACGCACTCTTTTATGCATTATTTGTATTGTGTTATTCTGTATTTACTTGTATCATTCCGTTGTTAAGGTTGATAGTAAAGTCTCTTTATACTCACTACTTTGGAAAAGTTGTTTTCTTTGGGGCAGGTGCCTCTAATTCCTTTGGTGCTCACATCCCATCTGGAGATCAACAATAATAAGTAATACACTGTCTGGTAAGTGTAATGCAACCAGCTGAAAACATTTTGACTGTAATTTGGTAAACTGGAATATCAGCAAAATTGGCTTTGGAAAACATGCATTACACTATTGACTCAATCACATGTTAATTCCATATTCATCCTATGTATCTGGGGGACTGAATAACAGTCTTCAAATATCTGAAGGGCAATTATAAAGAGGATGCAGACAGACAGTAGGGGATAGGAGTAAGAGCAATGGCCTCAAATATAGCAAAAGAAACTTAGGTTGGAGATTAGGAAGAACTTTCTTTCTATGAAAATGGATAAGCATTGGAACACATTATCTAGAGAAATTGTAGAGCCTTCAGCCCCAGAAATGTTCAAGGGCAGGTTAGACAGGCAATTGGCTGGGATGGTTTAGTCAGGAATGATTCTGCCTTGAGCAGGCGGCTGACCTAGATAACTTCCTGAGGTCCCACCCACCCCTACTTTCCTATGAACTTTTTAAATTGTATTTTATGATTATCACTATTTTATCAACTCACATGAAATGTGTTCTTGGTGAAAAGTGCATTAGACAATACTGTTCATTGAGCAACATCTATACGGAGATTTCCAGTATGAAATGACAATTTCCTGGGATTTTGTAGCCTCAGATTATTCATGTTTCCAAAGCACATACAGAAAATATACAAGCAAACCAGAGTTAAATTGAATTAGACGTTGCTTTGTTGAAATCACAGACTTTCTATCACAGGGATGCCTGTCATCCAATGCAATCATTAAGACAGAAATTTACAGATTTCGGAAATCTAGTGTATTCATAATGGATACACTACTTGTTTAACATTTTAATAAGTTAAAATCTGTCCGGCACAAATAAATAGTGTCATTCTTTTTATAAGCTGGCCAAAATAATATAGCATAGCAGTCACCCCTACTCAGTGTATGCTTTCCATCACATAATACTAAACATTCCACACAGCCCAGTTTAATTAACATGTTGCTTATGTTGCTCAGCAGAGTGACCTCAGCTCCTCTCATACCATCACATTCATTTCCCCAAGTAGACAGAAGAAATGGCTGCTGCAGTCACTAGATCGCTGGCCATTCCTTCTTTCCGGGGCAGATTCATATATTAGCAACATTGGTCAGTGAATACTGTGAGAACATTGACTTTGGCATCCTTGAATGAGGAAAGTTACTTCAGTGGTTAGGACACTAGCTTAGAACATGTGAGACAGAGGTTCAGTTTCCTCCTCTATTACAGACTTCTTTGCTTCAGAACTGGAAATAATAGTGCTGCCTTACCTCACTGGGGTGCTGCAAGATGCTCAACTACAAAGGTGATGGGTACTATATAAAGAGAAGGATTAATCAACCTCTATATTGCCAAACATCCTGAGTCATCAGGGACATTCCTGAGTGCCATGAAGCTAGTAAGACCATTGACAGTACGTGCTTGTTATGCAACACTGCCATGCACAAAAGTTTGCTATCGGTAAATGAAGCACTAGATGACAACATCACAATACACAGATAATCATATGCTCACTTTCCAGACATTGAGACTGTGTGTGTTCTGTTGTCAGCAATTGCATGACTTGCCAGTAGTCGAATAAATGGAGTCGACAGTCATTGGTAATGCATTGTGCTAATCTTAGTATATAAAAGGTAGCAGATTGTTTTTATTTCTGTAAATGTCATTATTGATTATCTTTAATGTAAAGGCTGATTCAGCTTTTAGTGGTTTTAGATTCTCTATCCCTCAAAACAAACCCATTGAGAAGGTTACTTCTGGCTATAAACAGATAATGCATTTACCTCAGAAGAAAGCCTTTTGTCCCCAAATCCTACAGATGTATACATTCATTGTCCTACTTTGAGTCCCTCTGAAGTATGCCAGATAAAACGTGTTACCTGTTTTTCCCATGACATCTGTATGGTTGCTGAGATTCATTCCAGGGACAAGCTGGTCAGGCTGAGATCTTTCTGGAAGGAACAAAAATGAAGCTTGGAAGGGCAACATGTGAAAATGACTATGCTGGTCCTGTTTTGCTCTGGGGCAAATTAGTCCCAGATCTTATGCTCTTACGTCAAATGGGATGTTTTTGTACAGCCTTTTCACAGGCTCCATGATTTCATAGATTTTAGGGTCGGAAGGGACCTATTAGATCATCAAGTCCAACCCCCTGCTCTGGGCAGGAAAGAGCACTGGGGTCAGATGACTCCAGCCAGGTATTTGTCCAGTCTCCTCTTAAATACCTCCAAGGAAGGGAATAACACTGCCTCCCTTGGAAGCGTATTCCATATTTTGGCAACCCTCACTGTAATTTTTTTTTTTCCTGATGTCCAGTCTAAATTTGCTCTCCTTCAGTTTGTGGCCATTGTTTCTAGTTACCCTGATGGGCGCCCTGGTAAACATCATATCCCCTATTTCCTGCTGTCCCCCCTGATGAGTTTGCAGACAGCCACAAGATCACCTCTCATCTTTCTCTTGCGGAGGCTAAAGAGATTCAGGTGCCTCAATCAGTCCTTGTAGGGTTTTTTCTGTAGGCATTTAACCAGATGGGTGGCCCTCCTCTGAACCCTTTCCAGGCTATCTACATCCCTCCTGAAGTGCAGTGCCCAAAACTGGATGCAGTACTTCAGCTGCGGTCTGACCAATGCCTCACAGAGGAGAAGTATCACCTCCCTAGACCTGTTCATGATGCATCTACTTATGCAAGAAAGAGTGCAGTTAGCTTTACTTATTTACTTCATCACATTGGTGACTCATGTTCATTTTGGAGTTGACTATGACTCCGAGATCCCTTCCTGCAGTTGTGCTATTTAGAATGCTACCTCCCAGGTTGTAGGAGTGTTGATGATTCTTCCTCCCCAGATGCAACACATGGCATTTATCCTTGTTAAACTGCATCCTATTCTGTTCTGCCCATTTCCCCGCCCCTTCCAAATCTGCCTGAATTCACTCCCTGCCCTCTAGTTTGTTTACCTCCCCCCCATAGTTTGGTGTGGTCTGCAGACTTGGACAGAGTGCTTTCTACTCCCTCATCCAAGTCACTAATAAGGATATTGAACAGCACTGATCCCAGGACAGAGCCTTGGAGGACTCCACTGCCCACATTTCTCCAGGTAGCAACCAACTCATCCATCACAACTGTCTGGGTGCATCCCATAAGCCAATTTTCCACCCACCGGACTGTGTAATAATTTACATTGCAACTGCTTAGTTTATTTATAAGAATTGGGTGCAACACAGTGTTAAAGCCCTTTTTAAAATCTAAGTAAATAACATCTACCTCTATTTCTTAATCCAAGCATTTTGTGACCCAGTCATAAAAAGAAGCCAGGTTAATCAGGCAGGATCTGCCTGCTATGAACCCATCCAGTCTTAGCTGATGGGACCAGATGACTTAATAGCATGATTTCTCAAGTCTTCTGTCTTCATGAGACAAGTGGATCAAAGGCATGAAAAAAAGATACCATAGCTAATGTTTCTTCCCTCAGTGACATTCAAGGCCCAGGGCATTGAGTCAATGTGTACTCCCATTAGCACCTTGCTTGTTATGGTAGCTGCGAGATCCTGGACTAATCCAAAAGAATCAACATCCACAAAGATATTAAAGCTTAGCTGCCCACAACTTTCAGACATGCTAACTGCAATGCCCCTGGTGAGAAACACTGTCAGAGCAGCTAAACATTCCACGGGGCATTAAAACAGGTTCTATGATGGTCCTCATCCCATACTAACTGTCTCAAGACTTGCATACCATTAGATCAAGTTGTAGACCGGGAGGCTGCCTACCTTAAACCAAGCACAGTGACATCACTTCTTGCAAGCAGGTTCAGATGAGATAAGGAAAAAGATCAAGGTCAGAGTGGAGCTTTGTCAAACTTTGAAGGTCAGGGAACAAGCCTGAACCCGATGTAAAAGAACAGAAGATCCAGAAGGTCAGAAGATGAAGTCAAAGCTGCAAGAGAGAAAGGAGATATTAGAAGCATGTCAAGCATTTAAGTACTACATAATGTGGAATCAGAAAAAAATATGCGCCTTAAACTTTGACTATTTTAATTATAAGATGACATAACCGCTTCCACCCCCGCCAGACTGTGTAATAATCTACATTTCAACCGTTTCGTGTATTTATAAGAATTTGGTGCAAAACTGTGTCAAAGACATTTTTAAAATCTAAGTAAATAACATCTACCTCTATTCCTTCATCCAAGCATTTTGTGACCCAGTCATAAAAAGAAACCAGGTTAATCAGGCAGGATCTACCTGCTGTGAACCCATGCTGGTTGCCCCTTAGCATTATTTTACCCACTGGTCCCCCTGAAATTTGATCCTTAACAATATTTTCAAAGGTCTTGCCAAGGATAGAACTGAGGCTAACTGGCCTATAGTTACCCGGTTCCTCCTTCCTCCCCTTCTTGAAAATAGGGACCACAATGGCCCTTTTCCAATCCTCCGGGACCTGTCATGAGTGCTATGAGTGCTCAAACAGTTGCGCCAATGGATCCACTATGACTCCAGCTAATTCCCTAAGTACCCTAGGGTGAAGATCATCAGGGCCTGTTGACTTAAATACATCCAACCCCTCCAGGTGCCCTTTTACTAGGTCAGCACGAACAGTTGATGGGTTGGTATCTATCTCGTGCTTACCTAAAGTCCCATTGGGATGCATGCTTGCATTCGTGTCCAGGAACACAGATGCAAAGAAATCATTTAGGAGCTCTGCTTTGGCCATCCTGTCTATTACCAGTTGCCCTAGTCCATCTTGAAGGAGCCTTATGTTACCCTGCACTTTCTTTTTGCTCCCTATGTATTTAAAGAATGATGTTTTGTTACCCTTAACTTTTGCTGCCAGCCTAAGCTCCATTTCCGCTTTGGCTCTCCTCACTGCTTCCCTCGAGCCAAGCAGGTATACTCCTCATTGGTGCTGCCCCCTGCCTCCACAGCCTGTAGGCCTCTCTTTTACCCTCCAGTCTCCCCTGGATTTCCCTGCTCAACCAAGAGGGTTTCTCTCTCTTGCCCCACTTTACGTGCACTGGGACTGTCAACAGTTTTTGGACTTGCAACTAATATGGAAGAAATTGGCTGTTTTCCATGATTCACAACAAATTGCTAAACTGATGGTACAAGGAAACAACCCTTCATATAGTTAGTGTATGCAATTAGCATAACATAGGATGAGTGGTGTCCCCCTCCAGCAATTGGTAGTCCCCCATGAATCCACAACATGGCAACAGCAGCAGCTGATTGCATGGCAATAACCTGAGGGGGGGGAGGGAGATGGGGAGGGAGGAGCAGGGACAAACTACACTGCAGTAGCAGGTAAGACTCCAGTCCTGCCACCCTCACCGCCCCCTCCCCTCCAGTGCTCAGCAGCATGTGCCCCCAAAGGACACAATTGCTGCCGCTGGTATATGCCTTAGTTTGGACAGTTCTAAGCAGAGGGGAAAACAATGGACATCATATTACTTGTAAAATTCACACAGTAAGGACTTCCAGTGGCGTCCCTATACAATGAAAACCCAAACGTATGCTCTTGTCCAGCCATAACCTGTCTCTTCCAAAGACAACAAAATAGTGCCTGAAATTGTCCACTCATCTACGCTCATGTAACCATAAGACCCACATTCTAGTTAAATACATCAGAAACAGCTTACAAAAAAGGAAGTATGGCAAACCAAGTGCCCCTTAAATCCTTTCAGTCCCATAAACACAATGGATAGTACTCTGGTTTATTGCTAAAACAGCCATAGGAGCCAAATTAAAGAAAAGAAAGCCCGTCCTAATTTTCTCTCTCTCCATCAAAAGTAGGGAGGAAAAAAAAAAAAGACAAGCATTAAAATTGTTCTTCACTGTTATTTTGGCATCTCACACTAATGGAAGATTCAGGTCAGTGCTTTTACATACCTTGAATTCCCGTTCAAGGTACATAAGGCATATTGCATCATGTACAGTGGCTGCTTCTCCTTTCATGAAAGGAGAGCTGCTCTGGACTTCATCCAAGTACCAGTCTTCTTTTAAAAGCCCCTCAGCAGTGACAAACCACAGATAGCTCCTCAGTGCTCCCAAAGGGATGCAATGTCTCACAAGAATGCAGCTGGGAAAAAAATACTTTGATAGTATCCAAACACAATATTAAGACAGCCTTGCTCTATGACCATAACCACCCTAAATATACCTGAAAACCTGGCCTTTATTCCAAGCCCATTCCTTCACAGAAGTTCAAGCAGTAAATGCAAAATAATTCTTCATAGCTAACCCAGGAACAAACACTAATACAATATAAAGTCCAGAAAGAAGCAAGGAATCATTTGTGGTCCCATTCTATTTCCCACCATAGGCCTCTTAGTCAATGGAATACCACATTAGCTCAACAGACAGACTGCAAAGTCATCCTCCTCATTTATACCATGCCAGCAGGCAATTGAACATTTAGGAGCATCTCATAGCTGCTGGCCTGTATTTGTATATTGTCTCCTCTGAATGTGCCTGCTTCCTTGTAACTTCATCCGGTTCTCCTCACTCTATACTTTGTGCCAGCCTTTACTCTACAGTAAAAACAATCACCATTTGGATTAGGTGCATGTGGAGTCAAGACCACATAATTTGCAACACAACCCCAAAGAAAAAGAGCTCTGTTGACTTTCCTATTTGGGTGGACCTATGTTCCAAAGAGGTCTTCAGCTGCAAGCACATTGACAGAACTACCATATTAGTGGCTCCAGTTCCTAGAATTGTACCCTCACCAAGATGTATCATTCTTTCTGAGCAAGGTGAATGGCCTCTAACACTTCAGGGGAAGGCCTGCTACTTCAGTCTTGCTGACCAACTTCAATCCCTTGTTCAAATATTCCTTCAATTTTCTGGCATCCAGAGCTTGGGTAAAGACTCTGTTAAAACACTAGAACATGGGAAACTGATAAAAATTATTCACAAATTAGCCATAGACAGAGTGGACTTGTTCTTAAAGTTCTTAAAGATTCTTTTAATTCTAATTATGTGCCTGGGGACCTCAACCCCACCATCTCTTCTGTAGTCAAGTGGGCCATTGCCAGTGACTCCTGTAAGACTTTCTTGTAAAGCTATTATTTGCCAGCTCACAGCGGATATACTCTGGGGTTGCCATTCCTTCTCCCCCTTCTTAGTTCACTTCCTGCCATGTCCCAAACAGATAGGAACATTTTGGGGCCAGAATCATTCCTAAGTATCCATCATTCTTTACAGCGCATAAAAAGAATATGTATCTTGGTCTTTTGGCAGCTAATAGGATCAAAGTACCATCCCACATGCTTAATGCCACCTTCACTACTAATGACAAGGCACAGAGCACTGCTGCAAAGACAGCAATCTTTTCCTGAGCCTCAGTCTGGTTTACAAAAGTCTATAGCACCCTTCGTCATCTGGCAGAGGCCAACATCTACCTCCAGGGATTACTATTATGATGTAAGCCTGATTTTTTTCCTTCTTCCTTTCCTTCTCTCTTTCGAAGCTTTCTTTACTGCTTCAGAGTTCCCAAGTGTTCCAGCTCTTCACTGTGATAAGCTCCCTGTCTCTCCCTCTCTATTTATGGGTAACCTTTAAAACAGGGAGGCCAACCTGTGGCATGTATGCCACAAGTGGCATGGGCAGCCTGTGTGTGTGGCACATAGTGGATTGGGGAAAGGGCAGGTAGCACAGTGGCAGATAGGGCAGGGAGCAGAGCAGCATATTGGCAGGGGAAGGGTATTAGAGTTGCACTTGGGGAAGGAGTGGGACATAATTTGTGGCATGCCTGCCAAATAAGTTGGCCCCTATTGCTTTAAAAGACTTTCCACCCCAGAAATCTTTACATTGCCTGGATTTTATGCTTGTACTTATGAGGGGTTGAGAGGGGAGCTATCTATTCATTTACATAATGACAGCAACCCAAAGCAACAATGTGGTGGTAATCTTTTGTAAGGTGGTCCTTCATCCATTAAGAATTGGACTAAATCTACAGGCCTTTTGTGGAAGCCACCAAACAATCAACCAACCAGCCAATACATTATTTCAAAACCAAGACAAGTCACTACTCACAGCAAGCATAGATTGGCGCGCTCTCATAATATTATATAGTATTTCTGAAAACTTCTTTGTATCTCTAGTGACGATCTCTAGTGACGATCTCTAGTGACAATCTCTAGTGACAATCTCTAGTGACAATCACAAATGCTTGCTTTTTAGCTTTTTTTTTTTTTTTTTTTTTTACAATACTGGGATACTGTTTGATTTACAGGTACAATATGAAAGCTATTACTCTTTGTACTAATATGAAAAACAGCTGGAAGGACATAATTTGTTTTGTCACCAGTCTATCTGCATGACTCCTTAGCTAGCTAAGAAAAGAATACAAAATACACTTCTTTTAGTTGAGAATGTTGGCTGACTTACCCATCTGTGAGGAAAGAATGCTTTTGCTTAGCTTGCTTAACTAAATGAATCTTGGTTGACTTGCTTGCAGCTGAAGACAAATTAGACTGATTATGTAGGAAAGGGCATACAGTACATCTAGGAATTAAATTGTGACTGGGTATTTCAGATGAATGAAATGAATAGCCAGCAATAGCTTCAAATTTCTCTGAACAATGCGTGGGCTCCTGCTTTTACAATCTTTTTTAGGCAGTTTAAAAATAATTTCTTGTGTTATTTATGTGTGTTTTTAAATTGCAATCTGTCTCGGACGGCCAGGGCCGACTTGAGTTATGCTCGTACGTCAGGGCGGGCTGGTAAATGGAGAGGCAGACACAACTTATTGGTTGTAAAAAACTTTACTCATGCCGCTTGCAATCACGACGCAGGTGGTCCGGTCGTCGGAACAACCACACGAGTTGTTCCAGCTGGCGGGGCCCAAGCCAGTTAATCCGTCCGCAATTCGAAGCCGGCGGGGAAAGGGGTACGTCGGGGTTGCGCTCGGTGACGGGAAGAAAGATCGATAGGTGATCAGTCTATCGATCGGCAGCCGCAAGTCAGATAACTTCAGAGACACTCTGCAGCGTGCTCAAAGCTCTTCGACTTGGGCGGAAGTCGCGCAGAATTTTAAACGGCCAGTGAGCCAATTACTAGCTGCCACGTGTGAATAATTTAGCACTGGCCAATAACGGGGCACAAATTTGCATCCGAATAGCGGGAACTCTTTGCACCGTGCATCTCTGTGCTGCAAAGAAGAAATGCATCCTGCAAAGGAAACTGCAAATTGGCGGGAACTCTCCTGCACGCAGGCTCTTAATTGCAGCAGAACTCTCTGCCGTGCAAAGGAGCTCTCATGTGGCCAGGAAATTCCATAGTGCCGAGGCACAAAAAATCACTGGGTCGTGACACAATCTACTGCTGTTTTGCAAGTATGGATTTTTAAGGATATAAAAAGATCCATATGCAAACTTTTTCATTTTGGTATCAGAAGCATTACACAGCTCAGTGGTTTACTATTATGCTATCTTTCAGATAAACAATCCAGAGATATTTTCCACTCTCCTTCATTAGACTTCTCAGTGCACGCATTTCAGAGGCAAGAAATGTTACATTTTCCAGTTTTCTTTATTTCCCATGGCTCTTATTGTGCCAGATATTTTGCAGTACATATATTATGCCTGATGTACAAGTATATGACATATAGTAGTTTACATTTGCTGATATTGGCTGGTATGTGGGAGTGAGTATATCCATAAATATTTATGTTTTTAAAAATACTTATGCTGGGCCTATGCATCTAAAATTATGAATGTGGTAAATAGTCAATTCTTTTAAATGAGCAGCTACCAAAATACTTTGTAAATAATTTTATCAAATACAAATGTAGGTAAGACAGACATTAAAATCATAATTTGTTTGGACAATACATTGTCACATAACTGGTAAGTAGTAATGAATTATTTACTGAAATCTTTGGTTTTAAGACTGTACCTATTTAAAACACTACAGAATATATTTACATTTACTTCAAGATTTCACATTAGAAAAATGAGGTTTAGAAATGTGTGCAAAATCAACAAATGTAATACAAAATGATTTTGCAGCCTACTATTAGCATGTAAGCCATATTAAATACAATTACTATTTTCTAATACAAATATATACATGCACTTTGGTGGATTAACTGCTGGATCTTGTTTGTGCTTCTCAGTCTTATCCATGCTGTGGCCATCTTAATGAGAGAGTATCTCACTGAGCATCTCAACTTCCATTTGCAACCACACGGAATAGTTCCTTTCCATTTACTATTGCATATATGGCAACTACAGTCACCACAAACATGAAAAGTAGAAGTAGGAAGTTGTATTGATTTAGTTGTTATGCTTGCTGTCAGGTTTGCAAAAAAAAGAGAGTTAAGTGGGCTATATTTTAGCATTCAAATAATCTGCCCTCTCTGTTATTGTGGTCCTATCTCTACCTCTTTCTAAAGTATTGTTATTTATGTATTTATTGCGCGATTGATATGCCACCCTTCCCAACAAAGGTTCAGGGTAGCTTATAGCAAGAGAAAGAGAATGACTTAAAAGGGCAACTAAAACAAAACAGAATAAAACAAACCAGAAACCCCCTAAACAACATGTTGACTTAGTTTTTGGTGGCTAAATGCCTGCCCAAATAGAGAAGTCTTGCAGCACCTCTGAAAGATGTTCAGGCTTGAGCTTTGACAGGCCTTAAGAGGTGGGAGCTGAGGATCAACTGCCAAAAATTATCTCCCACATGTTTTCACTGCACAGACTTAGTGTATTGATGATACTTGCAGGAGGTTGCTCTCAGCTGATCTTAGGGATTGCGATAGGACACAGGGGAGAAAGTGGTATGTAGGGAGCCAATGCAGATGCTGGAGGACTAGAGTTGCATGCTCCTGGCAACTCACCCCTCTCAGAAGCCAGGCTAGCATATTCTGCACCACCTTCATCCTCTGGACAGTTTTCACAGGTAGCCTCACATACCTCACATACAGGTTATGGAGTGGGTGAAAGGTGCTCCTAGCCATGGCCACCACCTGGAGATCCAGGTGAGGGCAATTATAGCACTTTATAATAATGAATGTATTCATCCTCACAACAGTTTTGTGAACTAGGAACACACTTCTGTCCCCATTTTATAGATAGAAAACTGAAGCACAGAAAGATTAAGTGACATACAAATGTCAAACAGGGTGCCTGTAGCAGTGTTTGTGTTGCATCTGGGTCTTTAGAGTTCAGTGTTAACCAAAATCATCTTTCCTCTCTTCTTCTAATATCAGGTCATCCTTCCCCACCACTCCCTGCACATGCTTTCTTACCACTTTGTTGTCTTCTTTTCTGGACTTATTTCCTAGCTGACTTCTTCCCTTTTCCCCTACGTTTCTCATAGTAGCCTCTGGTCCCTGAGACCAAATCTTATGTTCTCTCCTTTCATGTAGCAACAACCCTCAATAGAGAGATAACTAGGCTCCTCATTTCTTGCTGCTTTTAAGAATCTATACAAGTCTATAAATAGGAGAGACATTATTTTGCAGACTAGCACTTTGTGTACTACTAGTGATCTACCAACAGCCATTGGAAAACTATTGATGCAACTAACTCATTGCTTGATGAAATATAGTTTTAATGGCATATTTTCTTAACAATTATTCATAAATCAACAGAAATTGAGTCCTCTAGATTATTTCAAAATGAGAATAAATTGTAATATGTACTTTAAGCACTTCTGCATGCTTAACTACAAAAAATGAAAAGCAAACTATACAGGGCTAAATCCTGAGAATGATGTAACTGGGAATTGAAAAAAATATGGACCTCAGGATTTGCCTCTTGTATGTATCTGATAATATCTTATTTTATCAATATTCTCATGCATAACAATTAGCAATTTCTTTGTGCCTATTGATTTTATTATATCATGGCATGTTTTACTATACATTCTTGCTCTAAGACCCTATGTTGAAACATCATGACTTTACCAACCACGTTGAAAGCAAGACAAATTATATATCAAATGTGTCTTGCTTTCAACATGGTTGCTTTTATTGTTGTTTTGTAAATGTCACGGGGAGAAGCAAACTGGGGAGACTCTCAAGCCCATGAGGAGAACCCTAGGGCCAGGAGCCGGGGGAGGAGCAAGAAAAATGAAAGTAAAAAAAGAAAACTTACTTACAGCAGGACTCGAGGAAAAGCAAGGACAATGGGGGAAGCCTGCGCGGATTATTAGCTGCACCTTTATTCAGCTGCGGCCGGTGGATGACGTCAGCCCCAATCACCAGCCGGCGGAAATAAGAGGGCCGGCGGTGAGAGAGGAGGGGGCGTGCGGACGCCGAGAGAGAGAGCCCAACCGGTGGAGTCAGCCGTGGGGGCGCGGGACACTGGGAGGATTGACAGTCACCGGCTGTGAAGGAGCAGATGACCCAGACAGCGAGCCAGCGCCAGGAACAGGAGTCCCAGTGACAGGCAAGGCAGGAGGCGAGTCGGGGCTGAGGCCGAGTGTAAGCAGGAAAAGCGGGAAGGCGAGCAGAGTGCTCGTTGTTTGGGGAGTGATCGTGGAGCACGAGGTCGGCCACAAAAGTGACCGGGATCCGCTGGGCTGGGTATAGGGTGAAGTATAGGGGAGGTGGAGCCTTGCGGAAGACCCCAAAGAAGCAGACGTCTAATGACAGCAACCGCACTGCATGAAGCCCCCCCACTGTAAGAGATTCAAAGTCGTGGCAGGAAAGAAAGGGGCAGCTTGCAGCATGTGTGAAGACCTCCTGTAAGACCACCTGCAACGGCAAAGCGAGTCCCGGTGAACACTCAAACTAAGGAAGCCCGGAACAAGATGTTCGAGGCCTGGTGGGTGTAAAGTGGTGGATTGGCCGGGAACATGCATGAGGTCCCGAGCTCAGAAGATCAATTAACGATGCAACCAACGGCCGTCAATGTTCCCGATGTGCTAGGTCAGAATTTGCAGTTGCTCACGCAAATCGTGGACACACAGCAACAAATGCTACAGAGACAGCATGAATAGATGAGACCTGGCCTGTCAGCCTTTAAGATGCTAAGAATGACCAATGAAGGTGACCCGGAGGCCTATATGGAGACCTTTGAGTGACATGCCATCCTTACGGGCCTGGATAAAGTCTACTGGGCCAGCCAGTTAGGCGCCCTGGTACTGGGGAAAGCTCAAGCAGCATATCGAGCAATGCCTAGAGATGAGGCTCGTGATTATGACGCTGTCAAAGCGGCTATGCTGTATAGGCTCTAGATTAATCCTGAACACTACCGGCGCTATTTCTGGGCCAAAAAGGGGGCAGAAGAGAAATGCCCACGTCTCCTGTTACAGCTATTACACGACCTGTTTGGAAAAAGGATTAATCTGGCTACGTGTGATAGGGATGCCATAGTGGATCAGATAATCCTAGAACAATTCCTTGATAATATGGAAGAACATATGCAGCAGTGGGTGTGACAACACTTACCTCTGACTTGCGAAGTGGCACTGAAACTGGCGGAGGCCTTCGCATCCTCAGAAGGGTATTACCCAAAAGAAAGACACACCCCAATCTATATGCCGGGGGGGACAAAAGAGGTGGAGAAGAAGAAGGGTCCCATCAAGGGTCCTATACGAGATGTTGTTTGCTTCCACTGGAGGAAGGTGGGCCACTTCACCAAGGAATGCTCGAACCGCAGTCAGGAAAGATAGCAGCCAGATCAGTGGACCCACGGAGGAAATGAGGGCCATAGGGATGCTCCTTCCGCTGAGCCAATGGATTGCAGTTTCGGGTACGGTGGAAAGAGCGCTGTCTGGGAGCAGCCTATGGTATGGGTGCAGGTAGGCAGCCGTAAAGTGTGGGCTGTTCTGGTCTCAGGGTGTGCACAGTCCTTAGTTAGGGCTGAGTTGGTTATGCCCTGTCCCAGACGCTGAGCCGCTCCTGTGAGAGTTTCCTGCCTACATGGGGAGGGGCAACAAATACCATGGCAGTGGGTCCCCTTGCAAGTGATGGAGCACCAAGGGGAGTTGTTGGTAGGGTTAGCACCGTGATTGGCGTGCAAGATGTTTCTGGGGTGAGATTGGCCCTCATTGTATGATACCCTAGAGAGAGTTTGAGATCAGGAAACAGCTAAAAGACAATTAAGAAGTAGGGAAGGATGGGTGGGAGAGTCAGAAGAGAGGGTAGAAAGCGATGGTGAGCCCGAGATGGTAGATTTGCAGGCGGTGGCCAGTAGTTGGCAATTTAAGGAGGCCCAGGAGGAGGAGGAAGAGGAGCTGCAGAAGCTACAGACCTTAGCCCTGGACGACTCATCGGCACCACACACAAGAACAGCTCTGGCACACCCATGATTTGAGGTAAGAAATGGCCTCCTTTATCGGGTACAACAAGGCCGGGAGGGAGAGGCGGAACAGTCCCAACTGGTGGTTCTGACGTGTTTTCAGGAGATGATTTGGCAACTGGCGCATGCCACCCCGGCAGGGGGACATATGGGGAGGGACAAAATGAGTGCCAGGATTTCCCGGTGGTTTTTCTGCCTGGATTGGGAGAGGATGTGGCCAAGCATTGTGCTGCGTGCCCTGAGTGCCAGAAAGCAAGGGAAGATCGACCACCACAAGCTCCTCTTCAACCCTTACCGGTGGTGGGATTCCCTTTTGCCAGGATAGCAATGGATGTAGTTGGTCCTTTGCCAGGTAGTAGCGCCGGTAATCAATATTTATTAGTGTTTATCGATTATGCCACATGTTATCCCGAGGCGATACCTCTGCGGACTGTAACAGCACCAAAGATAGCAGAAGAGTTGATAAAGTGGATCGCCCGAGTGGGTATTCCCCAAGAGATCTTAACGGACCAAGGGCGCAATTTCATGTCCGGGGTGTTAAAAACAGTGTGTCAGACATTGAAGATCCGGCAGCTGCGTACGTCAGTCTATCACCCACAGACGAATGGGTTGGTGGAAAGACTAAATGGGACCCTGAAAAGAATGTTACACCGGTGCATCCAAGGAGATCCCCGGAAGTGGGATTTACTAATTCCCCTAATATTGTTTGTGCTGTGAGTTACCCCTTCTGAGTCCCTAAAGTACTCCCCTTTTGAGTTGGTATTGGGGCATTGCCCTAAAAATCTTTTGCAAATATTAAGGGAAGACTGGGAGTTGCCAGTCACGCAAGCACAAAATGTGTTGGAATACCAACAGGCATTCCATCGTCGGCTTCGGATGGCTCGGGAGGTGGCCGCCAAAAACTTGTGGCAGGCTCAACGGCAACAAAAGGAGAAATATGATAGGCAAGCCTGACCGCAAGAATTTCAACCAGGACAGAAGGTGCTCATGTTATTACCCACTTCTGCAAGTAAGGTATTAACACAATGGCAAGGGCCTTTTGAAATTACGAGGCGAGTAGGGCCTGTAGATTACAAAGTGTATAAGCCAGGGCACCTTAAGCCCAAACAAATTTACCATGTCAACCTCTTACGTGAGTGGAGACAACCCGAGGGTTGGGCGACCTTCATGGAGGAGGAAGATCTCGGACCACAAGGGGAGGAAGTCAAACCAGAGCCGCAGGATCAATTGATACAAGTGGGAAAAATCCTGATGTCCGCACAAGAGAAGGAGATTCAGCAGATCATAGAAGAGTTTAAAGACACATTTTGGGAAGAGCCAGGATGGGTACAAGGCACCTATCATTATATATGGACGCCCCCAGGGGCCATAATAAGGGATCGATGGCGGCCAATACCCCACCATCTTACAGATGCCCTAAAAAAGGAGGTGGAGAAAATGCTAGAGTTAGGGGTTATAAAACCCTAACCGAGTCCATGGCAAAGCGCTATCGTACCAGTACCCAAACCCGATGGCACTTTGAGGCTCTGTATAGATTATCGACGGCTAAAGGAGATCGCTATTTTCGATGCCTTCCCAATGCCACATGTTACGGAATTGGTGGAGAGAATCGGCTCTGCTAAATTTATATCCACCCTGGATTTAGCGAAAGGTTACTGGCAAATACCCGTTGCCCCACGAGATAGACCCAAAACAGCCTTTGGCACACCGTGGGGCTTGTACGAGTTCATAAGGATGTCATTCGGATTGCATGGCACAGCAGCCATGTTCCAATGGCTGATAGAAAGAATCCTAGTCCCACATGCAAGCTATGCAGCCGCTTACATTGACGATATTGTTATCTTCACCCAGACGTGGGTATATGTCAAAGCTTTGAGGGCGGTGTTGACAGAGCTAAGAACAACGGGGCTAACGGCCAACCCCAAGAAATGTGCCCTGGCCCAACAGCAAACAAAATATTTAGGTTTCTTGGTGGGGCAAGGGACTATACGGCCGCTAGTAGATAAGGTAGAGGCCATCAGGGAATTCCAACCACCTAGACAGCTCCGATCCTTTTTAGGCCTGTGTCGCAGAGCACCGAGGTGCCCTGCTTGAGGTGCCACTGCTAGAGGAAAAGCTCTAGCAGTGAATAAGGAGCCCAGCTGGTGGTTGCCAGGGCAACGGGAGTCTCCAAGTGACCCACCCCTGCCAGCAGTCAGCTGGCTGTAAGGGGCAAGGCCTGGCTCTTATAAAGCCCAGGGGCTGAGGCCAGAGGTAGTTCCCTGCCAGCAGCCAGAGGGGCAAGAACTCCTGGAGTTAAGATGTGAGAACCACAGGTATTCCTCAAGCGGAGTAAGGGATGGCAGCTCGAAGATGTCTGAGCAATGTTATTATAGCCAGGCGGCTTATGTTTAAGTTTTAGCCAAGAGGCTTGAGTTTGTGTTTGGCTTTGTTGTTACACCGGTGGCTTGGGTGAGGCTGTTAGGGGTTGGAGGAGGTCTCATAGGGGACTCACAGCGGAGTGTGAGGACCCCAGCGCCAGCGGGCGCAGCACACAGGGTGCATAGACCCCAGCCCCAGAGAGAGGAGTTTGAGAAGCCAAAGCGTGGGCACAGAGAGCCCCAGAAAGCGGGCAACATTATGGGAAAGCCCAAGTTGGGCACGGCGAGCCCCAGAAAGGGAAGCGCCTTATTGAGAAGCCCCAGTGCGGGTGTGGCGAGCCCCAGAGAGGGGGACACTATTGGGAAGTCCTAGTACGGGCGCGGCGAGCCCCAGGGAAGGGGACAGCTTACCGGCGAGCCCCAGAGAAGGGGACAGCTTACCGGAAAGCCCCGAGAGAGGGCTGTTAGACTGAGAAAGCCCAGTGCGGTTACGGAGAGCCCTAGGAGTGGGCAGTGTTTGAGAAGGCCCATAGTGGGCACAGAGTGCCCTAGGAGGGGGCAACCGTACAGAGAAGGCCTGGAGAGAGGGCAACCGTACAGAGAAGGCCCCGAGTGGGCATGGAGAGCCCCAGGAGGGGGTGGCATACCCGAGAAGGCCCGAGAGACGGGCTGCATACCCGAGAAGGCCCGAGAGACGGGCGTGTGTGTAGAGAGAGAGAGAGAGATCGAACAACGTCTATGCCAACTGCGAGGCTTGGGGTGTGGTATTAGGGGTGGTTGGAGCCACGCATAGCCCATAAGGCAAGGGTGCCCAGGAAGCACCCATTGTAGAGCGAGACCCACAAAGAGTCTGGGAATTCACAGGGACAGAGGTCACAACAAACCGTGTCCGAGAGGGCGTAAGGTAGCCTCCCAACTGATTTAAACATCAAAGACGTGGCGGGCGAGAAACCGAGGGTGCCCTTGGGCCGACTTGGCATGGCAAAGGGGGCCTTAAGGAGATCACGGCCATCCTGGAGGACCCCGCCGTGACAGCCTGGTAAACTATTACCACTGATTTGTGCCCCAGTTCTCAGAATTAGCAGCTCCTCTGTCGGATGCTTTGAGGGGACCCCAAGGGAAAAAACTAAATTGGACAGAAGACATGGCTAGGAGCTTGAAGAGGTTGAAGAACGCTTTGTGTGAGGATGTGGTAATACATAGTCCTGACTTTGAGAAACCTTTTATATTGCAGACGGATGCATCGGAAATGGCTGTAGGAGCAGTTGTAATGCAAGATGACAATGGAGTCCGACGGCCTGTGGCTTATGCAAGTCGGAAATTGTTACTGGCCGAGACAAGGTATGCCACAATTGAGCGGGAATGTCTAGCAATAAGATGGGCTGTAGAACACTTCAAATATTACCTGCTGGGGCAAGAATTCACCTTAAATCACAGACCACGCCCCGCTGAGATGGCTTAATACAGCAAAAATAGACAACGCCCGGATTATGCGCTGGGCTTTAGCTCTACAACCTTATAAATTCCAGATAGTGCATCAGGCAGGAACGGACAACATAATGGCAGACTTTCTCTATAGATGCAACATGGCCTCTCGTGAGACCACAGACAGACCGGAGCAGGAGGCCGGTCAGACTGATGCAGGTAGGATGGCGACACACCTGAACAGACCGCCCCAAGGCAGCTTAAGGGGGGGAGGTTATGTCACAGGGAGAAGCAAACCGGGGAGACTCCTAAGCCCACGAGGGGAACCCTAGGGCCAGGAGCCGGGGGAGGAGCAAGAAAAACGAAAGTAAAAAAAGAAAACTTACTTACAGCAGGACTCGAGGAAAAGCAAGGACAACGGGGGAAGCCCGCGCGGATTATTAGCCGCGCCTTTATTCAGCTGCGGCTGGTGGATGATGTCAGCCCCAATCACCGGCTGGCGGAACTAAGAGGGCCAGCGGTGAGAGAGGAGGGGGTGTGCGGATGCCAAGAGAGAGCCCGACTGGTGGAGTCAACCGGGGCGGGTGCGGGATGCCGGAAGGATTGACAGTCACCAGCTGCAAAGGAGCAGACGACCCAGGCAGCGAGCCAGCACCAGGAACAGGAGTCCCAGCAACAGGCAAGGCAGGAGGCAAGTCGGGGCTGAGGTTGAGTGTAAGCAGGAAAAGCGGGAAGGCGAGCGGAGTGCTCGTTGTTTGGGGAGTCATCGTGGAGCACGAGGTCGGCCACGAAAGCGACTGGGATCTGCCGGGTTGGGTATAGGGCGAGGTATAGGGAAGGTGGAGTCTCACGGAAGACCCCAAAGAAGCAGACATCTAACGAGGGCAACCACGCTGCACGAAGCCCCCCCACTGTAAGAGATTCAAAGTCGTGGCAGGTGAGAAAGGGGCAGCTTGCAGCACGTGTGAAGACCTCCCGTAAGACCACCTGCAACAGCAAAGCGAGTCCCGGTGAACGCTTGAACTAAGGAAGCCCAGAACAAGATGTTCGAGGCCCGGCGGGTGCAGTAAAATACACAATTTTTTTTTCTTTTATTTTAAACAATTTTTGAGGTGCATGGTATACACCAAGGTAAGATGATCAATTGCATATAAGAAAGCATATTCGGTTTCCTCTTGAAAAAAATCTCTCTCCTAATAGGCACATTGTATATGTAACACCCACATACCCACTTGGGTTGTATATTGTACTTTTTGTGTGTGTGTGTTTTCATGTGGGCAAGATGGCCTCTGTGTTTTGGCCATGTGCTCAGCATATGGCAAGCTGAGGCCTGTGTTTGGGGAAAATATGTAAAACCCTCTGGCCCCATTGGCCAGGGGAAGGAGAGGATTCTTCAGGCCGATTGGTTGGGAGAGAAACAGGCGACAACCTGGTGAGGGGTCTGCGGGTGCTCGACCACCTTGGGCGACAGCAATCATCACCTGCTGGAATTTACCATCCAGTGCAAGGTGGCAAAGCCTGCAGCAAGGCAGCAGCCCTGGACTTCAGGAAGGTGGACTTCAATGAGGTAAGGAGAATAGTTGGGGAGGTCCCGAGGTCCCGGAGGGGAGGGGAGTGGGGTGTCCAAGAAGAGTGGTCATTCCTTAAGACGACAATCCGCCAGGCCTAAAGGGAGGTAATCCCAACACAGATCAAAGGGGGCAAGAGGGCACAAAAGCCCCCATGGCTCACCAAAAGCATACAGGAACGTCTCCTAGCTAAAAAGCAGGCGTACACCCAATGGAAGGGAGGGACCATCACCAGGGAGGACTATACCTCAGTTGCTCGGGGCTGTAGGGGGGCAGTCAGGAAGGCCAAGGCGGGGATAGAACTGGGACTAGCTACCCAGATCAAGGACTACAAGAAGTCCTTTTTTAAATACATAGTGGGTAAAAAGAAGGTACTGGGTAACGTGGGGCCTCTGCAAGACACAGTAGGAAATCTGGTTATCTCACCAGACGACAAAGCTAACCTATTTAACAATTTCTTTGCCTCCATTTTTCTGAGCAGGGACCGGGTCACCCCCCCCCCACTAGGACCCCCATAGGCCCCCAGGGCGGCGCACCCAGGCCTAGGGTCAGTGAGGACCTAGTGAGGGAACTTCTGGAGGGACT
>NW_005842434.1:1039613-1044552 GCF_000455745.1 Alligator sinensis
AGCACTCATGGTGCTCTGGCATGGTGCCAGAGGACTGGAAAAGGGCCAATGTGGTTCCCATTTTAAAAAAAGGGAGGAAGGAGGACCCAGGAAACTATTGGCCAATTAGTCTTACCTCAATCCTGGGTAAGCTTTTTGAGAGAATTATCCTGGCGCATGGCCGCGAGGGGCCAGCAGGGGAGATTATGCTTAGGGGCAACCAACACGGGTTCATTAGAGACAGGTCCTGTCAGACCAACCTGGTGGTCTTCTATGACCAGGTCACAAAATCCTTAGACGTGGGTGTAGCAGTGGACGTAGTCTTTCTGGACTTTAGGAAGGCCTTCGACACTGTCTCTCACCCCATTCTCATTAAAAAACTAGGGGACTGTGGTGTCAACACCTACATAGTCAAATGGGTCACTAACTGACTGGAGGACCGCAGCCAGAGAGTGGTGGTGGATGGGTCATTTTCAATCTAGAGAGGAGAGGCTCTTATTCGACCTGAAGGGATGTGGGCAGTGGGGTCCCGCAGGGCTCGGTCCTCGGGTCTGCACTGTTCAACATCTTCATCAGTGACTTGGACGGGGGTGTAAAAAGCACCCTGTTCAAATTTGCAGACGACACTAAGATGTGGGGAGAAGTGGGCACGCTAGAAGGGAGGAATAGGCTGCAATCGGACCTAGACAGGTTACAGGGGTGGGCAGATGAGAACAGGATGGGTTTCAACACTGACTAGTGCAAGGTGCTGCACCTGGGGTGGAAGAACCAGCAGCATACCTACAGGCTGGGGAACTCCCTTCTCGTCAGTGCAGAGGCAGAAAAGGATCTTGGAGTCATTATGGATGCCAAAATGAACATGGGCCAATAGTGTGGGGACACGGTCAGGAAGGCCAACCGTACCTTGTTATGCATCCACAGATGCATCTCAAGCAGGTCCAAGGAGGTGATCCTCCCCCTCTATGCGGCACTGGTTAGGCCGCAGTTGCAGTACTGCATCCAGTTCTGGGTGCTGCACTTCAGGAGGGATGTGGATAACATGGAGAGGGTCCAGAGGAGAGCCACTCGCATGACCAGGGGTCAGCACGGCAGTCCCTACGAGGAGAGACTAAGGGACCTGAACCTGTTCAGCCTCCACAAGAGAAGGCTGAGGGGGGATCTAGTGGCCATTTACAAACTAGTCAGAGGGGACCAGCAGGCATTGGGGGAGTCCCTGTTCCCCTGAGCACTACCAGGACTGACTAGAAATAACAGTCACAAGCTGGCAGAGGGTAGATTCAGACTAGACATCAGGAGGCGATACTTCACTGTCAGGGTGGTGAGGAGCTGGAACCAACTTCCAAGAGAAGTGGTGCTGGCTCCTACCCTGGGGGTCTTTAAGAGGAGACTAGATGAACACCTTGCCGGGGTCGTTTAACCCCAGTACTCTTTCCTGCCATGGCAGGGAGTCGGACTTGATGATCTGCTCAGGCCCCTTCTGACCCTGCCAACTATGAAACTATGAAACTGGAGTGTGGTGCTCCCTGACTGGACAAGGCCAGGGTAATGTCATGCAAAGGGATACAAGGTAAGCTAGGCTGGTTTAGGAAGAAGCAGCTGCTAAGGGCTGCTGAAGAGTGAGGCCTCCTACAGGGGAGAAGGAGTTTGCAGATAGCGAAAAGAAAAGCTCAGGTAGAGGGGAAAGAGGGAGAATTGTCCCAGTGTCTGGGAACACACTCTACTCCTTTTCTTCCCCCTTTTCTGTTGAGGTTTTAAGGGATTAATACTAAGAGAAAGGAATATTGGCTCCTTGGATTTACTGGCCAGGAATTAGGCCTGACAGTTTAAACAGGGTTGCAACCTGTGAGTTTCTAATCTTGCCAGTGTTGGGCCAGGGTTGAGGTTTGCAACTTTCTGCTCCCAGTGGAGCTACAACCTAAACTACCTGCAGCCCAGGCCTACAGGGTAGGCCTAGTCTTTCCCCTTGTTTCTTTTGATGCTCCTTTGCTCTAGGCAAGCTGTGTGGTTGGGCCAGCTATAGTCATTAATGAACCTGGCTCATTTTCGAGGTTTTTTCCTGCAGTTTCATTTTAGCAAGCCATATAATCCAGCGCAGAAGTTTATGGGGTGTGTGCATGCTGTCTGGAGCCGCAGTCACTCCCCACACACATATACAGCCTCTCCGTGGGAGCAAAGACTGACACGCTGCCTTTCCTCCAAGAGTAACAAGGGGCCCCTAGCACTGCAGAAGGATGCCCAGTCTCTAGCAGCTTCCCTTGACACAACACAACCTGTAGATGAGGGTCTTGTAGTTAGTAGTGTTTTACATTGCGTTTTGTGTTTTCTTCTGTTTTCTGTAATAAATATCTCTTTTGTATTTGCACTGCTTGTGAGGAGGGGGTATTTTTGGTTTAGGCAGGACACCCTAGTAATTCATTTAGCGTTTCCCAGGTGGTCTGGGTGGGAGTTTGAGCCAAGGTAAAATATATTTAGTACCCCAAAATTGAACCTGGCCTTTGTTGCTCCTGACTGGTGCCCAGCAGAAGGGTTGCATATGTATCTATATAAAAAGCAAAAAACCCAAACCTTTGGTCAAATACTAACCTGACAAAACACATAGTACAGATAATCATAGAGATAAATGCTCCTCTGATAATGGACAGCTTTGTCTCTTTTCTACCTATAGTTGTCTACCATGTTTGAAATAGTTTTGCATCTATAAGTGAATCCAGCTTCTAAATTCTGAACACTCAGTTATATCAACATAACAAAAACCGAGTAAAGACATGTCACAATATATACATTTATAACATTATGCTACTATCAACAGACTTAGAACACCTTTTTCTGTATCCTTTCTTATATGGTTTCCTGAAACTGCATTTCCTTATTACCTTAACATAAAGTAAGATAATATGTAAAGTGACCATTTAATTTTTTTCTTTTTTATAGAAGAATAACAAATATTTAAAGAAAAACATACAAATTCCATACATTAGTGTTCTATGCAGTTTACATAGAAATGGAATGAATATCCTTGCTTAACAATCTGTCATAAGAATCAGGAGATGACAATTGGTTTGGAACAACAGAATTTTGTTGATGATATGCAGCTTGTGTGATCTGAGATTCTATTTAAATTCAATACTTATGTTATTGCAACCAACAAAGCTACTACTATGCACAACTTTATATTAACAAGTAACCATTTAATAAAAATTAACTAATTCTCACAATAACTCTATGAAGTATTGAGAAGTTTTATAGATGGAAAAATTTCCATGATTTGTCCAAAGTCATTAGGGAAAGCAAACCAGGAGTATCTCCACAGTCTCTTTTAACATTAGGATTGTAATTCCTTCCCTTTCTAGCACCATCAAAACAGTTGTGTGGAAGACAGACCTGTGGTTTTAAGGGTTCAGTGTTTCAAGACATACCTTATCTTCTATATTTCTCTGATTGTACCTATTTACTGAGCCTCAGAGAGCATATGAGAGATATGATACATATACAAAATGCACTAAGAAACAGGAGAGGAAGCTGGTAGTGCAGGGACGGGCAATTATTTTGGGTGAAGGGTCACTTACTGAGTTTTGGCAAGCTGTCGGGGGCCTCATGGGTAGCTCCATCCCTTGTGACCAGAAGTCCCGCCCCATGAGCTTTGCCACCAGAAGTCCCTCCCCTTGCCCCTGGAAGTACTCCTTTCAGCAAGTGGCTTTGCCATCTTAGAACCAGAAAAATACCAAAGTATATTCTAAAAATCAAACATCTACAACATTCATTAATTTGATTTTAAAAAATTTTTGTCCTGATTTACATGCGTTTGTGTAGTGTACACAGAGGTGACTGCACAATAGCTTAAAATGAAGTCTTACTCTTGTATATTGTGGGGGGGGTATAGGTTTGTGGGGGCTGTGGGTGTGTGGGTATGTGGGGTGAAGGAGCATGCGAGTGTGGATATGTGGGTGGGTATGGGGGGAGGGTGGCTGGGGTTTATGTATGGCAGTATGAGGGGGGTTGTGGGTGCATGTGTATGGTGGGGTGTGCATGTGGGGACTATGAACACACACACACACACACACACACACACACACACACACACAGACTTTGCCCCTATGCATGCAGACATGCACACACACATGCACACCCATACCCCTGCCCACATTTACGAGCACAGTCCCGTGCTCTGTGGTCCAAGGATGCAGCCAGGAGCCCTGAGTAGGGCAGGGGCAGGAAAGCAGGGAACTGGCTGGGGGTAGGTAGGGCTTGGCTGCTCAAGCCTACTGAGGGCTCCCTCAGGGTCCTCCTGCCCCTGGCTTCTGTCAGCTTTGACAGGGAGCCAGGGAGAATAAATATTAATTTATTAAAATTTTTAGGGGCTCCGTGGGCCGGATAGAATGGCCTAGCAGGCCAGATCCAGCCTGCGAGCCGTATTTTGCCTGCCCCTGTGCTAGTGCCACACAAGTCTACTAAATGAAGATGTCTATATTATTTCCTTTAAGAAAATTTCAATTTACGTGTGTGGCAGAAGGTCACCTCTGTTTCTCCCCAAAAACTCTACTCTGTGACAATTTGGTTAAGATGGGCCCTACAGAGGGCCCCTTACCCTCTCTCTTTAGGTAACCTGAGCTGGATACATTCCGGGGGGGGAGGGGGGAACCTGCTCCCTCTGCATATGTGACTGGCATCACATACCTGGGTGCAGGGCTTGGGCTCCCTGGGCACCTAGGAACTGCCAGTCTGCCCAGCAACTAGTGATGCATTTCAAATTGGTTAGCTGACAGTCAACAGGTGCTGGCCTCCATTGGACCAGGTAAATGAGGTCATAAGGGCTATATAAGTTAAGGACTGCCCAGGAGGAAGGGGCAGCAGCCATGAGGAAGACTCAGAGAGAGAGAAAAGGAGGACCATCTGAGACTTGCTCTCTCTCTCAAAACTCATGATCAAGAAACTGCTTGCCTCCAGAGGGAATCTCCACCTT
>NW_005842434.1:1044651-1045001 GCF_000455745.1 Alligator sinensis
CGTGCCCCTTTAATGGTCTGGAGCTGGCAGCCGCCAGGTGCCTGATGAGGGCGGCCATTTTGGAATCAGGGGGCTGCCCATATAAACAGGGCAGTTCAGCTGCTAGAGGCCAGGCAACAATATCGCCTGGCCAGAGGGCTGCTGGTATCACCTGAAGGTAAGGGAGGAGCTGTAGGGGATGGTAAGGAGGCTCCTGGTCCTGGGTACAACCTAAAACTGCACCCTGCCGGGAGTGGGTGGCCTGGTGGGGCTCCCAGTTATGCGGGAGCCCCCCAGGAAATGCCAGGCCAGTTACCACCCCAGTGAAAGACGGGTCGGGGCACCTTAACCCCTAGCCCCCACAACCGAGG
>NW_005842434.1:1045055-1069779 GCF_000455745.1 Alligator sinensis
CGGGGGTTCTGACTGGCCTGGAGGTGGGCCAGGGCTAGAGGAGCCAAAGGTCCTGGTGGAGGAATCACACCCAGAAGGGGAAGTGGTTCAGGGAGCTATGCTGCCTAATATGAAGGTGGATTTGACTGCCTGATGAGAGGATTCCAGGTGGAGTTCAATCAGGAGGATTCTGGGGCCCAGTGTGGGGGCCGGTGATTAAAGGAACATTGTGATGCCATCTGTGAGGCTTGGGCTGCAGTGCCGGGGAGGAACGGAGCTGCAGATAGCACCCTCTGGCATCAGGGCAGAAAATGGGCAGCCTCCTGCTTATTAACATCTCTATTAATCAATTAATATCAAGGCATGGCAGGCGAGAACGTGGGCGGTTGGCCCAAGAACAGGTGAGCAGGCCGCAGGGAAAGCGGGCCCGAGCAGGCCCCCTGTTGCAGCTACCCAGCCATGGGATTTCTCTGATATTGCTCTTCCCTGTACCCTATTGCAACCCTACCTCTTGTAACCAATAAAGTTCTCCTTTGTACCATGCGTGGGAGACTTATTGGGAGTGGGTCTAGATTATGCCTTGGGGTCCCCTTGGTTCAGCTTACTAAGGGAGACCACTACTTGTGCTTCCGACTGAGGGAAGCATCCCAAGTTTTTGAAGTGAAGCAAGTACCCTTGAGGGCTACTAGGCCTGTGTTTCCCAGGGTGCGCAGAACCAGAATCAAGCCCATCCCTGGGTGGTTGCAATGTTACCCTACTTGATCAACTAGGATCACACTAAGTAGACACCGGTCAGGACTGGGCAGGGTGTAGGGGAGGCAGAACTCTGTGGCAGTAGCCAGCATTCCTACACCTCACTACCATGCTAGCAGCTGTCAATCTCTTTTCACCAATATCTCTTTCTCCTTAATAAAGCGTGGCAGGTGACACGCAGGTCACCTGACACCTGCAGGACAGCTGCAAGAACGTTGGGTGCTGAGAAGGCCCTGTCTACAATCTGATGCATTGGCTGGAAAACATCACAAATCTCCTGAACCTCCTTCGGCAAGGACTGGGGACCTCATTAACAAGCAGAGTCAGAAATGGATCCAGCTGGGGCTATCTGGAACCACCCCAAGACTAGCAGCAAGCCCATGGCGTAACTTTGATTTCTCCAAAACCAATGAGCACAAATAGAGGAATTAGTGACAGCTAGGTCCTAAAAGGCTGAGGCCTGAATCATGCTTTTAACACAGCAGCAAGAATTGAGTGAAAAAATAGAAGCTCAACAAGCAACTATGACCCATATGACCAACGGAGCGAGAATGCCAAAAATGGCGATGGACAATCATGTCCATCATTCTTGGAATCCTTCGAAAGAGGTGCTCTGTCAGCTGGCTTGGAGCAGTCCAGATGGGTAGGCCAACTAGGCCCATTGTTAATAGGCCCAGAGCAAGCAGGTTATTGGGCTTTGTTACAAGGGGACACAGCCAATTATGAATAGGTAAAAAGATCCATATTGTATAGGTTAGAAATTTCACCCAAGTACTGTCACCAACTTTCTAGAGCTAAGAAGCCAGAAGAACAGTGGGCATGGCTACTGCCTCAGATTCTGAGAGACTTGTTAGAGAAATGGATCCATCCAGAAGGGAAATAGGTAGCCGAAGTACTGGACCTTTTTTTACTGTGAAGCAGTTTCTTGCTGACCTCGGAGAAGAAACACAAAACTGGGTATGACACCATCAACCACAATCCATGGAGGAGGCTGTACAGTTTGCCAAAGCTTTTACTGCTGCTGAGGTGAATCAGGTAGGGAGAAGGTGTCAAGGGCAAGTACCACATTTCACAGGGTATATGTCAGGTTTTGAAGACCGATTTTGGCCTCTGAAAGATGCAACCTCAATTTATACACTGTGTCACACAAAAAAGATGGCTGCCGACAAACCACAAGTTTAGCAAATGCACAAGGTGTGGCTGTGCTAACTGCACTAATTGCAGGAGTCATTCCACTAATTAAATTGGCACTATTTTAGTGAAGACCAAGTTAACTTAATTACAGGTACCACAAATATCACATGGTATTCAGGATGCCGCCAAAACGAATCAAATACAATGCCAAATTCAAGACCAGAGTTGTCAACTTTGCTCTCAATACTAATAACAGTTCTGCAGCTCTCCAGTTTGGTGTGAATAAGAAATTGGTTTATGACTGGCAGAAAAATATCAACAACATAAAGAAGATGCCTCATGAAAAGTATGCAGACCATGGAAAGCAACACAGGTGGCCAGATTTAGAAAGTGACCTTGCCAAATGTGTCAACAATCAATGACAGTCTGGCAGAATTGTAACAAGAAACATCATCCGACTGCAAGGCAAGATGTGGACTATGGAGAAACGACTGAAAGACTTTAGCGGCAACCCAGCTTGGTGTTCCCGGTTTATGAAAAGGAATTCTCTCTCTCTCTGCGCCATGGACTGAAGATGTTGCAGAGATTACCAGCTGACCTCAAAGACAAGGTAACCCAGTTCCAGAGCTACGTGTTGAATCTCCAAAAGAAAAATGATTATGATCTCAGTCAAATCGGGAACATAAATGAAACACCCATGTGCTTCGATATGCCAACAAGCCGAACCATGGATGTCACTGGTGCTAACACTATACTGATGAAGACTATGGGCCACAAGAAAACCAACTTTACTGTAAAGCAATTACTCTTTACTGTAATTCTTGCCTGCATGACTGACAGGAAAAAACTAAAACCAATGGTCATCTTCAAAAGGAAAACATTCCCCAAGAAAGAACAATTCCCCACTGCTGTTGTTGCTCACCCAAAAGGCTGGATGGAAGAGGAAAGCATTCACATTTGGATACAGCAAGTGTGGAATACATGCCCCCACATGCTGTTACAACCAAAATAAATGCTCCACGTGGGACATGTTCAAGGTCCACCTCTTCAACAATGTGAAAAGAGTCTGCAGCAAAGTAAAACTGACTTAGTTGTCATCCCTGGAGGGCTAACATCCATTCTGCAGCCATTGGATGTATGCTTAAACAAACTGTTCAAAGACCGCATTTGTGTCAAGTGGCAGAGCTGGATGATGAGTGGCCAACATTTGTTTACAAAAACTGTAAACATGAGAGGGGCCTCCTTGGCAACTGTGTGCCAATGGATTCATACAGCTTGGAGGGACATTAAACCTGAAACCATTTCACATTCATTCAAAAAATGCAGGATCAGTAATTCTGTGGATGGCAAGGAGGATGATATTCTGTGGCATGACAAAGATCAAACAGAGGATGAAGACACTGAAGCATCTGATACCAAGGATACATATGACAATGAGATTACTAACTTGGGAGGAATTGTTTGGGGCTGACAGTTCTGAGAGAGAAAGCAAATGAGAGATTTTTAAATGTTGTTATTATTATGAGGGATTTTTTAAAGGAGGATTTTTAAATGTTGTTTGAGTGCAAGACACCATTGATGGTGCTAATCATGGTAGCGATTGTTTGATTGATTGCTCCTGATCTGTGCTGATTGAATTGTGTGTAACCTACAGTGATTCGTGCTAATCATGCTGGCAACCATTTGTTCTCATCTCTGAATAAGATGTGGGTCAACTTATACAGTGTGCCTATTAATATCCTAACTTTTTGTGTCAGAAAACCTGGGTCAACCTATACACTTAGAAATACAGTACTCATTTGACCAGACAAGGAAACCCTACAGGAACTAACCTTAAAAAACCAGAAACCTCCCAAGGCCCCACCAGGGTGTTCAAGAATTGGGGAACAAGAGACATATTGTGTTACTGTTGTAGAAACTCAGGTCATATTGCCAGGAACTGAACCCAAAGAATACAGGGAGAGTATCTGATGGAGATACCACATGATGAGAAGATGGATTGCAGTTTTGGGCAGCACAAAGGACCATCTTGCATTCTGAAGCTGGTGGTAGATATGAAAATAGACAACATAATCCCCATGGTGGTAGATACTGGATGTAACCAACCCATGCTAAAAGTGGACCCATTCCCACCACATGTAGGAGAAGAAGATGCACGCATTAGTATGATATATATTTGTGGTGACTCGTACAAGTACCAAAGGAGGCGCATGACAGTGACGGTGATGGGAAGAATGGAAGAATTATCGGTGGGATTTGCATAAACACTACCATGCCCAGTGCTTCTAGGTATAGATTGGCTGCATCTGTGAGAAGTGGTAAACCAGGCCATGGAGAAGAGACCAGGACAGATCACTGGCAAAGAAACGGTAGACAGAGTGGTTCACTAGGGTTGGGGAAGCCCCCACATCTGGGGAGGAGAAATCCGAAGTCCTAGATTTACAAGAAATTATTGGGGATGGGCAGTTCCAAGAGGAATGAGTCCAGGAGCTGATCTTCCATAATACATATGAAGAAAGACTGGCCAAGAGAGAAGGGGAAGTGGTGAACCTGGGGCTAGCTGAATCACACCCATGTTTCAAGGTAAGAAAGGGCATATTATATAGAGTGGAATGTGGATTGGGAGTGAAGAAGGAGATAGCATAGGTCCCAGTATTCCAGAAATATTAGAGGGTGCTACTTTGAATTGCTCACATGCTCCCCATGGAGGGGGACACTTGGGCAGGGAAAAACTGAAACCCAGTTACAACAGAGGGTATTCTGGCCTGGAATCTATAAACAAGCTGAAAATAACTGCCAAAGTTGTCCAGAGTGCCAGAAAGTTTTGGATGTATGACCTCCATGGGCTCCATTAGTCCCAATGCCCTTAAGTGAAAGACCGTTTGACAGGATAGCCATGGATATAGCAGGGTCATTTCCAAAGAACAGCGCAGGGTACCAATTTGTTTTGGTTATCCTAGACTATGCCACAAGGTATCCTGATGTAATCCTGATGAGGTTGGTCTCTGCAGCTAAAGTGGCCAAAGACCTAATGACATAGATCTACAGGGTAGGAATACCCCAGGCAGAGGTGACCCAAGCAGGGTGCGGGGCCTGGGGCAAATCCCCCCATGTGGGGCCCCACCCCCACTCCAATCCCATGGGCCCAGGACCTGAAGAAGCTGCTGCTGCCATCAGGGGGGGAGTAGCAAGCAACTGGGTGCGGAGCTGCCACTCCGCCCAGCTCTGCACCACCGCTGCTCCGCCTGGCTCTGCAGGGCCCCCCCGAAGTGCGGGGCCCAGGGTGGTCACCCTGATTCACACCCCCCTGGGATGACCCTGACCCCAGGATATATCCTAACAGATCAAGGCACCAATTTTATGTCTGGAGTGTTAAGGGGAGTGTGAGCTATCCTTAAAATCTGGCAATTAAGGACCTCAGTATACCATCCACAGATGGATGATTTAGTTGAAAGATTTAACCACCCTTTGAAAAGGATGATTTGTGCCTGCATTCAGGGGGATCCCAGACAGCGAGAACTATTACTACCTGCCTTTGCTGTTTGCCATTCGAGAGCTTCAACAGGCTGTACACCTTTTGAATTGGTTTATGGTCATCGACCAAGGAGTCTTCTGGATATGGTATGCGAGGGGTGACAAGAGCATGAGCCAGATGGGACAAGAGTACCTAAACAGGTCCTGGAGCTGAGAGAGAGGTTTAACAGTGTAAGAAAGATAGCCTGGGATAACCTTGAGGTGAGCCAAGCACGATAAACATGGAATTATAATCACCAGGCCCATAAGTGTGAGTTTCAGAAGGAAGACTGGGTATTAGTACTCCTTCCAGATAGTAATCATAAGCAATTGTCACAGTGGCAGGGACCCTTCCAGGTGATTTGTAAGGTAGGCCCAGTAAATTATGAGATAAGGAAGACTGGACAGTCTGGTAAACAGCAAGTCTACCATGTCAGTATGTTGAAGATGTGGCAGGACTCAGATGGCTGGTTTATGAGTCCAGAGACAGAGACTGAGGGATCAGGTTTGAGTGAGGGTCCTGAAATTACTGAAGGAGAGGGGGAAACTCCTGAGATAAGATCCAATTTATCAGGTTCACAGAGAGAACAAATTCAAAGGGTGATAACAAAGTTCCAAGATGTATTTGACAAAAGGCCAGGAAAGGCTCAGGGTGGAGCATCGTATTTTGACACCTCCGGGATGTATAGTAAGAGAACGTTTGTAACTTGTCATGCCTGTCCGGAGCTCCCTGCTTAGGCTTTTCTAGTTGCTCCAAGCCAACCATGGTCCTGTGTGCTGACAGTTTGCCCTGGCTCCAGTTACCTAACCCACTGAAGCTTCTCACCTGCCACATCTTTGATGGGAATTTTTATCTTGGGGACTGCTGTTTCTCCTGGTTCAGTGGTGTCCAGCTACGGTCAGTTGGTAGCACAAGGATCTTAGGGTTCCACCTCCCCTACATGCCACCTAGCACCAACCTGTTGTTACTTTGGTGTTGCACGGATGCAGTGTTGTTATCAGCCGTTGTCCTTGTTCTTCCTTGTAGGTTTATCATCGTCCTCCTTGGCCCTTTCCATAGTAGGGCTTCTATGTCTCCTCCTCTAACACGTCGATTGACTCTGCTGAGTCAGTGTGCGAGGGCAGCTCCCCACATGGGGGTTGCCAGCACCAGCCTTCCTCAGTCTCTCTGCTCACCCCACAGCCTGCCCTAGGCTGCTGGAGACTTCCTTCTGGTCCCGTCGTTGGACCAGCACGCAGGGCATTTATCGGTGTCTCGCTGCCCTGGGCAGTGAATCAGCACCGGCATGTGCTTACAAAGCGTGTCCGTGGTGGCGCCATTTTTTTTCCTTTGTCCTGTCTCTGAGCTCCTGCCACTGGGTTATCGGTGAGTTTTGCAGTGCAGTGAACCCGCCGCCACTGTCCTGTTTCCGGGTCTCAGGAGACTAGGCTGTTGCCAGCAAGGCCATTCTGCGCCTGCCGCACCCTTCCCATTGTTCCACATGCTGCAGGGGCACTGGAATTGCTGGCAGCATGGTGGGATCCCACAGCTCAGCATCTAGCAATACCGCTGGCGATTTTGGTGGTGTGGGGTTTTCGCCGTTGCTGATGGATCCCCGCGGCTTGGCATTTCCCTTGCCCCCACCACACTGTTGGAGGAGGCTCCCTAGACACTTGTTTGACCCAGTAAAACTGAAATGGAGCAAATGAGGGAACAGAGCATTATTGAAGAATCTTGTAGTCCCTTGAGGGGCCCAATGGTGATAGTCTCCAAGCCTGATGGCAACATCAGACTATGCCAGCAGTTCCCAGTCTGTGGTACCCATACCACCAATGGTACACAGACAACCTGTCAGTTGTACACATTACCAGATTTATTATAATTACAGAATTTACATAAGCATAGTACTTCGGATGTTTGATTTCTGTATATGCCCTCTTCCTCATTTGGTTTTTGGCACCATCTAGCAGTCATTGTAGAACACTGCTTGTGTGACGGCAGTCGAGCATGGACAAATCATTATTTAATAAAGGGGGATACACATAAATATGCCAGCACATCTACCCCTCTGTGTAGAATTGTCTGTTTTCTCTTGAACTTTCTAAAAGTTCTGCGCAGGTTCACCATCTTGGCTTTGGTTGCATGAGGGTGAATTTCTACAGTTTGAACTCCTATAGCGTTATGCACAGCAGGCATTACAATTGAAAGCTGTTGCATAAATACAAGTAATACCACAATGGAAAGGTGGCTGACTTCAACTTCTCTGAAGAGAAAGCAAACTGAAACAAAAGGGACCTCTAAGGAATTGAGAGAGTTGGACCTTGAAGAAGCTGCTGATTTACCAGAAAGTAGTACAGCTCACATTGCTGGATTAAGTGAGGAGGCCGCTGGCACTTCTGAAACACGCCCACCTGCTGCAACAGTTGGTGAGCACAAGATTACAAGAAGGTATGATCCCAGCTATTTGGAATTTGGATTTACCTGGAGTGGTGAAGAAAGTGAGCCAATACCTCAGTGTGTGATTTGCTATGAACTCTTATCAAACCACTGCATGAAACTTTTGCTTCTTCTGCGGCATCTTCATACAAAGCATAAATCTTTTAAAGACAAACCTCTTGATTTTGTTAAAAGAAAACTCAGCCAGTTCCAAGACAGTAAGAAAACAATGACCTCTCTAAGTGGTGCTAATGCAAGGGTTTTCGAAGCGTAATATTAAGTAAATTTAAGGATCGCTCAGATGGGAAATGCACATACAATAGATGAGACTGTCATGCTTCCTGCTGTGAAAGACAGCATTTCATCTGTTCTTGGAGAGAAATTTGCAAAACAGCTGGACATTGTTCCTTTGTTGAACAGCACAGTATCAAGAAAAATTGAAGATGTGGCTTGCCAAGTGAAAGAAAAACTAATGAAAGCATCAAGAAAAGCAAGTACTTTTCATTGCAATTAGATGAAAGTACAGATATAACTAATTTTGCTCAACTTCTTGCATATGTAAGGCTTGAAGCAGACATAGCAATTAAGGAAGATTTTTTTGTTTTGTGACGCTCTGTCAAGTTGTACAACAGCAGAACAGATATTCAAGAAATTGGATAACTTCGTAACTAGTAATGGATTACAGTGGCAAAATTGTATTGGCGTGCGCATCAATGGAGCATGAGCCATGACTGGCAAGTCAGGAGGTGTTCTGGCAAAATTAAAAGAAGTTGCACCCACTGCCAAATTCATGCACTGCAGTATACATCGTGAGGCTCTACCAGCCAAGACAATGCCTGCCAATCTTCAGGTTGTTTTAGACCAGGCAGTAAAAGTGGTCAATTTCATCAAAGGTCACTCAATTCACAATTGTTTTCTCTTCTGTCCAATGAAATAGGGAGTGAGCATGAAAAGCTTCTTCTCCAGACCAAAGTGAAACTGTTTTCTCATGGAAAGGTGCTGACCCCACTCTGTTAGAACTCCATACTGAGTTGCAGATTTTTCTCAGTAACTTTATTTTGAGTTTTCAGCCTGTTCAATGGATGAGCTGTGGTTGGCAAGGCTTGCCCTTTTGGCAGACATATTTTATATGGCTACCATAACTGATGAAACAAAGTTTTGTGATTACTAAAGGTCTTGATGTTGTTCTAATACATAGTCTGTTACCTATGTGTATGAAAAATTTGCTGGTGGTACTTAATGTTGTATCGTTTTAAATTGGTGGTGTGCAATCTGTCAGAGTTTGGGAACCACTGTACTATGCATTGACTATAGAAAACTAAATGCAGCGCTGACTGCAATGGCATGCACTTTCCCATGCCACAAGTGGAAGACATGCTTGAAAGGATAGACCAAGCCCAATTTATATCCACCTTAGATTTAACTGAGGGGTACTGGCAGATCCCCATGGTGAACACCGATGAAGAGAAAACTGCTTCTGGGACCCCATGGGGGTGGGGTTGTTCCAGGTTACTCAAATGCCATTTGGGCTGCATGGGGCAGCTGCATCATTTCAGAGACTCATGGACAAGGTATTAGCACCACACCAAGCATACGCAGCAGCCTGTATTGATGATATTCTTATATTTTTGGAACAGTGGGAGCAGCATTTACAACACTTACAGGCAGTCTTAATCGAACTCAGAGAGACAGACTTAACTGGTAATCTGAAAAAGTGCTCACTGGGGCAAAAGGAGACCTGATACTTAGGGTTCCAGGTAAGCTAGGGCTGCATCAAACCTCTAGCTTATAAGGTAGCCATAAGGACCTACTGACTTCCCAGCAATTGGAAACAATTAAGAGCCTTCTTAGGGTCGACCAATTATTACTGGAAATTTATTTCCTGATTTTCAGAATTAATGGCACCGTTAACAGACATGACAAAAGGAGGAAAAAGGAAAGACCTTCAGTGGTCCAAAGAAGCACTTCTAGCCTTTGAAAAGTTAAAAGTAGCCCTATATAAAAGTCCATTGCTATACACTCCAGATTTTGATAAAACTTTCTTTTTGAGAACCGATGCCTCAGGAGTTGCATTAGAAGTGGTATTGTCCCAAGGCATCACAGGGGAAGAGTGGCCCATAACCTATGCTAGCCAGAAATTATTAAGTGCAGAGACTCAGTACTCGACCACTGAGAGAGAGTGCCTAGCAATTAAATGGGGTATTGAACTCTTCAGGTACTACCTGATGGGGAGGAAATTCTTGCTGATCACACACCCCTTTAAAATGGTTGCAGCCCACATAGACTGATAATGCAAGAATCATGCAGCCCTTCAGCCATTTTATTTCTCTGTAGAACAGTCCCGCAGGAAACTAAATGTGACTGCGGATTTCTTATCACAAAACCTCAGAAGAGACGAGCCCCAGTCCAGGAGGGTGAGTGACTTAAAGGACAAAATAGTACCAGAACGTTTGGTGGTGAGTTATATGGATGATAAGGAAATGATTCAGATCGTAAGGAGGGGGGCATGTAACTGAGGACCACCTGCGGCCCCTGTTCCAAGGGGTAAGAGAGAAGGGAAGCGTACATACCAGAGGTGAGTTCAGCTTGCTTCCTCCTGGTGCTATGACGTTAGATGCCGAGAGGGAGATTCCAGCAACGCAGGGGTCCTCCACTGGAACCGACACTGACTGGCCAGCAACCCAAAAGGACCTGTTGAAGAGGCAGCTGGCAGTGAGTTCTTCCCGACAGACAGACAGACAGAGAGTGGTAGTGAGAGGAAGCTGCTGAGAGTCGGTGCAGAGGCACGGACAATTTATAGAGATTAAGGAAATGCCAGCTGAGTGAGACAGGTTCAAATGCACACTGATGGACCTCTAACCATGGTCACCAGGAGGATGATGAGAGGAACTAATTAACCAGCAACCCAGACACATAGAAAAGGACTGTGAGAGTGAAAACGGGGATGCTTGGTATCAGAGGGAAGAGGTCGGAGGGCCTGGGACTTATCCAGACTTAAAATAGACAGTGTCCCGGTTCCCTGTCAGGACAGTTACAGAGGAGACATGGGTCCTAGACAAGAAAAATCATGTTAACAGGAGACCCAGATCAAAGCATTCCTTTTTTTTGTGCCCAAAAAGGGGGGGAGAAAAGATATAACCCCATCTGAAGGAACTGAGGGAGGGCATACCTGTTAAGAAAATAAACAGAGTTAATTAAACCTGGCCATCATACCTAGGGGAGAGGCTCAGTCAACTAGGATCATGCTACGTGGATACCAGTTGAGACTGGCCAGAGTGTAGAGGAGGCAGAGCCTTGTGGTGGTAGCCCAAGCATCTATACCTCACTACTATGCTGTCAACCTCTTTCATAAGATCTCTTTCTTAATAAAGCATGGTGGGCAAGTGAGGACAGCAGCGAGAATGCCGGGGCCAAGAAGGCCCCATCTACAGGCTACAACCACTTCTCCTGGACCAGACCACAGGGAGACACTAAGTCTCCCTTCTTGTCAACCAATAACAATTGCATTCAATCCAAAAAGGAAAGCGACTAAATGCACGGCAATTGGTCTACCAGGCAGGGATCAATACCTCCCCATCCTGCTTTATGCTTTTTGAATACAATAAGTAGATTGTTTAGGTAAAAAAGGTAAAGGTTTTCTGGTATTTTCATCAGTGACTTATTTGACACTACTGTACTTAACTATGGCTTGGAACTATTCATCAAACTGAAAGGGATACTATGTAGAAAGGTTGAGTCGGTTTGCTCCTTTTGGAGAAAGAGAATTATGGAGGGTTCCTAAGTAAGAGGGGAGCTTTGTGTTTTCATTGTACAAGTGTACAATACTGTCATGTTGTCCGGATTTGTGTGTACACTTTGTTGTCTGGGGATTCACCAACTGTTTAGTGTTATCCATACTAGAAATGCAAATTCTTGTTTTTTGTCAGATGAGCACATAGAATTGGATTAAGTCCACAAATTTTTGCTAGCTACCAAACAGTAAAAACCTTTCAGTCACCCTGATCAATCCTGCACTTGAAGCAGTAAAGGTTGAAGTAGGTATACTCTCTGTAACTTCAAGAAAAAATGGACTAAAGATGGCAATCTAAAGGGTGTACAAGGCATTTTGGTCATAGAAAATAATTGCCCCTTCTTTTATAGAAGTTTATTGTAAGCATCATTTAATATGTTTCTAGAGGTTAGCAAAGATGTGTAGTCAGTCCCATGTTACTTCTTACTTATCCTTCTTACTCAGTCCTGCACAAGGAATGAAAAAGCAGAGGACATTAAACCTAAGTTGCAATATTCATCTTTCTTATTATACACCAAATACCATTAGTAAGGGAGCTCTAGCTGGGGCACATACAGGCGGGAAAAGGAGGAGGGCTCTTGGGGGAAAATAGATTTTCTATAATAAAACTTGAAATCCTATTAATGGTAGTATTGTCTGTTTCTCTCACTGAAATACAGGAGCCTAGAAGTATTTATATTGAACATACAAATCCACTGGAAGTAAAATTACTTAGTGTAATTGATCATGACCATCATTGGCCATGCTCTGTTTTAAAATTACAGTTATGTCTCAAAAGGAGGTCACTAACTCTATAACATGGGAGTGGCTGGCTTTCATGCAACTCTAACACAGTTGACTCTATTAGAACTAATTTTTCATAACAGATATTTCTATATTTTTTACATTCTCTATACTGGCACCTGGTTTTTATATACTGAAATGAATGTTGTGCTTGTAGTTAATAGTTCATACAGGTATAGCTTAAGAACATGCAAACTAACATGGATTAAGAAAGATCCAAAGTTTTGGGATATCAGGTAAACTTGTCCAATTTCTTTTTCCAATACTTTTCCAAAACTTTCTTTTCATTTCTCAATAGTATGCATATCTTCATTTCCTGGTTCTCACCTGGTTCCTGTTTTTTTAAAGGAAGTTCTATAGAAGCAGGAACTGCATATTTTGTTTAATGCCAGCTAAGTGTGCAGACTCAAGAAATTTAGATAAGTATCTAAAATATATAATTGTCAATTCCAGACTTGCTACCAAGCCTTTCTCCAAGGTTTTCACATTGCTGATCATTTGAAACATACAGGGCCATCATTTATTTTAGGTTGAAAACTTGAAAAAAAAAAGATTTAAAGATAAAGTAGGCAGCACAAAACGTGAGTCAAACTTTGAACCCGTGTCATCCTCCAATGTTTTTACCTTGAGATTATCAAAGGACCAAGATCTTACACCTGCTGTACTGCAAAGGGCTGTGAATACCTGTTTTTTTAACAGAAGCTTATAATGAGAAGCAGTTCCCAATGCCAGTTAGCAGGTGTTTCCTGCTGAAACTGGGAGGGTCATGAATGTAAATCTAATTTTGAAAGTTTCTAACCTCAGGGTTAATATACAGTAGTGCTGCCACTCTTATTGCCATCTGTACTAAAATTTAGTTCAAACTGAACTTGATAGCACTTGATCCTACTGAGTGAGCCCAACTGTTTGCATTCTTGCACAAATGTGTGAATGGCAGCCTTCGGCAAAGCAAATGCTGGGTTTGCTCCCTTCAAAGGATTCGTGAGTGATCCTTGCCCTGCTGACTTCAGCCTTAATTGGTCTACACTGTTGGGAGCAATTAAAAATAAATGGTAGCTTGCTGAGCTGCTATAAGGGAAGTTCTGCAGCTATGGGCATGAGCATTCCTATGCAAGTCCACTGCATATGCCGTACACTGACAATGGCAAAGGAGAAAATAATGTAAGGCTGAGAGTTACTGTTCTGAATAAGCTCTCTGGGGAAAAAAAATTGATAATAAGTAATAGCAATTCTGGAAATAAATTACAATTAGATTCATGGTATGCAACTATGAGACGTTTTCTCCCCTGACATTTTGTAAAATGTGTAAACATGATTCCAGTTATGCTCCTAGCCCAGCAATTTTGTGTTTATATGATTTTAGTAAAAAGGACCATTTCTCAAACAATGAGAAAATTAGATAGATAGATATCTGAATGTGAAGATGGAGTCTTGCCTGAATTAAATATTTAAGGTCAAATTTTGCAAAACAATTTTTAATGAAAAATTTGACCAGATTTTTTTCCCAGAGAAAAGGGCTCCAGAATTGCATCACTACAATTATTTATATAACTTTACCCATAAAGGGGAATTCTGAAACTGAGCAATAACTACCTAGAGCAGGGGTCAAAAAACCCTGGCACATGTGCCACAGCATGGCACATGAAGCTATTTTGCTTGGCATGCCGCAAGCCAACCTAGGCTCTGGGCAGGCCCCTGCCCCTGGTCAGAGCCTAGACTGCTCTCAGCAGGTGGTGGGGAGGCTGCAAGCAGCTGCACCAGGGTCTGTGGAGCTCCAGTCCAGGTTGTTGCTGGCAGTGACTGCATGTATGCCTCAGGGCAAATGGCAGGAAAGGAGCCAGGGTTTTGCTGACACAACAAGGATAAGGCCCCTTGTTGCTCCCTTCCTATCCGCCCCAGTACGCCAACATCTTACAAGTCGAGGTTGCAGAGTTTTCTGGCACTGTCCAAAAACATTGTTGACCCCTGATCTATAGTGTCAATATAAAGAAGTAATGTCTTAAGTGGACATCTAGATATCTACTCAACAAGAGGCTGGTATCATGCCCTCTCCACAATGAAGAACTGATAATACATAGCTCTTAATGGGCCTAAATCTTTTCTTAACGAGCAGCAAATATGTCCATTTCATAAGCATCTGAATACTGCTCCCCAGCAACTGCAGAATCTGCAAAGCTGGGACAAGGTGAAACAAGCAAATAAGATTGGGTCTCACTTGATATATTTTTTATGCAAAGGAGACAGTTCAGTCTGTTTTAAAGTGATCAAATTCATCCAGAAATTACCTGGAAAATACATGATACTGAACAATGGTTGATGGTTTATTTGGGTGAAGACTGTCCATTATCAGGCAAGTGCATGATGAGCAGTAATAATAGCTATGTGTTTTATTGTTGTATTAGGCATTCCTACATCACCTCTATTTGCAGTGCAGCATTGTCAGGGACTTTGATAATACCTTGGCTGTGGAAAAAGGCAAATAAACATGGTAGTAGGGTGAAAATCTACTTGTGATGTAATTACTGAAGTTGGCATAGTTGGGGAAGTTGTACTACTTTCAGTGAAGAAATGTCACTCAATCATTTGGCCTTTGTTATTGGTCCATTTACTTATGATACAGTTTGAAAAGTGTAAATGCTTTATACTGTGAATCCATGTAAAAATACCTAACAGAAAACAGAAAGAGATAGATAAAACACTAGTCCTTTGCTAATATTGAAGTTGCAGTATACCAAAAAAGAACAAGGCTTTAAGTCCTGTCTATATATTTGTAGTCAACTGAATTTAATAAAGGAAAGGAAAATAGTGTGAAGAGTATATACTTTTGTGTTGACCTTTATGTATTACTTGTTGACAATAAAAATTAAGATTTTGTGTTATATGTCCATTCTTACTTTAAGTGTGTATTCCCATAGGCCCCGGGGGTTAAAGACTTTCTTTAAAAATTTCAGGGGTACTTTTCAGGATATAACATACTTACTAAATGGGACTTCTTTAAAAGATATTTATAATAATTTTTATTTACATGAAAAAATAAAAATCACCTCTCCTAGGCTTGAGCTGCCCTTAGCATACTTCAATTACAATTCTTAAGCACCTTGAAGTATATGCTTAGTATAGAACACAGAGATGTCCAAAAAATCTTATCTAGATTCCAGACAAAGAAAAGTGGCACAAGGAGTTACAAATACAGAAAAACATATGAACTGGTTAGGCGGATGTCATCTTAGTTCTATAATTATTTTCAGCATTGTTCTTAATATCTCCCTGCCTCTTCCTATTTATTAAGGACCGTGGCCTAACAGCACTGAAGAATTCAGAGAAAGATACTATCATTCAGAACTAGCTGAGACTCGACTCTCTTTTGGATACATTCTCTTAGTATATAGTTGCGTTATCTTGGTAAACCTAATATGGTAAACTGCATTTTTGAATTAATATATTTAATCTGTTGTGTGACTACTACTGATACAAGTGAAGTTATTGTCATGGTTAAGCACTAAAGAACAAAATATCTATAGAGAAAATGTGATTATTTCTACTTATTTACATAGCACCAAGTACAAAATAATTATGCAACATTAATATAATGCATTTTTCCACAATTCAATATAAAGATAGTAGTACAAATGATCTGTAAATTAATAGATGTACAACTAAATGCCTTAAGGGAAAAAGGGAATCTTAGGATTGCATGTTATATATCTGTGTGTGTATATAGAACACATGTATTTTATATGCACACAGCTAAATGATTCCTAAGATTGTCTTTTTAATAATGTGCATATATTCTCAATGGTTTAGAGCTCTCATATCACAAACTGCTAGACAAATATTGATACAATTAAGACAAATAACATGATTGATTTTTCACTCAGTATCCTTGTGTATGACTACCAGCACAGCACCATCTAGTGGGATAGAAACTGAACACATCTTTAACCAACTTGAATAATACAGTTACAAACCATTTTTCTATAGATGAGCACAATTTTAGAATGTTACAGTTCTTCCTCATCCATTTTCTTCAGGCAGGGTAAAATAGATCATTAAAGATTTGGGCGCACATTAAAGATTTAGCAATTTGTAATAATGCTATATGATGTACAGCTCCATGAAATTTGGCAAAAAGTAGGTGTTGGGGTGCTATTCCATAATGAAAGTTAAATATTTGCAATCAGAACAGAGATTCAACCTTTTTATCATATATCAAAAAATACTGATAATCCTTCCTACCATTACTGATAGGACTCTTTGGGAATTTAGGTGCTGCCTGAATTTTTAAATGAGAAAATGCCAATTTTTGTGACCAAAGATATTTATATGAATGTACTACTTTCAGTAATAATAATTTAATACAAGATAGCACCTCCCCAAGACTTCTGATTACTTTTGTCTACAGACCAACATGGCTACAACCTGTATCCCTGAAACATGGAAGTTATTGAAATTAGCTTTTTTGATATAAAAAAAATTCATAATTTTACAAGAAGGAAACAAAATTCAACATCTTGAGATCTGAAAACTGACACCTTTGCTCCAGCCTTTTGCTTTGAACCAAATTTGCATGATCACAGAGCAGCCACAACACAAGAGAAATTCCTTGCCCAGGACAGCCTTCTAGCATCTATCCTCCTGTGAAATATGAAGCATCATAACAAGAAAGAAGCATAATTCAATGTCCTACTTGCCATCAGACAACTCTGAGATAAATAGACTGCTCCAACTTTTACCTGAGCCTATTTTACATAAACTGAACTTTTCCAACCAGGAGATCCTACACCACCTTTCAGCTCTCCTGTGAAATATGAATTTTTATTTTCACCTGGAAGAAATTTTACCATCCTATGCCTGAAGAAGGGTGTGTGCGCCCAAAAGCTTGCAAATAAAGAATTTTGTTTGCAGCTATCCAATTGGTCTAATAAAAGATATCATGTCCCCAAGAGTTCTGACTGCTTTCAGTGATGCATTTATAAGGCACAGGTTCTCAAATCCAGGACTGAATTTCTGGTGAAAACCAAAGGAAGTGAGCTCTCTTTACAGAAAAGGGAATAGCTAGAGCACTCGCCTGGGGAGAAGGAAACTGAATCTGGGTCTCCTCAGTAGCAAGTGACTAGCTATTAGTTTTTCTGGGGCTACAAGGGGGTCTTTTCTCTCGCATGTACTTTTCACAAATAATGAAAACATTATTAGCAGGGTTCTCCTGGGCCACTGAATGCATTCCCCAAAGAACACTGAAATATCACAGATTCATTCAAATATATACTGGAAAATTTTTGAGCGATAACTATATACCACTTCCCAGACAACATTATTTTCAGCGCTTATTCTTTACATAATGAATTATTTTTGAGACTGTACAAGTAATGAGTTAAAATGTATTAAAACTGTTTCCTTAAAGAAATGTAGTATGTTTCAGCATTTTTTTTCCTCACAATGCTCTTTCAAACAAGACACAATCTTCCTGCTTTCTACATAATTCAGTTTCACTGAAATTTAGTAAATAGACCATACTGGAATAAATAGTTACAGAATGTATCAAATTATGATGGTTTCATAGGCTACAAACTGGGTCAGTTCAACAGTTCAGGTAACTTAAGTGTGACAAAGGTAACTCTCTGTCTCATCATCTTTCCTTACACCTGATCTACATATGACAGTTCCATTGATTTCACTGCATCAGTGATATAGGGGGACTGTACATATGTTGAGAGTCCTTGCAGATTATTTGGTCCAGTTGTTACTGCCCCTTTAAGGGTTCCATGATAAGATTCGCACCTATATCTGAAGGTTCCCAGTTGCTCTTCTGTTTGTGTTCAACCACATACAAAAGACAATACTGTCAGGAAAACAGAAGCTGCAAGGCATAGAGGTATTGGGGCACAGAGAAGGACCCTCCCAGCCCCAATTTACAAAATCAATGTGACTAATAGTCCCCTATAACCCTAGGTCCATGCAAATTAAGGACCAGATATACCAGTGTGCTTTGGCTGTTTTGTACTATTTGCATGATGCAAAACATCCTTAAATGGATTTAAGGCCAAGTATATTTGTCAGTAACTTATTACAGTGTTATGATAGTTTCAGCATTAATTGCTGCTAAACTAAGCACTACAAATCTAAGGAAATGAGGAGTTAAGGATTACACTTAAGAGCAAGCCAAATTAATTTAAGGTAGGGGGAAAACAGCTAATGCACACAAGCAATTTTAATTCTGGACTGTAGTGAAATTATGTGCTTTTAAAATGAAATATACAACTGCCAAAGACGACTGAAGTGATGTTTCAACCTGCGCCCAGCACAACAGCCCAGGAACCACATGTCTCAGTTAAAGGCCAACAACTGTCGATGGTTGACAAGTTTGTCTATCTAGGCAGCACACTTTCCCATGCTGTCCACATCGACGACGAAGTCAGCATGAGACTAGAGAAAGCTAGGGTGGCCTTCAGCAGATTCCGTAAGTCAGTCGGGGACCACAGAGGCATCAGAACGTCAATGAAATTGAACATATACAAAGCCATCATTCTCCCGACCCTCCTCTATGGCTGCAAAACCTGGACTGTCTACCAGTGTCATGTCAAGAAACTAAACCACGTCCACCTGTGCTGCCTGAGAAAGATACTAAAGATCAAGTGGCAGGACAAGATTCCGGACACTGAGGGGCTCAGAAGATCTGAGCTCCCCACTAGTCACACTCTACTGAAAGTGGCTGCTCTCCCCACTAGTCACACTCTACTGAAAGTGGCACAGCTAAGATGGGCCGGCCACCTTTCAAGAATGGCCGACATTCACCTGCCAAAGAAAATCTTGTACGGCAAACTGCCAAATTTTTTAACTTCTTTCAGAGCATGACTTATCAATAAACACTGTGATGCTGAAGAGAGCAGGTAGGAACAATCACGTGTTAGCTCAGCTGCTAAGAAAATATGGAAGGTCAAACAAAAGAATTCTCTTCCCATTCTACAGTCAGTAGGAGGAGACTGCCATTCACAACAGGTACTACTGTAGGATATTGGAGCATTTGCTCCCGACAAGCTGCACTGAAACAACTGCATTTAAGCCTATCAAGGAGTAGTAAATGAAAGTCTTGGCCAAAATCTGTGTCTGGTGGTCAATGAACAAACTGGAAAAAAAACCCACAAACTAGGCATTAAGTATCTATGAGAATAGCCAAGACTTCCATGGCAGTATATGCAGATGGCTGGTGGTATTGTGCATGGTGTCTACACCACCAACTTATACCACTGCAATAACTGGAACTGCAGGCATATTAGTTATAATTGATCACAATTTTCTTCAGCGTTTCAAAAATTGATTAAATGACAATACATTTAATCTACAGCTCCACACTGCCAACCTTCATTAAGTTGACTGAGTGGTCTGTTCACATTTAAGAAAAGTATTAAAATCTAGGAAGAAACTGTTCAATTTCTTCTTTACTTAAAAATGCTCTATACAGCAGTAAATCACTGGTTGCCATCTGTTTTATTTTTTGAACGAAACTTTCATTCTTGATCTAATCTCCTTAAAAGAACAGAAACAAAAATCAGGGAGTTGATGCTTTCTTAATAAGGAGCACATTTAAAAAGTTCCTATTTGACAAAGGGCTATTTTATCACATATTAATTCTATATGGTTCCAAAGGTAAGGGAGGCAAGGACAACAAAAATAAGCATAGATACTATTCAAATCTCAGTTAATAGGTTGTGTATAGGAATAAATGGCCAAGGTTACAAAATTCTATCAGATCCTTATAGATCAGATGTATGAGTGGAGCCACTACCCAATTCCAACTACCTTGTTATATAGTGACTCTTTCATTACTACTGATAATACCACTGACCATCAGAGAAATCTGGTTACCTCTACAGATCCTCAGAATAAGAGAATAATTTTGTATTTCTTGAGCTGCCTATGGAGACAACACTCTAGCAAAAAGTCAAGAAACTGCACCTGAGAAAATCAAGGTTCATGCACTTTTCAAATACATGCCATCCAACTAAACATGTTTACTTACAAAAAGATTACTAGGATAGAATTTATTTTACCATACTTCACAAATCTAAAAAGCCACTGTGTCATTTTTCCCATGCATTTTCAAGTAGAGCAAACATTTATGTCTTTAAAAAAGCTAATGCTCTATCCAACAATCAGTTTATCTGCTAACATATTTTATGATTCTGAAAACAGTCCCTATAATGACAGACAGTTACAAAGTTTTCATACTATAGCAGGAAAAATAAATCCCAATAAATACTTAAATGTAATAAACTCTGGCAGTATAATTCAATATACTCTAGTTTCCACATTTATTAAAATATAATGCCATCTTGCAAAAGATGTATTTTTATTATTATGAAGGGTGACATTCCTTGAACAATCCAAATGACATTTCTGACAAATTTAATTCTTTTCCAGTCTATTTTTACTAATGAAAAATTAACAGTGGGGAAGGCCATTACAACCAATGATAAGTGTCATCTGTATCCAACTGGAGACAGTTGGCAATGGCATTTAAAATTAATAATTTATTGAAAAATTTAACAGACAAATCTAAAGGGATCCCAACTGTTTCTTAAAATACTAAATCGAGTACTCAGTATTTGAAGACTAAATATGACAAAACTCTTAAATCAGTAATCCTTTTAAACACAGGAATAAAATATCATTATTTAACCATTTGTTTTGCTAGAATTTTGCAAATATGGGGACAAAAATTATTGGATGTGTATTTCCAATTAATTTTTTAACCTTTTTTCCTTTTGGGTGTTACATACATATATTATTTGTCTTTATATGGTCATACTGCCCCAAGGAGGGATTTTTTTAAATTTAACCTAGATCTTGTATTGTAAGCCTGAAACCATTTCACAGGATGTGCATGCATGTAGTAGCAACCAAAGGAAGGACAAGGAAGAACATCTCCCCACACTTTGTGAAAGCCAGAAGTGACCCTCCTACTACCTCTGTCAACATTGGCTTGTCATCCTAAAATACAGAGTTCTCTATGTGCTATGTAACCTCCCTGATTTTGACAGGCTGACAAATGTGGGATGTCAATTCTGGCCATAGAGGCAGATGGCAAAATCCAACGTATGTGGCCAGATTTGCTTGTCAAAAATGTTAATTGTCACTTTGAAAGAATAAAGTACACAAAATCAGAGGTGAGGATCCACACCTAGAACTACTGGCATTGCTTAAAGATGGAGGATGAGGAACCTAGAATTTGCTGTGTGAAAAAAATGTTTTCATTTGAAGTGGGTATTTTTTTTTATTTACAGATTTAGATTTTTCTACTGAGTTAAAACAGGAGAAGAAATAGTAGGCATCCCAGTGACTGTTGAAAGCTGTTAATTTCAAAAACCTTTCAGGTTATTTTAAAATTTCTACCACTTGTTTAAAGAAAATGTATTCACGTGTCAGGAAAATGGGCATAAGCCTAACAACGAAAAGCCAATTTAAAAGTCATCCTGAGTTTCTAAAGTGACTAGCCACTGCCCTAGGAGGTATGAATTGGGAGATATGAATTAATAGAACTGCCCCGTAGCCCTCAGGACTGTTCAGAGATCACTGCCAGGAGAAAGTTACCTGGTGGTTCTCTTGTAGAAATACACAACACCTGTGTAGCTTGTCATGCTGAATTAAATTGAACTGAATTGAAATGTGCATCTACCTGGTATTCCTTGACCACAACTCTTGGGGGCAATGGTGTACATTCATACTTCAGCTATGGCTCCAGGAAGGATATGTGCTTATATTCACAAATTAGAGTGATTTTTAAACAGGAACATTGTTTTGTTATTTCTTTAGAATTAAGAATGGACACCTCTATCAAAGCTTTAGGTGTCCTGACATTTAAGGCGGCAACAACATGACATATCCAACATCCTTAAAAAAATTTTAAACAGGAACAAACTAATTCAACTCAGTCAGCACATTATCTAACAGTAAACTTCCTTTTGACCTCCATCATCTCAAAACATTTTGCAAAAACCCCTAAACCCTACAGTTCCCACTCTGTCATGGACAGGAAGAGGATGAGTGTGTCAGGAAGCAGGACTCCAAGAAGGCCTGGAGGCAATGTCAAAAAATAAATAAATTTACACAATAACCAAAACATTTCAAATCTGGCAGTTGACATATTTAATTGCCATCCTATTATAAAAAATACATCCCATAAAATTATGGAATAATTTACAAATCGATGATTATTTAGGCAATGTTTCACCTAGATTCATGTCAATGAATATTTATTGGTAGTATGGTAGTGCCCAGGGGCTTTGCTCAAGGACCAGGGCTAACAGGAAAACAGTCCTTACCCCAGGGACAACAGAGTTTACATGTATTACAAATCAACAGACAGATACAGCACAAAAGTTTGGAAGCAGGATGAAGACGCACTGTTGGTACTCATCTTAGGTTAGCACCTCTGATTAGCCACGCTCATTCAGGAGTGAGCTGTGGGTTTCTTGAATAGTCCAAAGTAATACACTTGACTGAGACCATTTGTGACTTTTCTCAGGCAGTAGAGCAGAGTTGGTGTGTGCCATTACTCACATCTTTGTAGGATAAAAAAAAAAAAAGAGTAAGATTAACATGAAACCAACTGCTCTAAATTTAAGATAAATAAGTACTGCATTTTGTCAAATTTTCAAGAATACCTGCATAAAATATTTGTATATAATTGTATAATTTGTATATAATTGTGCATGTTACAAACGAGAGTATTTTAGATTTTTTACTATTTTTGATAAGACACAGTAAGGGAAAATGATGTACAAAGGGAACTGGGATCAATGAAAGCCACTTCCATGTAATGATCCCTGGTGCTGTCTCTGATGGCCAAGAACTCCCGAATCAACAAAAACACCAAAGCACACAAATATAAGGATACGGACATCGCTTTTGTCATATGAAAGAACAAAGGGAACCTGCCTTTTCTTGCTGAGGCAGAACTTGTTTTGCCTCCATTTTCTGTGGAATTGAGTTAGATAGCCTGCTACATTATTGTGAAAAACCAAGTTCTGAAATCATCAGATTGATGGGAAAGAAGAAAAGTTTAAGAAAAATCCTAAGAGGAGGGTATGTAGATGAACAGCAATGACTCAGTTAAAATATCACAATAGAATACGGTGAGATTGTGGTTTTGTGGTTTGACCTTTGTAGGAACTATGTGGCAAGGAATTTCATAATGCTATTAATCAACGTGTTACTGATGTTTTTGTGATCTGTGAGCACCACTCTTGAGTAATACCTTTTCATCCTCTTTGAAAAATCCTAGGGTGGGTGGGTGCAGCATCTACATGAGCCCCAGGGGGAGGGCAGCAGGGCATGGAGTCCCAGGCCCACAGCAGGTAGCCCACCTCTGCTGTGTGCACAAATCTGGGGGGCACATGCCTGCCATGCCCCCACAGGAGTGCATGCAGTGGCAGGGAGCCAGCCCCCACCCCTTCTCGCCCCCTAGACAAGCTGCCTGCAGCTCCATCCTGCTCTCCACCCGGGCCCTGTGGCCACACATTCTGGCCCCTGACCCCAAGCCCCATGCACCACCGCAGCTGGACAGCAGCCCCAGCCCTGCCCAACTCTTTCACAAAGGGGGCCTCAATTCCTCCCCAGTAATGTAGCAGGCTATGTAACTCAATTCCACACATGCACATAGCACCCCCTGCCTAACCACCACCCTCCTGCTCCCTCCAGTCCCTTGCAGGCTGGAACTCTGCCAACCTGCAAGGGGAAACCCACCATTTTCAGTGTCTTTCTCCTTTAAAGAAGAGCATCCAGGTTTTTCTCCTTAAAATGAAAAAATCCATGTTTTACCATGGCAAATGGAAAACCCGGATCCCTGACGTCCAATGGCTTCCATAACAGATTACCAGAACGCAATGTACTCAAAACAACTCTGAAAAAAAGTAGAAGAGTCAAGCAGCTCAGTTACTGCAACACAAGACTGCCCACCTGGGTGGCAATGTTATTTGCAAATGACATATTAGAGCACTGTCTTATATTCTTATTTGCTTGCAAGTAGAATTCCATGTGCTTGCTTAGTTATTGAAAGCTTTTTAGCCCTAGCTCTTTTACAAGCAACTTCTTCCTACATGTACCATCAAGCCAGGTGCATTCAGGCAGGAATTTGATTAAGAATCCCCAGGCTAAATGATATATAGTAAAGTCAAGAGTAAGCTGCCCACAGTGGAGCGGGGTTTGACTCTGAAACTGACTTAGCTGTTCATTTACTGCAGTTAAGGCTGTGATCGATTATGGGGTTTATTGTAACATTTCTGGTTTACACATGTTTGTGTTACAATACAGTAATGTTGCATGCCTCAGTTTCCCAGACTCGCTTGCACATAGGGAAA
>NW_005842434.1:1069810-1085790 GCF_000455745.1 Alligator sinensis
GGGTTAATCTTGTTTAGAATTAGAGCTGTAGGGATTTGCCTAAGTGCTTTATTAGGAGTAATGGGCCATCAAGCAAAAAAGAGCTTAATTGATCTGTTATATGTCAAGTGGACTCCAGGTAAACACTTGAAGAAACTCCCCACTATTCCCCTGTGATAGGCAGTCCTTGAGAAGACAGCAGTACTCCAGAGAAAGTCCTGAAAGGGAGATGCCTGAAGACAAGGCAAAGAAGAGAGACAGGCAGGGCTAGACTAGATTGAGTGGTCTGGCAGGCAACAGCCAGGGTGTTTTTTATCTCATAGGCTGCCTGGGTTTTGTGCAGAAGGATGTGGCCCATTATATTGCTGTGGACAAATAAAGGTTTTGTTTTGACAGCTGACTACTTTGCTGCTTGTGACTTTCATGGGCTCCATCCCCTCAAAGATGTGAAGTCCATCTCCAGGAGCTGAACCAGAAAGTGGCCCTGTGAGGGAGGGCCGCAGTCAGTGCCAGATTTAGGTGCAAGCTAAGCAAGCTACAACTTAGGGCCTCACATTATGAGGGGCCTCTAAATATGAAAAAAATACAGTAAAAACCTCACAAATCCAACATGCACAGGGCCGAGCACATGCTGGAAATTTGAAAATGCCATTTTTTTAAAACTGGCACTGCAGCCGGTCGTGGAGCTGGGCAGGGATATGGGGGTAGCAGCAGCCAGTCCTGGAGCACCAGCAGCACACAGAGCAGCAGCACAGGGTGCTTAATAGAGGAGGCAGCAGCCATGTGCAAGCTTCCCCCACCACTTCCAGGCCGCCAGGGGGGAGCGGTGGCTGGTGCCGCAGCGGCAGGGGAAGTGCCAGATTTGGTAATGCTACAGGGCCTCTTAAGCTTGACATAGCTTAGGGCCCCAGAATGTCATAATCCGGCCCTTATGCAAGTACTAAATGACTGTGCAGTAACCAAAGTTACCAAAGTTACTGTGCAGTAGCTTCACCAAATGGCTTTTGGGTGATTCTGACTGCGTAGTAGCTCAATACTACTGTGCAATAGCATCGCATCATGCTTCCTGCCATGCAAAGCTTCTGCGCAGTAGTAACGAGCTACTGCACGGTCAGCTCTTATGTAAACATGGCTAGAGAGACTATACAAAGCTGAAGGGAGCAAGCAGATGATCCTCCATCATTTCTGCAAGCTCTTGCTTTGCAAGCACATGATCCTCCATCATTTCTGCAAGCTCTTGCTTGAAGATAAACAAAAATAAATGAATAGATGTGTATATGCAAGTAGGCTTTTGTTTTAAATCATTTTAGTTTTAAGTGAGTAAATTTTATACATTAAAAATTAAGAGAAATGGAAGTGTTTTTCTCCCTTCTACCACTAGCTATTTCAGTAGCCCAAATGGGTTCCACAACCTTGGTGGTTCCTTGGATTTTCCATGCTGAATCTCTAGTGACCTAAGCTCTGGTTGCATCCATCTTAAAAAGAGGTCATCTTATTTTGTAGCCTGGTTGGCATTCACAAGAGCATCTGCCAGAATGAGTAAGAAAAAGTTATTTTGTTAATTCATGCAGGGTTTTAGCACCTGAACTCAGGATGATACAACAGAGCACCTTTGTATTGCTATGCAGTGTATATTGTCAGGAGTAAGACATACAACAATACAGGAATATCTAATGTTATATTAGCATCTTTTATGGTGCCTGCCTTAGCTGCAATTATGTAACATGGTATAATATGCAATTTTAAAAGGAAAAGAACTGCTTACCCAGGCTTAACTGTTAGGCAATATAATGTAAGATTACAGCCCACAAAAGCAGCAATTCTGCTGAATATTTTCATTAACTGGAGAAAACAGAAAAGAGCTCTTGGGATAGGAGATGATTTCTGCTAATGTCCACAGTGATGGAAAAGATTCCATTGCTGCTACTCCATACCACAATGAATGATCCTATCTATTAAACCTGTAAAATGTAGTTATTTTCTTCAATTTTAGGAGGCGAAGTCCAAACTAGACTTAATTCTAGTTTTTGCGATTTATAGTAATTTACCATAGCATGTCCAAGTACAGCTATCCTACTGTAAAGCTGCGTTGGTAAAAAAAAAATTGGAATGCATTGCTTTATTTCAGGCTTGAACCCCGTAGGAGCACACTGCAGTTCATACTACAAATATCTGTTGGTTAGTAAAACTTTTAGAGATGTTGAAACATATACCAATGTTTCTATGAAAATGACACTTTCTGGGGAACTTCAGCAAAAATTAAAGCAAGAAGGGAGAAAATGTGGAAAAACAATGGGAAAACATAGGGAAAATAGTGGGGAAGTATTTAAAAAACCTGAACTGAGAGGTCACTGCAAACTTCAAAAATACGATTATTACCCACTCTTCACTGCTCAGCTGCAGCAAAATTCAGTCTATTTAAAAAAAACAAACCCTTACTGAGGACACAGGAATGAACCATCCTGATGCTCAAGAAGACTAGCAAGTACAGCAGAAGACCAGCTTGACTTAGTGGAGAACTCCTTCAAGTGAGCTAAAACACAAAAAGGAAGCTTACAAGTAGAAACTGACAAATGAGGGAGGAGTATAAGGGTACTGCTCAAGCATGCAGGATGAAAGCGCAACTGGAGTTACAGCTAGCAAGGGACGTGAAAGGTAACAAGAAGGGCTTCTACAAGTATGTGAGCAACAAGAGGAAGATGAGGGAAAGTGTGGGTCCCTTACTGAATGGGGGAGGCAACCTAGTGATAAATGATGCGGAAAAGCCTGAAGTACTCGATGCCTTTTTCACCTCAGTCTTCACAGGCAAGGTCAGCTCCCAAATTACTGCACCTTGCAGAACAGTTTGGGGAGGAGGTAAGCAGCCCAACAATAGAAAAATAACAGGTTAGGGACTATTTACAAAAGCTGGACATGTACAAGTCCATGGGACCTGATGCGATGCACCCAAGGGTGCTGAGGGAGTTTGCAGTGTGATTGCAGAGCTGCTGGCCATTATCTTTGAAAAGTTGTGGCAATTGGGAAAGATCCTGGATGATTGGAAAAAGGCAAATATAGTGCCCATCTTTAAGAAGGAGAAGGATGATCCAGGGAGCTACAGACCAGTCAGCCTCACCTCAGTCCCTGGAAAAACCATGCAGCAGGTCTTCAAGGAATTCGTTTCTAAGCACTTGGAGGAGAAGGTGATTAGGAAGCCAGCATGGATTCACCAAGGGCAAGTCATGCCTGACCATTCTGATTGCCTTCCATGATGAGTTGTCTAGCTCTGTGGATGCAGAAAAAGCCATGGACTTGACATATGACTTTAGCAAGGCTTCTGACATGGTCTCCCAAAACATTCTTGCAAGCAAGCTTAGGAAGTATGGGTTGAATGAATAGACTGTAAGGTGGATAGCAAACTGGATGGATAATCAGACTTGGAGAATCTGATGTAGTAATCAATGGCTCTATGTCTAATTGGGACCCAGTATCAAAGGAATGCACCAGAGGTTGGTCCTCAGGCCAGTTTTGTTCAATATCTTCATCAACAACCTGGAAGAGAGGAGGAGTAGACATTCAGCAAGTTTGCAGATGACACCAAGCTGGGGGGAGTGGCAAGTACACTGGAAGCTAGGATTAGGATTCAGAGATACCTTGTTAAATTGGAGGATTGGACCAAAAGAAGTCTCATGAGGTTCAATAAGGACAGATGCAAAGTCCTGCACTTAGGACAGAACAATCTCATGCACAACTACAGGCTGGGGACTGACTGTTCTCAGTGGTGGCAGATGACAGAACAAAGAACAAAGGTGTCAAGTTGCAGCAAGGGAAGTTTAGGTTGGATATAAGGAAAAACTTTTCACTAGGAGGATAGTAGAACACTAAAACAGGTTACCCAGACAGCTTGTGGAATCTTCATACTTGGAGGTTTTTAAGACCTGGATAGACAAAGCCCTGGCTGGGATGATATAATAGAGGATGGTCCTACTTTGAGCAAGGGGTTGGACTAGATGACTTCCTGTGGTCCGTTCCAATGTTAATTTTCTATTATTCTATGAGTTTAAATTCCTGTACAGAACAATACTTACTTCAGAAGTTGGTTGCAACCTACAATGCTCATACCTCTCTGAACAAGGTAGGCTATAGAATGCCACTATGCCCTGCCTTTTGCTTAACAGAAAATTATTTAAGAAAGAGAAACATGACAATTTAAATGACTTGCACAGCACCCCAGTGAGAACAAACATTTGGAGAAATCAGGGTCATCTCTTCATCTTTGACTAAATCCTCAGTAACAATCACAAGACTCTGTTACTAGATATTATTCAAACATACTGGCTCACAGCAGGTTCTCCTACAGTCGAAATATTTCCAAACAAGTTCTTTGGGCATCCCATAACACAGTCTAATCTCTATTCACTATTTTTTAAAAGTAAAAACTGCAGCCCTAATGGAAATAAATGATGTTACTATTCTGACATACAAGTTGAAAACCACAATACCACCAACTTGACATTATCACTTAGACCTTGTTACAAGAGCATGAACTATTGAACTTTACTGAGGTGGAAAGAGTTTCCATCAGTAATGATATGCAGCCTTTGATGAGACGGTCTTGACCTCTGCATTCCTCCTCAGACTAGTCTTCCAAATATCTACCAAAGCATCACAGTATATCCATTAGATTTTGTAACCTTTTGTAAGAATATACTAAATGGACAATAAATCTGTAATCTTAATGGCCCTCAAACCAAATATATTTGTCAATGAAAACCTTATAAATATTTATTTAATATTTCCAGTCTCTGCTCAGAAACTCTTAACAAAAATGGCAGCTGAGATAATTCATGCACCCTGAATGTAATAGTTTAAGTTCAAATGTCTACCGATACAAATTACAATTCATGAAAAAATTGGAAGGAAATCTTACAGCCTAAATGGGACTGCTGAAGAGCTACAGGGCTGTTGCACACTTAATATTATTAAGGGCCTTGTTCTTTACTGAAATCAAAAGAAACTGACCCTGAGGGCCCTGCTACATGTTCAACTTAAAGCTGGGTAGAAACCAGCTATAGAGTTGTTACACATTTTCAAGCACTGACTTTATGACTGGTTGGATCTTTTTATAATTGGATAGTCATTTTCACTGTGTGGCTGGTCTAAATTTATTGAGCCATTTACCAGTTAATTGCATAATATATTTAATGTGTAGGAGGAGCCTAGAATGCTTCAATGAGGACAATCTAACAAATTATTTCTTTAGCAGATGCCCATTATTGCCTCTCTAGTATGATATATATTTATTTTGACTATGTAGATTTTCTGTAGCATAGCATGAAAAGTATATTAAGTTGCTGTTTGTTGAGATGCTTAATCCAGTAACGAAATAGCCTTACAGAAGTACGTGTATAGTCCTAGCAAATGAACTGCAGACATATTGGCTACTTGGACAATATTGCATTTTATAAAGTCTGATACCAGAAGCACTGCCACACAGGACAACATATTTGACTAGAAAAAAAAATACCTGTCTGAATATAAATTTTTAAAAATGTATCAGCTTCAAACACCTACTATGCAGCTGAGCATTCTTGCCAAGGGTCAAGGGATTTAGTAGTTTGGTCACATACAAGATACAAGTGGGCTGATGTACCACTTAGAATTCATCTCTTTGCCACTCAGCTCCTAAAAATTTGTACAAACTGAAGCTGATCTCAGCCAAGAGATTTATGGTCTGATTCTGACCCAACCAACCATTGAAACCAGCAGCAATGGTCCCTTTAACTCCAGTGGCTGCTGGATTATGCCTTCTCTAAGGAATCACAGTCCATGAAGCTAAAAAATGTTGCTTTGCCTTAACCCTCACTTTCCCCCCTCTTTTTTCTTTATTCCTCTTCATACGTTTAATAGTTATCACCTGAGCTGGTTGCTCTTATTTTTTTTCCCCTCATTTCTCTCTACTATGCTTTCCTCTACAGAGTGATTTTGAGCACCTTCTACAATTGCCTTGGGGTAATTTTATGCCATTTCAAAACTTAAATTTGTAGCCCTTATTTTTTGGATTTTTATTTCTTCTATTTTCTTGCCACTTTTCCTCATTTAAAATTACATTTCTAAAAGTCTCTTGAGAATAGGATGAGAGAAGTCATCTATTATCTGGTTTCAGATAGCTGCATGATTGTTTCTGTCCAAGCCAAAAAATAATGTTTGATTTATTTGGAGTTCTTTATATTCAACTACTAAATAACTGATTCTAAAATTAGATGCAGAAGTGAGTTAAGAACATGTTTATGCTGCTTTGGAAAACTGCTTTGTAAACTACAAAAATATGCCTTGAAAAAAATGTAGATCAATCCAGTTCACTTCTTGTACTACCATCAGGTATATGAGGCAGAGGTCAGCATTTGACAACCAGTTCTGTTCTTGAGACCAGTTCCTTTAATTTGCTGAAGTTGGTAACCTGCAAGGTTACTGCTTCTGACCTTCCTCCAAATGGAAGTGAATGGAGTGGAGTATAAAGCTAAAGTACAAGCCCTGGGGGAAAGATTTTGAAATCTAAGAAAAACTCATTATCACAATCTTTAAGGTTCAGGTTAATGTGATCACCTGTAAAGCAAGCCTTCTGGGGAAAGGAGGGGGGGAACACCTTAGGCAGTAGGGTAACCAGAAAGAGCAGTTTTCTGATAGAAACTAAAGCAGTACATAAGGAGTCAAAAAGGAAACAGTGATTCCACAAGACCAAGAATCTTAATATTCATATCATTCCAATTCAGTGATAAATTAGGAATTGTAAGAGCTGCCAAAAAACTCCATATGGTATATTATGAAATGTACCAGCTGTCCATTTTCCTGATTTCTCTTCTCAACTAGTGAACAATAAAAGTCTCTTGAATGCGATGAAAAAGGCACAAACAAGGAAAAAAGAGTAACAATATGTAGGACTGATATATTCAGATACCCTGATTATTGACTGGAGGCAGGAAGTTTGCCTTTAGATTCAATTCCATCACCATGTCATCTGATAAAGTTCTGATGTAACAACTCTCTTGCAGTATACATAGCACCCTGCATGGTTCCTCTGCTTCTGGTACTATGTTGGGTGAATGTGACTCAATAGATACTACACTGGCTTAAGAACCTCAGAGTATCAAGAGAAACAAATGGACAAACAAAAAGTCAAACCAAACAAAACAGCTATTAAGATAATTAAAGGAACAAATATGCAAGCAAGACATATATATTATACCCAATAACTCTTAAAGAATGACAGGGCAAGTTAGCAAGGTTCTTATGCAGGCATCGTCACTACAAATGGGGGTATTCCGAAGGAACTTGGTTATACGATAGAAGTTTTGTGTATAAGCTGAGGAAAATCCTTCCTTCAACAGAATCTGCACCGCATAAAAAGGGTTTATATTTCCTATATAATGACTGTTTTTCTTTGAAACAGGCACATTTTTATAGCGCTACCCTGCTAATAAACAAACTTGATTATAAGATTAAAACATTATCATGATGTAGAGGAGATCAAAACAAAATAATAGAACTAGAAGAATTCATATGGTAATATTGCAAAGAACCAAAGCATAAACTGGAAAATAGTGGTCAAACAAAGCTAATATAGCAGATAAAAGTGAAGCAGACTAAGAAATTGGTGATATGAAATGGTTTTACAGCTAATCATTTGCTTTATTGTATTTCTTCATCTGTGGTCCTTGTTTTTTGTTTTTTACTTTATTCTGTAAAATCAGGGAAAAATAAAATATGTAGGAGTACTGCTGAGCTATTAAGCACAAATCTGATCTGTGGTGGAAGGGAAACATTATTGTTAGTAGTAGTAATAGTAGTAGTAATGATGTGGATGATGACAAGAACAACAATGTTCATAGCATGGGTGACTGGTGCCTCCTGGCTCGGCCGGGGGTGGGGGGAGGGGGAGGGGACACCAGCGGTCAATCGCTATCTGGGGAGGGTCCCCCCAGCCGCTAATTGCTGACCCCAGAAGCCCCGGAGGCAAACCAGAAGGAAGTGGCACCAGCGCTTCTCAGGGTGGGGCACCAGCCAGCATTTGCCACTTCCTGGCTGGCGAGGGCCAATTTCAGGGGGGCACAAGCCCCCCACTCCGTGCCCCTTCCTACACATCACCTATGGATCACAATGAGACATTCCTCTCAGATCTTTGGGTTCAGAGTAACTATTTGCTTTAAGTAGTACAGTTCCTAAATCTTGCTCCTGCAATTTCTATAATAAACTATTTATAATACAGTAGGAGTTTTCATTCTTCAAATGAAAATCCTCTTTTCTCCCTGCCTAGAATAAAAATTACTCACTTGACCAAAACTTCAGTTACATTCACAACTATGTATTCAGCATATTTAATTTCCTTCTGATCACAAAACATGCATAACCGAATATTAGGTTCTTCCAATGCATGATATTCAAATGTATGTAACCAATATATTTTGGAAAACTACTATATGAACTAATTGCAAATATTCTAAACATGAGCTGTGTTGCTTGGTTGTAAGTGATCAGATAAATCAAACAGTATTGTTTCCATTTCCTGACTGCCTAAAATACAAGCATTTCTGCTATGAATATTAATGTTTGCTTTCCACAAATATTTGTTCCAGTAAACCGTCTCCTAATACCCACTTACGTCATAAACTGGGCACGTCTACATGCGCACTTTAATGCGCATGAGCCCATTTTAATGTGCATTAAAATATCACTAAAACTGTGCTATTTAGTTACTGTACATTAAAATAGGCTACTGTGCATTAAGCATCATTTAAAAAAAATGTGCTTTTCAGTTAATATGCATTAAGACAGGCTAAAGCACATTTTCTTAATACCTCACAATGGAGGATAAGAGATACTAGGAAGATAGGAGAGCTAAATATCCTCAAACCTCTCTAGTAGACAAAGGTATGCCAGGTGGCTTGAATCCTATCTTTAATATTGGATGGGATTTGCATTAAAAGGTTATGATAGGTGTCACAACCCAAGGGTGTGATTTTGTTTTTGTGTGCGCTTTGGCACCACTGAATTATTTTCCCGCCGTTTGAAGCTTTCTTTGCAGGGTGCATTTCTTCTTTGCAGCATAGAAATGCACGTTGCAAGGCGTTCCCGCCATTTGTATTAAAATTCGAGCCCCATTATTGGCTTGTGTTAAAATATTCCCACGTGGCAGCTCGCAATTGGCTTTTCCGCCCGGTAAGGAGGCTTGAGTGGTTTCCGCCCAAGTTGGAGGACTCCACGAACATCAGGAGGAGGAGACTTCACATCTCGTGAAGATCTCTAAGCGCTGCAGAGCCTATTGGACCCAGCATGAATATCAAGAAGGCAACAGGGGTCTGATCAGCCTCTAGCCTCTCCCCATCACCGAGCGCAATCCTCGACGTATCCCTCTTCCCTGCGCGCAAAAGGATCCACGGAGCCTCAACAACTCCGTAGGAGTGATCCGAGTACAGTCTGAGTCCTCAAACTGGGGATTTAAGCGGAGCTTTGCCTGGGAAACTGTCCAGCCTACACCGCGACCATCTACGGTGTAAGTAAACAATCTTGAATCAACCATTACGCGTCCGTGCCTAATTCTAGCGTGTCGCCTGCTTTCTCCGACCCAGCGTGCCCGGGCTGCTGGCCACAGCCCGCGCGGCGCGAAAAAGGTCCCGGATCGCTCCCGGCCCGCACAGTAGGATAGTGAGGGCCCTCTTCTTAATTTTCAAAAAATCCTAATCCCCTGTCGAATATTTTCAAGATAGCTACACACCTCACAGTCCTTATGGAACAAAGATCAGAGTCCAAATATTATTTATTTTATTTGTAGTCAGATTATATATATCTTTTCCACTGGAAGCCATGAAACATATTTAAAGTAAGTTTTTGATGTGTTTTTTTTCACCCCATTTTGCTTAAGAGGCTATTGTAAAATGACCATAGTATAAGATCCTATATGGAATCAAATAAAATTAACGTTCAATGGAGTTTACATAGATAGCAAAGCAAACTGTACAGGTCTACTCTTCTGAATCAGTACCAAGTCACAAAGATACCCCTTTCTCTCCATCCAATCTATTTGTAGATATTCCTGATCATAGCTATCATGCCGGCAGTCATATTTGAATAGATAATAGCATGATGTTTTTATTTGCAGAAATAAATGTTTTGCCTTTCTCTTTCTCCAGGAAAAGTCTCTACAGACATTTTCACAAGTCTTAAATAAAAATTACCCTAACCTCAAAGATTCAACTTATTCTTAGTGACTTTCAGAAAATTGTACATAATAAGGTATAAGTTAACATACAGATCATTCTTAGCCAATCCTAAACATAATTTAGATCCCTACCTAATTAAAGTTTGGTGGGATCCAACTTACTAGGACTTAAATGTTAGGATATATAGCTGTTTATTGAGATTGTCAAGTTAATTCTTCAATTTTTGATAAACAATGAAGCCCAATGTTTATATTACTATGTTAGAATACTTACAGTCTTCGAGTAAACAAGGGGTCAGGGACATGAAGAACTAAATCCTGACCAAAAACTAATGACAAAGCACCAATCAATGCATTTAATTTTAAATTGTATTCTCAGATCCACATGTAAAAGCAATTTATTTTCTAAAACAGTAGCAATAACCAAATGTGTACAAATAATTTTATGTAAACCTTTCCAATTTGTGTTTTTAAGAATGTAGCTGTATTTACTACTAAAATAAACTTCCAACATTTGCCAAGTACTAGAGTTGAATTGTTTGCCATATGCATGCACATTCAGCACAATCTCTCAGCAAAGGTTTTACAAGGAAGCCTTTATAATTTTTGTTGCTTTGACCAAATTGTCTATGGAACGTGTAATGCTATACATTTAATCACTAGTGTGATTGACATTTTCAAAGTGCACTGTAAACTTTATCTGTTTAATTTTCACAGTATTGATGTGGTATGTTAATACTGACCCTCACTTTTAGGGTTGGAAAACTGAGTCAAGAGACTTGTCCAAGTCCCATACTCTGTCAGCAGTAGTTATGTTTGAACTGAGAAGCATCCCCAATACTTTTCCCCCACACTGTATCTCTTAGGTCAAATAGCCTCTCTAAACTTATTTGCATAGCTATCAATATATAATATTTATATTATATAAAATAAAGTTTGGCATGTTTAATATTGGATATTATAAATAAAACCATACTTTTTTTTGTCAACCAGGTGAAAAAGTTATCAAAGTCAGTAATTTGCTACTGAATCATTAGTGTGAATTACCAGTAGTTCACTAATGTCAAGTTCTTTGTTCTGTTATAACCTGTCCTGCTTTTGTGCATCTCTCAGTTGGTCCTTGTAAAATATGAAATTTAGTTAAGCTGCTAGATCTACTTAGAAATTGTTTCTAGATCTTTAATAACATATTAGCACATTTCTTTAGACTGTCTACATGTTTTACAAATACAGAATCACTTGAGGATTGAAATAGGAGGTATGCAACTTCTTGATGGGAAATGTGTGTATATAAATAGTAAGAAAGCAATCATAATTTTAAATAAAACATTTAATTAAATGTTTAAATAAAACTATACACTAAAGCTGTCAGGCTCAGTTATTTTTTCTCAAATGAGAGCATCTCTAGGTACACTTCTTTTCTATTTTTAGGCAATTCTCAAGCATTTTTCTTCTTTGCACTGGAAGGAATTCAGTCTTCTGATTAAAATTCCTGACTCCTTCCCATATTTCTAGTTTGGGACGCCCAATTTTTAGACCCAGCTATAGAATACTTTGCCTTCCCTACCATGAAAGAAGTTTTCTGCTCATACCCACAGCCACTCTTACATAGTAGCAAACAAAAAATCCTGTCCCACTGAATTAGTCCTTTCCCATTAACTTGGAGCCCTTAAGTTCAAAACTCTTCTAATTTGCTTATTCATTTATTTATTTCCAGAGGCAAAGTAGCAGAAAGAGCAGAGGAAATATTAGTAGTACATCTCTGCTGGGCAACGCACCATTTGAAAGGGGTCAGGCAGAATGGTGGGGTCCAAGGTTCCATGGCTGTTGGGATACAATAGTTGATGCTTTATGGGAGAAAGTGGGACCTGGGTAGTCTCAGGGAGATGGGGAGGCTGATAAACACTGCACCTGGATGAGCAACAGAAACCTTAATGAAGCAGTAAAGGAGGGAGCAGGGATGTGTTGTTTTTTGAAGAGGGGAAAAGTTCCCCCAGTGTTCCAACAGGGAGTCTGCAGTGATTTCTAAGGCTGCAGAGAGGTCGCTGTTGTAACTATGGAGACACAGTCAAGTAATGAAGTGAGGAGTCCTGCAAAGAATGAGCAGACCAAGGAATAAGGGAACACAGATACAAGGGAGCTAAAGAAGTGATAGGATCCCAGGTAACTGCTACTACCATAGCTAAAGTACCCTAACGAGTAAGTTGGGATGGGCACTGGAAGTGATGAAATAGAGGAGTTTTTTGCAGGCTACTATACAACTCCATAAATGAAGAATATGATTTCATAAACTAATGATATCCTTTCTAATCTTAAAAAGCCTAGTAAACAATATTTCAATTACATAGCTATTAGTTTGTTGCTCTGATTAGGAGGGGCAGGATCAGAGTACACTAACTCTCTTCCATCAAAATCAATAAAAATGTCTTTCAGTATTTTTTTAAAGGGCGCAGTGAATCCATTGGGTGTTCAAATGTTAGCTCTTAATATATGTTGGGCATTTACTATGTATCTGAAAAGAGATGGAGCTCTGAGTCTTTGTCAAGCAGGAGTCAGACAGCTACATTTGGCTCAGCACTTTTATTACCATCTCCCAGGTCTGGTTTTCAAGTAGTTATAAAATCATTTTGTAATTTATATTACTTCAGAAAAGTACATGAAGCTGCACAATATGTGAGCCACATCAAACAAGTAATAAAAATCTCTGCCCTGAATTAATCAGTATGTGAGCAGTACCATACAAAATAGAATGAACAAGAGGTGTGTTGTGATTGCTTCAGATTTTTTTAAAAGGAGATGAACTTCAAGTATCAATAGGGAGAATGAGCTAGACACGGTACACACAGTATTTAAACATCATAAAGCTGTGCTTGGGCAACAAAAAGAAAAACAAACAGCATACATGGACAAAACAGAAAGGAGAACTTGTCGAAGTGAGCAGAATCGCTGGCCAGTGCATGCCTATCAAGTAGGATAGCAGCTTGATGTTTTTTCCACAAGAGTGGAAGCTGTTTGAAATACCTGTCAGAATGGTGGAAAAGGAAAATGATCCAACAACTACACATTTGGAATTACCTGGCAGAGACAGGCATATCAATAGGAAAGAAAGATGGAAATAGGGATACTGAGATAACTCAATGTGCAAAATAATCTTAATTTACTGAGCCCTTGAGTAAGAAAAGGACTGTATTGTAATACTACTGCATGCTACATTTTGGCATGTTTATTTTATATTAATCCTAAGTGAAAATAACCATAATAGTTGTACATATTACAAGGAGCTCGACTTGATCTTCGAAATCCCTTCCAGCCCTAACGTCTATGAAATCTATGAAATATTGTTCTTTTAAAATTAAAATAATACAGCATTTTTTAAAAGTGTATAAAATTCCTCTACAGTGTTTGCAATCCAAATATTGAACAATTGTGCAACTGACTGTAAATGAAAGTAAAAATTACTTTCTCTACTCTGAGTTGAGTGAAATGAAAAAGTGAAGAGTCTTAATGGTTAAAATTAAGATTTTAATATTTATTTCCATTTCAATACCTTAAATAAAAGGTATTAACTTTAATAAAATAGGTAATTAGACTCTATTAAAATACTTTTAACTTGTCAGTGTCTCTAACCAACTGAAGCCTCTCTGTGCCTCTATTATAGTATTGACTCTTCTTTCAAATATTCTATATCACAGTTAAATTGAGGCACTTTGATGGACCGGTTCTACACTGTCAGCAAATGCTTTGAATTGCGCGCCACCTGGATTTCTAACACAATTCACAGCTGCTAAAAATGTCTTAAATAGAGATTCTGAAGGTCTGCCATCTCTAATGAGGCTTCTAAAAGAGGCTTTCAAGAAGCAGGACTAAAAGCAAGTGCACTTGCACTTCCTAACTGTTCCTCATTATAGAAGTTCACACCAACCAAGTGTGATCAAAAATACTCCATCATAAAAATACTCAATCTTCACAATCAGGCTAAAAAGCAATGATGTACTTAATAGAAATCTGTAATGAAGACCTATCTCTACTACTTTTTGCTGTTCCTCTCTTTCTGGGTTTTGTTATGTATTTTTCAGGCCTGCATTACACATCTGGTCTAGGAAAGATCGAGGCTTGCTTTCCAAACATATCAATAGTGAATGTTTTCACAAATATGAGGCTTGAAGAATGCTACGTGGAACATTATATTGCTAACCCCCCTTACTGAATCCAAGTCCAAGTACTTGGAGCATCATAAACTCATTAAAAACAAATTAAGAGATAATTTATACTCCGTCTTGATAGGCTTTTATCAGCCCAGGGACTCTTTCTGCAGTATCTTTTACCTACATAAATGCATTCAACCAAGGAAGTCACAGCTAATTGAAGATCGTTCATAGTACAATGTGCTTCTCCACATTTGTGTTTTCCCTATTAAATGACTGCTTATGCTGAATATCCATTCAACATTTTCTCTGCCTTATTTGGATAATCCCCATTTCATAGGTGGAGAAAGTCAGTCACAGCAAAATTAAGTGGTTTGGCTGAGGTCAAAAAATAAGTCAGTATTGGCTCATTAAGATTCCAAGCTCATTGACACTCTTACATCCTTAGCATTATTTTTAGAAACTTATAAAAAAGGATTTACCTGTAATTCATTCACAGGTTCCAAGCTAGAGGACCTTAAACATGAATGCCATCAGGCACCAACACACAGTGCCCTAGATTTTAATGAAACCATTTCCCCTCTCAAAGACGACCCAAGAATAGAGTAGGACCATTAAGCTTGTTTGGTTATGTGCACCCTTGGTGCTACTGCTATATTTTGCATTAAAATGTTAAATGTAAAAGTTAAATGTTGCATTAAATGCATCATTACATTGATATTTTAATATTGATGGCATATTAGTAATGGTAACTTTCTTTAGTGTGTTTTTTTTAGAATGTTTTTCTGTACGCTAGTTTTTGTAGGGTTGGTGCAATTCTAACACATTGAAGCATGCTCTTGCAACTCGTCTTTTGTATATGTTGCACTTAACAGATGGGGGACCACTACATTTGAAATGCAAAATGTCACTGGCTAGGTTTCTTGCCGGATAGCAACTTTCCACACTTGAAGTTTGCTAAGTTCATCCCTCGAGGGACAACTTAGAAGAAGGAAACCAAATCCTTCCCTCATTTACTTCCCTCTACACCCCCTTTGAACCCAGATTCATTCCAGACAAAAATACAAATGCAAACTGAAGCATCGCACACAATAAGGCATTTCTTATGGCACACGGATGCCCCATTTCCTCAACCCAGGACTTTCCTCGGAGGAAAGCAATTTGCATTTTTTTAAAAAGAAGAAAGAAAAAAAAAAAAAAGAGGAAAAAAAGCCCATAGCTTGGTGTTTTGCAAGTTTTTGAATACTGACTAAATGGTTCAACCATCACTGAAGCCACTAGTGACCTGCTAGTGCTATAGGACAGGGCCCAACTTTTTGCATAAAATCCCAGCCCTCCTCCAGCATGTGTCGGCTTGATTAAAAAATGCTCTCAACACGGCTGAGATGCTGCTGCTGCCGCCCCCCGGCCTTTGTGCATTTGAACCCCTTGCTTCAAGCGAAGCACAAACGAGGGCAACACCACCCCCCGAGAGAGGACCGGAACCTAAAGTTCTACTCCTGAGCGGAAGGCTGTCTAGCATCCTCACAGCTTTGAGGAGCCAGCAAAAGACACTCCCACAGGAAAGCAGCCTAGCTCTAATACCACGCGCTCTGGCTCTGGCGGCCATTTAACAACTGGGCCCCGCCCGCGCCGCGCCCCCCCTGCGCCTGCGCAGTGGC
>NW_005842434.1:1085935-1097397 GCF_000455745.1 Alligator sinensis
CGGGGGCGCTGGGGCGGAGGCGTCAGCTGCTCCCCTCTGCAGAGGCGCTGGTAGGCGGCCCCGGGGCAGCCCAGAGCACGGAGGAGGAACTCGGAGACTCCTCGCGGGGCCTGGCAGGGCAGGTGGCAGGGGCAGAAGGGCAGGCGGGCAGCCCCCGGGCCAGTGGGGGCAGCTGTGTGCGGGGGCCAGGCGTCCCCGAGCGTCGCGTAGGAGGCAGGAGGGAAAAGGATGGAGACGCTTTGACTCTGAAGCAGCAAGTCCTGGCCTTTGAGGGAAAGTGCAGGAGCCCGAAGGAAAGAAGTGGAGGTGCCGCGGTGGACGCACGGAAAAGCAGGCAGCGCTCGTTTTCAGAGCCAGGAGTGCAGGTGCCTAAAGAGCCAGGGAGCCCAGCGTGTGAGGACAGATGTGCATCGGTGGAATCGGGGTCTTGGGGAGCAGCAAAGAGCCCTAGAAAGAGGGGCAGGTGCTCTTTGTCTGAGTCAGGACCCCAGGAGAAAGAAGGAAGTCCTGGGGAGAGGGGTGAAAGCTTTTTGGCAGAAATAGGCTTGTCCGGGCCTCTGGATAAAGAAGGCAATCTGGGAAAGCAAGACAGGCTGATTGTGGAACCAAAGTTACAGAAACCAAAGAAAAGGGGTAGGTATTCCTTAGGGATATGGCAGCCACAAGGTCCTCAAGAGCTAGCAAGCCCAAGAAAGAGAGAGAAGCATTCATTAGCAGTGGAGTCCCAAAGCTTAGGCCTTCAAGGAGGAGGAGCAAGTAACTTGGGGGTAGAGGGTGAGCACTTCTGCTCTGTTGTGAAGTTAGGGCTGCAGAGCACGGGCCTCCAGGAAAGTACAGAGAGCCCAAAGAGAAGGAGTAAGCACTCCTTGGTAGTACCAGCAATGATAGGCCCTTATGAGGGAGCTGGGAATATAATAAAGAGAGGCAAATTATCTGCCACAAACCTGCAACCAATAAACTTAGGCCTTCAGGGAGGAAAGAGAACTATAGGGAAAAGAGCCAGGAGCTCCTCTGTAAAATTGTGGCAGTCAGGATCCCAGAGTGAAGCAGAAATTTTAGGGAAAGCAAGTAAAAGTTTCTCTGAGGGAGGAAGACTCTCGGAAAGCAGGAAGAAGAGTTCCTCAACAGAAAAATGGGTAACTGAATATGTAGAGGAGAGGTTGATGCCAAACAGGGTTTCTCTTACCGGGACTACTCAAGGGAACAGACAAGGAAAGCTGGATAAGCAACAGGCTTCAGGGCAAGAAGTTATTTCTGCACCTACAAATGATCTGTTCATTAACAGACTAGAGGATGATGGTGAAAGACAGACAGATGGCGATGAAGAGACTGTGGTTTCATCTGAATTAAAATTAAAGATAAGGAAACCTAGTAAGAGAACTTATTCAGTATCCCTCATGCATTGTCATTTTATTTGTTCTCATCTAAGATATTACATTGGTCTAAATTTTCTGATCTTACTGCTTTTTTAGGTAACAAATGTACTATCTTAAAAGCAACAGAAACAAAATGCACTTGACTCTATTGTTGGCATGTTAACAGAGCATTGTGTTGAATTGGTGCAATTTGAGGGACATTTAAAAAAATAAGCTGTAAATAGTCCATAAAGATGCAAAATCTAATGCTTGTCTGAGAGAGGAACTAATTTTACCTTTAAAAAACATTCATTAAGGAATTATTTTTCAGTGAAGGAGAACTTGGGTCAGGTCTTTGCCTACCAGTACAAGGCTACAATCCAGGAGCATTATTATTGCTTCTGATTTCTTTGTGGTAATACAATAGTTTGTTAGAAATCGCTATATTTGAAGTCTTATATATGGGTTACACAGTTACTAGGGTAGGAAGACTGAAAATTTAAACCTTACTTTGAAAACAAATATTACACAAGAAAGCTTCAGTTTTCTTGCAAGGCATTATTGATTCATTTTGAAACTTTTACAGAAATATTTGGTTTCATGAATATTTTATGATAAATGATAATATATAGTGCATAAAAATATAGCAATCTCATAAATTATAGAGCAGCCCTGATTTATTGCATTTTATTATACTCCTATGACGGATATAATATGTTGTTAAACAATATTTCTTTTCTTGCATCCACTAGGAAGAGCAAAAGGTTTTACATAAAATGTAAAAACTTTTACATTTACTTAAAAAAATCTTGTCAGTTAGGTATGTTTGAGGTAACTGTCAATGCTTTCAAATGCTTTATCTTATGACACATTATTGCTGCTTTATTAAGATTTTTATAGAGTGCATATAGTAAGCCTGTTAATATTGCTGGTTATTTTCTGTATGTGGGAACATTGGCAAAATGTTACATCATAACTACATTTTAGCTGTACAAAGCTTTATTTGTTTGTGGGTGATCTTGGAAGAATCATGTTTACAATTTTTTTTTAACAAGACCGTATTTTTTTTTCTCTTAAATCAATTGTATTAGTGTATAAAATTGACAATAATTCTTTTTTTAATTAGCAAAGAGAAAAGGAATGGACGTTAACGAAGTTCCAGATGCACAAGTTGAAAAGCTGCTAGAGACTGCTCAGAATACAGCAAAAGAATCCAATGTAAGGACATCATCACTAGTAGCTTACTCTGAATCTTTCCAAGTACCTCAGTCAGATGGGACTCAAAGTAAGATATCAGCATCCCGTTGTTTAGCAAGAGGTTCTGCAGTAGATTGTAATAGAAGAAAAAATAAAATCACCAAGATCAAGTGTTTACAAAGATTGACTGTACAAACAGCTGAAAATAAACTGACAACAAGCAAATCAATAGAGTGTAAAGATGAGTGCAGAGAAGCCTTGAAACAGCATAACAGTTTGCTGTCCACAGCAGAAAAGAATCCAGTTGTGGCATTACATGACTGCCGTTACCTTAATACTTTTGTAAAGTCTTCAGTTGATGGAAGCGGCAACAGTTATAAAATTGATAGTGGCTTCTTGCACATACTACACAGTAAAACTCTTTGTCCTGGTAGCGTTACTGGACAGAGTGGTATGAATGCAGTGCAACCTGAGAGATGGTGTGCACAGGGGATTATATCATTTGATGAAGTAGGAACATGCCAAAACAGAGAGAAATGTTTTTCATGCTCTCTAAACAGAAATAAGTGCTTCAGGGAAAGAAAATGGAATATTGGTGAAAAGCCCAGGAAAAAGATGAAGCTTTTTGAGAAAACAGAAAAATTAGCAACCCAGAGTGTTCTCCCAGGCAGGGTCAACAGTGAGTGTGAATTACATACAGGAAATAAAACTCTTGCAACGGTTTCTTTGGAAGTTTTAGGGGAATTAAATAGAAATAAAATTTGTTTGTCATCTTCATGTGATCTAATATCAAATGCCCATGTGGAAACTAATACTAAAAAAGTACTAAATAGTCTGCCTAAACCAGTCAGTAGAAAAATGTGCATGAAACCTGGTGCCATAGAAGATAGATTTGAGAAGAATCTTCAGCTCCCTGAAGCTGAACAGAGTGAAAAGTCTTTCTTTAATGCAGAAAGTATGGCACCACAAGATCATTCTAACTTGAAAAGTCCTGGAGTGATTAGATTGGTCAGTGACATTTCTAATTGCTGCAGTGATTCAGGCAGTTGTCAGAAAAAATTGTTGAATGAAAAATTGTTAAAAAAACCTGAGAAGTTGCAAGCATCCAGCTGTCAAAGAGCAATACCAGTGACTGGCAAAAATGTTTGGCCTCGTGAATCATGTGCCAGGACTTCTGTATGGTTTCCTAAAAAAGATGTAACCATCATAGAAAAACATTTTTCCGTAACTTCTTTCCAGGGCCGTTCGTATCAAAACACCGAAACTTTGAGAGGTATGGATGTAACTGATAACTCCAAGCAATTATATCTGCATATGTCTATGACAGAAATTAACAAACAAAATGCATGTAAAATAACAGATTCTAATACAGAATGTTTAGCTTCTGTTGCAATACCAGGATCATCTCTCTCAGATATTAATGGGGCTTTGAGGGTCACAAAAGATGAAAACTTGGAGTTGTCATTAGACAAAGGTAGAAGTTCCGTGACTTTTAACTCTGACAGTGTGCAGGAAGGCAAGGTAACTTTAAATTTGTCAGGAAAACAAAAACAAGATAAAAATAAAGGTGCTTTAAAAGCAAAAAATGTAGCCATGACTTTCCAAGATAGCACGTCTGCAGATAATGTAGGCAAAATGATCTGTAACCCTGAGATACCTGTTACAAAACAAACTCAGGAATTTCCAGGCTTAGTGAGAATGTTAAGCACAGGAAATCTGTCAAATTTCAAAATTCCTTTACTGAGAAATAAAATTGAATCCAGGAAAGTGGACTATATTAGATCATTTTAGCCATGACTTTCCAAGATAGCACGTCTGCAGATAATGTAGGCAAAATGATCTGTAACCCTGAGATACCTGTTACAAAACAAACTCAGGAATTTCCAGGCTTAGTGAGAATGTTAAGCACAGGAAATCTGTCAAATTTCAAAATTCCTTTACTGAGAAATAAAATTGAATCCAGGAAAGTGGACTATATTAGATCATTTGAAAGAGAAACATACAGTCCATTGGAACTTCTTGACAATTCTGCTGCTACACCAGTAAGGCAGAACAGGACCAAGGAGAATTCCCCTTTGGTGTATTCTGACTTTTTTCTGGCCACTGCAAAGGAAAAAGCTTACCAAATCACCAATAAAAACTTTGGAAATGATGGTTCAGAAAGACTTTCAGATGAAAAAAAAAGACTTGCTGAACATATTTCTTCATGTACATGGGACTTTCCTGAGAGAGAATTAATGTCACCTACTTCAGAGGGTACTTCCGGTACTGAATTTAGAGAGAGAAGTAATGTGGCTGATCACTCCAGCAAAACAGTTAAACATTCTACTTCATCTGAAGTATTTGTCAATGACGAAAACAAATTGAAAGAGAAGCCTACACAGAGTTCATCTTCGAACTTTCCAGATGTTCTTAAAGCATATGAAGATGACATTCTTGTGATAGATGTAATTCAGGATGACCCTGACCTTTTTGGAACTACTAATGAAGGAGAGTTTACAGTGGACTGTGAAACTGAAATTAAGAAGCATGATAATATTCTCACCCCAGTGGAAAAGCGGAATTTTACTCCCAAATTCCATAACCTTCAAGAAAATAAGGACTCAAACTATTATCATGGGTATGCAAGGTCAGTCTTTTGTTTTCAATTTTAAATTCTGTGTAAAACAAGTACTTTCAAACATCAACATAGTTTAGTCACAGTGTTTCAGGTTTTCTTAAAAACTGCTTTCATGACATTATAAAAGGTGAAAGTGGGCTTTAAACATGGCAATGCTCAGAAGCCAAATACATCGGCATGTGGTTACTCCATAAGAAACAGAATGTAAAGCTGTTACTGCATAAGAAACAGAATGTAATACTGATTTTTAAAGAAGTGGTGCTTAAACTTTGTGTGGAAGGCATATTGGGAGCTGGAGGCATGGGCTGCTTATTGACCCCCAGGTTAGACCTTGCACACTGACAATCAAGGCCATGTCATCCAACCCCTCGAGTAAAAAAATTTAGCAGTGGGGGAGTGGTAGCAGCATTAATTGCAGTGGGGCTCCCAGAGCAATTAACAGTGCCATTGTTCTGTCTCCACATTTCTAGACTGTGCTTTGAGCACCACTGCTGTAAACAAAACTAGAACTGAGCTGGTCAAACAGAATTAGCTAGGCCAAGCAACAACAACAACAAAAAAGTCTGATCTTTACAAATAAGACATTAGAGTAATAATGGTAATGATTAATATCTATGAATTGCCATATATATATATATATATATATATATATATATGCTACCAAAATAGCCTTTAGTTGTTAAAGTATTCTGAAACATTTCTCTTCATCGTTTTGTGTGTAAGTGATCTTGATTTCTCAAAATACTAAAGAATACATTCATCTTGCTCAACTGAATAATTAAAAAAACTAGAATTTGGCTAAGTGTGTACTAGTTTGCTGCAAGGTTCTATTTTACATTAATTGTGTGCAGAATAGTCAACGTTTTGTACTATTCTTGCATTGTTTTTGATCATTGTTCATAGTAAACTGTGGCAAAGGAGAAATAATTAACAAACATCTATAAATGACTGCCAACCATTTATGTAGTATAATCTGTCCATATCAAAGCCTTTAGAGAATTTCAACCTCCACAAACTCTTCATTTTTTCTCTTTATTGTTGCAAGTCTTAATACAAAATGGTCATTTTAAAAAAACAGCTTTAGCTTGAAGTTGAGAGTCTAGGATGTTCTTTAAAGATGGGAATGCCTCCCTGTGTTCTGATATTCTCTCTGTGTATATTCTTATGGAAATCTTCACTAAGATCCCCCTAATGTACAGTTTGCAGATACTCAAAATAGTGTTTGTATTCTCCATTGGGGTTTTTGAGCATGACTGCTTCTTAGTGGGACTTCTTTACGTCCATAGGTTTCGTGGTTTGGTAATTTTTTGCCTGGAGAGGAATTGTTCTCTCTAAAATATCATCCACTTGTGGCAACAAAATAAGGCTTAATTCACAGTTTCTTATACATATCTGTGGTCTGCTTTCTCCATATATACTGAGGAATGATATAGTCAGTGTTGACAACAATGAGCCATTGCTTAATACAGTGGTTAAATAAATTTCAGAGCCTCGAGCCTCACAAAGACATCACTGCATCAGTTATATTTGGCTTGCATATTTGAGAATTTTTTTTAACAACCATGATCGCTGGAGACTGGTTTTTAAATTAATGAGACTCTAGAGGGTAAGGTAATAGTTCCGGTGAAGTATTAGTACAGTTTATGAGTACCTGCCACCTTTTCTGAGCCCTGACTCATTCTGTATTATATTCTATAATGTTCACCTGTGTTGCAGAACTTCATTTGTTCACTCTCCAAATATGACTTGATGGTGTATGAAGAAGAGAAGTTTGCAATTATAAATATAAAAGAAAAATAGATTCTCAACATTAGAAAAACCTTCATTTTTTGAGGGGAAGTTTAAAAAATAATAGAAAAGTTCTGGAGATCTGAAACAAACATGTCATACATGGTCACTTTGTAGCTAAAAAGTCTTTTAAATATTGACCTTGAATGTTGATGCATTACAGAGGGATAGTAACTATAGTGACAAGCATTAATCAGCAGGACTGATAAAAAACAATTGTAGTCCCTTAAAAAAGCAAGAGAAGAGAAGATGGTTCTGCTGCTCCAGCCACCTGGACTAGAAAAACTGAGTTCAGGAATGGCCAGAAATCCTGGGCTCTTCCTACCTTTGCCATATTTGCTTTCCTGTAAAACTTAACTGCAACTTAATTAGGATTCACAAAATCTCCATAAAGTAGATAAATAACAGGTTCATTTTATCAATACTGAAACTGAGGCTTAGAAGTAAAAATATTAAGTGATTAAATGTGAGATATGTGTATTTATTTGAATTCAGACTTTTTTCTTCCTCAGATATACTGAATTTATCAGTTTTCAACTAAATAAAAAGAAAATATAAGGTTCTGTAATTCCATAGAAGCTTCCCATGGTTTGCCAGAGGTTATTTATCTTCTTGTGATGTTCTTGCATCATGCATTTTGTATTAGATGCAAAGTGTATATAGTGTGATTGACAACTGACAAAAACTTTTTCTTGTTAAAGAATGTTTCCTAAAAACAGAAGGCAAAGATATTTGCTCAATTAGCGTTAAGAAGCTATACTGATACAATATGAGGTTTTGTTGGGGAGGGTCTGTTTTGTTTTTGTTTTTTTTAATACTTGTTAGCTGGAAGCTGTGCCTTTTGTTTGTCCAACAAGCACATGTGATTGTCCTGGCTTTCAGGTTATATTTGCACTCAAGGAAATTAAAGTGAAATATTGTTGCATTGTGGCAGTGAAAAGGCGCTTCCCTGTATTTTACCTATTCTATTCTGGGCCATGCTTAGGGTTTTAATTTTTATTCTCTTGTTTAGTGTGTTTTGATAATTATTTCTATAGCTGTGTCCTCACTGTAATTTATATTCAGAAAGCTATTTTTCACTTTAATATGGAACTTGAGAGTCAGAATTGAGATTGTAGTGATATTAAAATTTCTGATAGTTTATATTCTATAAACAGTCCCTCTACCTCTCTAGGGCTGGAAGGGACCTCAGGAGCTCCTCTAATCCAGTCTCATGCTAAAAGCAGGAACATCCCTATCCAAACCATCCCATACAAGCTTGTCTAACCTATTCTAGAGCTCATAATACAAAATAGTGGTAATTTAGCATTTGATGGCTGACATTGCAATTAACTGTTGCTGTTGAGTGTTCGCTTTTAGTGTCATTTAATAATTTTTTTATTATGATTTTCAAGCCAGGAGAGGACAGAGTTGTGAAGCATCTTCATTTAGAACATTAGTTCTCCAAATTAGGAAATGCTTTAGTGGGCACTTGTCATTGTATTTTGGTAAAGTTCATTAGGGACTGCCTATTTTCTACCATTTTGTTGCTATAGAAAAAGAATTTCTTTGTTGCCAAAATCCTGAAGGGCATTTGGCTTAGTGATATTTAAGAGTGATTTTAGAGCAAACCACTGATGCAGAGAAATGTGCTGTTACAATTGCTATCGTGCTAGTTAATTTTCTCTTAGTTTCTTCATAGAGAGAAGTTATTGATACCATGTAATATTCTTGCTATAATCCAGTAGATCTGGTATCTTTGCACAGGGCTGCTTTAACCTACATGAATCTTTTTTTTTTCCTTTTCTGTGACTATGAAGGTAAAAATCAAGGAATGTGAACCCCTTAATTTTTTATTAGCTAACCTAACATTAGCTGTGTGCACAAGGCGTGTCAAATTGTTGCCAGCCACTGTCTTTTTTTTTTTTTTTTAATCCCTTGCATGCAGTTAGTTTGTCCTGACAGTCTTTATGACCTGCAGCAGACTATTTGAACAGCCTATATTCACTATGCTATCTAATCAACCAGTTTTGCCTTAAACTGCATTGCCTTAATTCACAGAACTTCAGAAATTATGTTTTTCCCCATGTCAGTGTTGTCTAACTGGTAGCCTGCAGGCCGCGTGGCCTGTAAGGAGTTCATCTGCAGCTCCCATGGTCCCACCAAGTCACCACTTTCCCCCTTGCTTTGGCTGCAGCATCAACCAGGGTCTCTGAGCTCCCCCTCCTTCTTCCAGCTTTCACTTCCTGCCCCTGCCCCAGGGCACAATGCTATTCTGCCCTGCTCAAGGTTCCTGCGCAGTGTGGTACAGTAGGAGAGCCTGTGGCCTGGGAGCTGAAGGTGCCAGTGTGCCATGCAGCATGGAGTACCCATGTGAGTGGTGTAGTTCACAGTACATGGCGCTTCTGTTGGTCCACCCCATGGGGCAGGTGGCCCCCAGCAGCTTAAGTTGGACGTGCTCTATGTGATTACTGCCATGCTCTATGTGATTACCACAGTTATCCTAAACTTCAAGTTGCAAGGTTAGTAAAGATATGCTATAGAGCTTCTAATCCTCTATAAATTTGTTATATATGGACCCATTTTTAAGGCTCAATGCTATGAGTCAATCTGTCAGTTTAATGCAATAATAAACCTAGTTTTCTGTGTAAACCTCTATATAATTTCCGAGAGATTTCTCTGGGACTGCAGTATGCTTTTTTAAAAGTTTTTCATAACACACTTAGGACCATTTTTGGCCTAAAAGTTGAAAAGTTTTTCAGTATCTCAAATTAAAATAATGCTTCATAATAGAGGTAGTGTCTAACAGGGTGGCAGATTTTGGATATTTTTGTTTTGTTTTACAAAGCAGTCATGCTTGCTCTGTAGCCTTTTTTGCATTTCACATAAATAATAGAGCAGTAATGTATATGTGGGTGAGGGGTCCTTATATCAGAAATCTTTTATCAGACAGCTCTTCAATGATTTCTGTAAATTACAAACATCCTTTGAAATAAAACCCAGAGATTTTTAGCTTTCCATGAATTCTTGTCAAGCTGTTGAGAATTTTATATCTGAACAAATGTTTGTGCATAAATCAAATTTCATATTTTGAGAAACCCTTTACTTCTTGCTAAACTTCCCCATTATTCCATTCCTTGTTTTCCCCCTCTGATTAGTAGCTCTTTGCTGATGTACCTAATGTTGCCCAGTATTCTGCGCAAATTCTTCTGTTGCCTTTTAAAGCTGCCTGCTTCCCGAACAATTCCCCAGATAGCACTTTTACTTGTTCATGGTTTCTAAAAAACAGAATTTTAACTGTAACACTTTTAAAGTAAGTGAAACAATAACAATTAATGCAAACAGTTAGTTACAGGCCTTTGGAATTTATCTAGATGGAAGGTGCTATGTGAATGTAAAATTATTATTTTATTTAAAAATTGATGTATTTGGTTCACTAATTCAGTATGTCCAAATCTTCCTTATTTTTTTTCTATTGTGAGCTAGTGTGACATGTGATATTGACAATTCCCTCTTCCAGTATTTTAGGCTAAGATATGGTGAAGGGATGAATCAAAATTGGAGTACTGACAATATAAATGTCTTGGCTAGCAAAACTATTAAAGGACGTGTCTGGTAATATATGGAATTTTCAAGAAGAGCCCAGTGAAAGATGTGAACAAATATTTTGTTCATGGGTAAAAGCAATGAACAAACAAGCTTTAATTTCACATGGGTAGAATAGATTACTTCGCTTTGTACTAGAATTCTTAAATCTGCTTTTTGTTTAAAACAGAGACAGTCCCATTCAAGAATCTGGAACATTGCAACCTATCGCAGATTCCTGTGATTCCTTGATAACAGGTAAGAATGGAATTTTAGAATGCACAGTTAAAGGACGAGAGTAGCATATTTATTTTACATCTGCCTTATCTAAAAGGCTCAGAGCAAATTACAATGAACAAGCAACCAGATTTCCTAAACAACACCCCAAAACTTGAACTCCTAATTCCCCCAATTACCCTTCTTTGCTTAAGCCCCCAAAAAAGTGAACTCTGTAGCAGATGCCAGGTGCTTCCAAACATCTGTTTTCATTTAGATATAGCATACTTCTTTCTCTTTCTCCCACACCCTGCCCACCCTCTTCCACTACCCAGTTTCACTCCCTGGGGAGATCCTTTCTAAGCCCATCACTCCTCATCTATGGGCCCTCCCAAAATGCACGTACTGCATTTTCTCAAATATAAGACAAGGTTTTTTTTCCCCCCTGTTGGCATGGGGGGAACAAGTTACTCTCTTGTATTCACATACAAGGGAACCTCATTAAAGTGCTTGCTGTACTTGGTATAGAGATACATACTGAAAGGACTCACCATCTTGTAATAGTAATGTATGTTTATTTATCATCTTTGTATGGCAACCCACGCAAAGAATATAAATCCTCTTATTAGCAGATAAAAATAGGAGGAGACAAAACTATTCTGAAATTACTTGAGGGACTGGGTGTTTGATCTCTCTTGGTTGGTTTCCTGTTTCCATCAGCA
>NW_005842434.1:1097428-1155227 GCF_000455745.1 Alligator sinensis
AGGAAGAGTTAGAATAGCTGACCAGACTACACTTCTGTGAATTCCTTCCCTTCCCTTCCCTTCCCTTTGGTCAATTAATTTCCTTAAGGAAAACTGATTTAGCAGTGTGCTTTTGAATGTTTTTTTTTTTTTTTCTTCTAAGAGCACTCTGTTAGACAGCTTACTCATTCTGATATGTGGCTTGCAGGAAATGTATAGTGGAAAATTACTGTAACTTATTCAGGTTTCTGGACTTCCAGCCTGTTTAAAAGAAACTTGCAGCTGAATAAAAGTGCCTTGCCAGCATCAACGAATGACACTTAGATTCATATTCAGTCCATGGTTTCCATTGGTCCCAAAAGCCATTGTTAACCCAGCACTCTGATTGCGTTGGGTTTTTTTATGTTCTTGGACAGCCTTCTCTGAAATGGGGAACTTCTTGGCCACTGATCTGTGCTGTTTTCAGTTATGTTGACACTATGACCCACATAGGGCAGGGATGTGCAACTTATTACCCATGGAGCCATTTGATCCAGCCCACAGACATGAGGTGGGGGCAGTTGTTTCTGCAGCAGTCACTTTCCCATGGCACTGTGGGGAGAAGCAGTGGTATTGGCAGTTTTCCTCGTGGTGCCCTGGGGAAAAATGCTGGTGGCAGCTGGGTCTGACCACTCACCTGTCTTTGACCTGAACTGGGTCATTCTGGCTCACAGCCAAAAAGGGTTACTGACTGCTGTTGAGTGAAAGGAAGACTAGATGCTTTTGTTAGTTTGTGTATGCATAGGGTATTTGTAATACCTTTGTCTGTGCTTTCTGTTGTATACTATGATTATGGGTTCTTACCTGGATGGCTCCAGAGAGTCCATAGGAAGGATGACTTACTGGGTGACAAACAACACAGTAAGCATTTTCTGTGACCTGAGGTGTTAGGTCTTTTTTTTCTTTCAAGGAAAGACTTCATGCAGGTGTGGCTAATGGGAGAGCTCAAAGTGCTTGGCTTGTTGGCCAAGTTAGACTATAAGGTCACTTGTTCATCCCTTCTGCCAGTTACAAAAAGAACTTAATTCCCCTAAGTATTAGTATCTCATTAAGTCTGATGCTGTATTAAGAGAGCTTCAAACTCTGGTGTACAAACTTTTACAATCTTGCATGCTACAACAGCTAAGTCAAGCTCTTTCTCTTGAATAGAGACTCTGAACTTTTAAATTTATAGTGAATGTTTTTGGCCCCATTTTAATAATGTAACTAACCTTACTGATTTCTGTTTGGAATATTGCTTTCATAAATCTATTGCCCTGCTTTACAGGGATTTTATAGCACATTGTGCATGGTTAGAATTTTAATTACATTCTCTATATTATATTTACTTTGTAGGAACTCTTCACACCTTCATGTTGTAATGATTTTATATCGTAAGTTTCACTTACAACAATCCCTAGTGCTTTTTAAATTTTATTGCCATAAAAGTCTTTGTAATAGTGAAGAAAATGTTAGCTTCCTCATACTTTAGTGAGGGAGACTTTACCATGTTGGTTTTTTTTAGCTAACGAAATTAATAAACATGATTCTTCAAGAGGAAGCAGCCCTTTGGGAGGTGTAACAGAGGAGTCTTCTGAGGATGGGCAACTGACTGAATCAGATGAACACACAAAGGGTTCCAGTGTGGATGAGAAGGTAAAAAAGCAAGTATATTCTACTCTGTCATTGTACAATAAATACACAGGCCAGATGAGAATTATATATGACAATTTATTTTTCTGCTTTTGTTACTTGATGCTTGGATTTCAAAGCTTAACTCTAATTGGACATTACCATATTAATTCCTGTAATATTACTGTCTTTCCAGTACTATAAATTATGTTCTTCTAATAAATACTTACAAATAATTACAAGGCTATTTTTAATTATAAATACAAATACTGTTAAGGTTAGTTTGTATATACTGTACGTAACAAAAACTGGAAACCCAAACATGTGAACAGTTAAGGCATCAAAAGCCCTTTGCTGCTTCAGAAATGAATGTGGGGGAGGAGAGTTGTCTGAGACTAGTAAAGAAAGACAAATGTTTGCTTCTTTAAAGACTTCTGCACAGTTTCATGGGTTGGAGGAGGATATGTCTGGCTTATTGGACAGGAGGGATGTAGCATAAGTCTATTAATTTCTGGCAGCTAAAGAGAGATTTTTAAGCTAATTCCCTGTCCAAAAATACCTTCCTTTCTTACCTTCCTTTGACTAGAACTAGGATTTTGGGGCCTTGCTATACATTTTAGTTAACCTTTTTGATATGGGAAGGAGGTCACCCCTTCAATGAGAAGTTTGCTAAGAGGAGACACTCTTGTGTGTTCACTTTTCATTCAGTGGCTCGGGAATCCAGAGGGGTAGAATAGATTGTAAAATTAATTTAGTTGAAATTTGGTAGATATTCAGTGTACATAATTAATGTGTACGGACTGTGGTTCCTTGATAAGTTGGAGTTGGAAGCAGGGTAAACATAGCTTCACCTACAAAATATAGAGAATGGGATTACAGCTTCTGGTATCTGAATGGGATTACAGCTTCTGGTATCTGAACTCTTCCGTTCTTGTTACTTTCTATGGGAAAGAGACAAACCACAAAGGAAACCTAAATGTACAAGGAAAATGGTGAAATGTGCTGTGGATAATCTGAAGAGTGTATTTTTCCTCTAACTTTTTAATACAGTAATCTTGCAATGCAATAGTGTTAAAAAAAAAAAAAAAAATCAGACAATTTGCCCCTTTTCATAGTTAATGAAAAACAGTTTAAATAAATAGTAAATTATTGCCTTTAAATAGTTAAGTAAAAACAGTAGATACTATAATGTAAATTATATTTTTATAATAAAAGCTGACAGCGTGTGCTTTAACCATTTCACTGATTTGTTAAGTTTTTATGTGGATGTAAAATGTATATAGCATTCCCAGTTCCGTAGGAATGTTTAATGAACAGTTGAGTAATTGACATATATTCAAATTATAATTCTTATTTTACAGGACAGATTTTCAGGCAAATCTTCTGTAAAAGAAGAAAAAGACAGCATTTATGAGAAAAGGTAGGTGTGGCAATATTTCTTCACATAATTTCCACTAATTCTTATTAAAGAAGTAAAATGAAAGGCATTTTTATCTGAATTCATTAGCCTTACTAATTTTTGTGCTGCATGCAGTCATGATTGTGTTTAAAAAAAACTGGAACAATTTATTATGTTTACAGAGCTAAACATATTGGAGATGTATGGTTATACTGTTATATGCAGATAGACAAGTGTATGTAATTTTTGTCTGCTGGAAGTTGATTAGCTTAGTCTTGTTTTATACTGGTTTTTGATTGATCTATTCAAACCTCTCAAAATGGATATCATGTGAGATGCATTCTAACATAGAAGGATTTTACATAAGGTGTCAAATGATTAAGGATTATTCAGTATATTTATACTAGCTCTTCTGCAGAACTAATATTGTGAGCAAAATGAAAATAATCCACTAGTAAATTATGATTAAATTTTGTAGATTATAGGAGTCTAAAAACTGCAAGTGTGTATAATAACTGAATTTACTGTAATATAAACAAGGAAGACTTAACTACCTCTCTTTCCTAACTGTATTTTTATTATGAAAACATATTTGCACTAAAGCTCTTAAGGTATCCTACAGTTTTAACATTAATATTAAAAAATGAGATGGGTCCAAGTGCTTTGTAAGAAAAGATTGCAAATGCAGGGGAAACGGAAAGGCAATATAAAAAATTCTCCAACTGAAGTTGAGCGTCTTTTCAAATCGAGTAGCAGTCTAATTTCTCCAACAGCAGAAGCAGGCTAAAAGCTGCTTTTAAAACTTAAATGACATAATGCAAATAACCAGAAGGTTCATAATCAGTTGTTAACTCAGAGTGAATACTAACAGCAGTTAGTGAAAGGGCTGGAGTGCAAATCTGAATGTTTCTACGGTGTCAGCAGTTCTATTAGTACTAGACACTTTGGTGCTCTGTTTTTAATGCGAGTTAAAATATAAATATTAGAATACTGTTGGTGTTTGTATTGGTCTCATTCAGCATTTTCCACAGGAATTTTTTTCTGATGTTCATACAAATGTGTGTTACATTTACAGTATACTATGAACAGGCTGCAATAAAAATTCCTTTGCCTAATGAATCATCTTCTACAGAATCTATATTTTTAAATTAAGTATCTAGCATTTTGGCTTGCAGATGTGAATGGATGTTAAGCCATACAGTGATAGTTGAGTCTCTCTACAGTTCAGATGAGTCTCTTACAGCTCAGTATTTTCACTGTTTTAGCCATGATCCTCAGAAATTCTTGTCTTAGGTGAAACAAAGCTTCATATCTGTGTGTGTGCAGCCTACCAAGATAGCAATGAACATCAAGTTTTATAGGGCAAAAGTTTGGTTCACAGAATGGCTTCTACCTTAAGAAATACCTTATTCAACATAAGTCAACTTGCTGGGCTGGCAATAGTCTCTCTGCATCTGGAAATGGTAAATAAAATGCCCTCTGGGTTCTTGATGTCAAGGCACAAAATGTTAGACAGTGAATGACCTGTCATAAAGCTGGACAGGGTCCTTGCTATATGTCTTCTCACTTTTCATCTGCTCCCAGATGATGTAAAACACAGGAAATAGAGGCTGTTTCTCAGGTCTGGTTAATCTAGCATTGTCTTTTTGTGTGCCTCTCATAGAGGAGTTCTCCTATTGCAAAATCAGTCCTTTGCCTAGAACTAGACCCATTTTTAAAATAAATGTTTGAGTTAAATTTTTGCTGTTATGGGTCCTAAAAGAGAAGTCAATAGATGGAACTTAGTCTGTCATTGCAAAATCCATAGTTTAACCAGTGAATGATGGCTTTAACATAGGTTTGTGTGTGTCCTGGTTAAAAAAAAAAAAAAAAAAAAAAAAAATATCAAATATCTGTAGTATAAGGTTTTCAGCATGTTCAAAGAAAAGATACTTTGTATAACTCCAAACTTCAAACACTTGCTTCAGACATCAACCTTATTCCAGCACTTCGAAGTGAGAGGACAATTTTGAAACCTGAGTTAGCTCATGAGAGTCCTATCCAGATGACAACTCCTGTAGATTTCATATTGCTTATTCATTAGAACAGGCATCCTGAGGGGGTTACTATCTCGAAGATTGGGTGAGGTTTTCTATTTTAAATTAAAATCTTTTTCTAACACTCCATGTTGTACTTCTCAGATAAGCAATCCCTTCAATTCTCATTCCTTACGTAAGGGCTGTCCAACTTTAAGGAGCAAGGCATCACATGCCCTGCAGGCTACGTCAGCAAACACTGTGTACCACACTGGTACATAGAATCATAGAAAATTGGGGTTAGAAGTAACTCCAGGAGGTCATCTAATCCAACCCCCTGCTCAAAGCAGGACCACTTCCAATTGGATCATTCCAGAAAAGCTGTGTCCAGAAGGCCTTAAAAACCTCCAAGGATGGAGATTCCACCACCTCTCTAGGTAATCTGTTCCAGTGCTTCACCACTGTCCTAGTGAGAGCGTTTTTCCTAATATCCAACCTAAGCCTCCTTTGCTGCAACTTGAGATCACTGTTCCTTGTTCTGCCATCTGTCACCACTGAGAACTCCATTTGCTGTGGAGCCACCTTTCAGGTAGTTAAAGGCTGCTATCAGATCCCCACTCAGTCTTCTCTTCTGCAGATTAATAAAACCAATTCTCTCAGCCTCTCCTCAGAAGACCTGTGCCCCAGGCCCCTAATCATTTTTGTTGCTCTCTGCTGAACTCTCTTCAACTTCTCCACAATAGAAAGGATGTGGATGGCCCAGAACTGATTTGGCCTCCAGTGCAGAACAGAATGGAATAATTGCTTCCCTCAGTCTGCTGGCCATGCTCCTACTAATGCAGCCCAGTATAGCACTTGTTTTTTTCTGTAGTAGAATATTGCTCCCCAGTCTGGAACAAAAGCCTACACACAAAGGTGTCGATACAAAGTTAAATGCAGGTGTGTGGGTTATATCGGAAACGTTAATAAGTACACCTTTTAAGATGTACTTAACACCTTTTAAGTGTTAATAAGTACACCTTCCAGTCCTAGCAAACATTGCTCCCCCACAGCTCTGCTGCAGTGCTGCATGCATGAGGGACTACCACAAGGTGCGTCCATCAGTAACCCAAACTTCCCAATCAACGAGGACATCACTATGCCCCCATTGGATAGGCTCAAATCCTTCTGGAAATATCATCATAGACCTTCTTGGTGTAACAAGAGCATCAAAGAAAAATGGACGGAACCCAAGCATATGCCAGCCTGCCACAGAAATACATCGTTAGCAACCCTACAGTCCCCCAGCCAGGATTTGACCTACCAAGAAAGATTTGGTCCCCCCTGAATTCCATCCAGACACTTCTTGGAAAATGTGGACCCCTACTCTATAAATGGAGAATCAAAGAGAGTCCGGGTTGTGATTGTGGTGCAATTTTTAAATGATGCAACACATTGTGAATGATTGTCTAATTAGATTATTTAATGGCGATTTAAAATCAATCCATGCAGTTATCCCGAAACAGTTCAATGGCTATCAAATTTAATCTATGAATGTTGTAATCCTAAAATGTCATATGAAAGAGAAAGGAGCCCAGTATGCTGTTAACCTTCTTGGCAACAAGGGCATACTGTTGGCTCAAATTCAGCTTATTGTCTATTGTAACACCCAGGTCCTTTTCTGCAGAGCTGCTGCTTAGCCAGTTGGTCCCCAGCTTGCATGGGATTCTTCCATCCTAAGTGCAGGACTTTGCATTTGTCCTTGTTGAACCTCATGGGATTTCTTTTGCCCCAATTCTCCAATTTGTCAAGGTGTCTCTGGAATCACAAAGTGTCAAGGTGAATCCTAGCCCTACTCTCCAGCGTATCTACTACTCCCCCCAACTTGGTGTCATCTGTGAACTTGCTTAGGGTGCAATCTATCCCATCCTCCAGATCGTTACTGAAGATATTGAACAAAACCGGCCCCAGGACCAACCCCTGGGGTGCTCCACCAGCTGCCAACTAGACCCGAGACCATTGATCACTACCCACTGAGCCCAACAATCCAGCCAGCTTTCTATCCACCTTACAGTCAATTCATCCAACCCTATTCTTCAACTTGTTTGCAAGAATGCTGTTGGGACCATATCAAAAGTCTTGCTAAAGTCAAAGTATATCACATTGACTACTGTCTCTGCATCCACAGAGCCAGTTATCTCATCAAAGAAGGCAATCAGCTTGGTTAGGCATGACCTGCCCTTGGTGAATCCATGATAACTGTTCCTGATCATTTTCTTCTCCAAGTGCTTAGAAATGGATTCTTTGAGGACCTGTTCCGTGATGTTTCCAGGGACTGAAGTGAAGCTGGCTGGTCTGTAGTTCCCTGGATCTTTCTTCCTTCCCTTTCTTAAAGATGGGCGCTATTTTCGCCCTTTTCCAGTCATCTGGGACCTCCCCCAATCACCACAAAATCCTTGGACACAGGTATTGCGGTAGACATAGTCTTCCTGGACTTCAGGAAGGCCTTCGACACTGTCTCTCACCCCATTCTCATTAAAAAACTAGGAGACTGTGGTGTTGATACCTACAGTTAGATGGGTCACTAATTGGCTGGAGGGCTGGGCCGCACCCAGAGAGTGGTGGTGGACGGGTCTTATCCCACCTGGAGGGATGTGGGCAGTGGGGTTCCACAGGGCTTGGTCCTTGGGCCAGCACTGTTCAACATCTTCATCAGCGACTTGGACGAGAGAGTAAAAAGCACCCTGTTCAAATTCGCAGACAACACTAAGATGTGGGGAGAAGTGGGCACACTAGAAAGGAGGAATAGGCTGCAATCGGACCTGGACAGGTTACAGGGGTGGGCAGATGAGAGCAGGATGGGTTTCAACACTGACAAGTGCAAGGTACTGCACCTGGGGAGGAAGAACCAGCGGCATACCCACAGGCTTGGGAACTCCCTTCTTGTCAGTGCAGAAGCAGAAAAGTATCTTGAAGTCATTATGGATGCTAAAACGAACATGGGCCGACCATGTGGGGATGCGGTCAGGAAGGCCAACCATACCTTGTCATGCATCCACAGATGCATCTCAGGCAGGTCCAAAGAGGTGATCCTCCCCCCTTTATGCGACACTAGTCAGGCTGCAGTTGGAGTACTGCATCCAGTTCTGGGCATCGCACTTCAGGAGGAATGTGGACAACTTGGAGAGGGTCCAGAGGAGGGCCACCCGTATGATCGGGGGTCAGCAGGGCAGGCCCTACGAGGAGAGACTAATGGACCTGAACCTGTTCAGCCTCCACAAGAGAAGGCTGAGGGGGGATCTAGTGGCTGTTTACAAACTAGTCAAAGGGGACCAGCAGGCATTGGGAGAGTTCCTGTTCCCCCAAGCACTACCAGGAGTGACCAGAAATAACGGTCACAAGCTGGCAGAGGGTAGATTCAGGCTAGACATCAGGAGGCACTACTTCACTGTCAGGGCGGCTAGGATCTGGAACCAATTCCATGAGAAGTGGTGCTGGCTCCTACCCTGGGGGTTTTTAAAAGGAGGCTGGATGAATACCTTGCCGGGTTCGTTTGACCCCACTACTCTTTCCTGCCATGGCAGGGGATCAGACTTGATGATCTGCTCAGGTCCCTTCTGACCCTACCAACTATGAAACTATGAATTTTCAAAGATAATGGGCAGCAGCTCTGCAATCACATTGGCCAACTCCCTTAGTACCCTTGGTTGAATTGCATCCAGCCCCATGGACTTGCACATGTCCAGCTCTTCTAAATAGTCCCTAACCTTTACTTTTATCACTGAGGGCTGCTCACCTTCTCCTGAAACTGTGCTGCCCAGTGTAGTAGTCTGGGAACTGACTTCGTCTATGAAGAGAAGGTTAAAAAAGCATTGAGTACTTCAGCCTTCTTCTCATCATCTGTCACTAGGTTGCCTCCCCTATTCAGTAAGGGACCCACACTTTCCCCGACCTTCCTCTTGTTGTTAACTAACTTGTAGAAACCCATCTTGTTATCCTTCACATCCCGTGCTAGCTGCAACTGTAGTTGCTCTTTGGCCTGCATGCCCAAGCAAAATTCTTACATTCCTCTCTAGTCATCTGTCCAAGCTTCTACTTCTTATAAACTTGCTTTTTGTATTTAAGCTCAGTGAAGAGTTCTCTGCTAAGCCCAGCTGGTTGCCTGCCATATTCCCTATTCTTTCTTTACATTGGGATGGTTTGTTCCTGCAGCCTCAATAAGGTTTCTTTTAAACTACTACTAGTTCTCTTGGACTCCTTTCCCCTTCAGACTGGCCTCCCAGGGGATCCTGCCTATCAGTTTCCTGAGGGGAGTCTGTCTGCTTTTCTGAAGTCCAGGGTCCATACTCTGCTGCTCGCCTTTCTTTTATCAGGAGCCTGAACTCTATCATCTTGTGGTCACTGCTGCCCATCTTTGCATCTGCTTTTACATCCCCATCAATTCTTCTCTGTTTGATCAAGAAAAGCACGGCCTTTATTTGGTCTCCAGCACTTGCACTAGGAAGTTGTCTCCAATGCTCTCCAGAAATTTACTGGATTTCATGTTCACTGCTGTATTGCCCTCCCAGCAGATGTCAGGGTGATTAAAATCCTTCATGAGAATCAGGGCCTGTGATCTGGAACTTTTGCTACTTGTCTGAAGAAAGCATAATCTACCTCATCCTCCTGGTCTGGTGGTCTATAGCAGACACCCACCATGACATCACCTTTTTTGCTGTCCCTTCGAACTGCAACCCAGAGACTTTCAACAGACCTGTCACCAGTTTCATGCTGGAGCTCTGAGCAATCGGACAGCTCTTTTGCATACAGCACAACTCCTCTTCTCTGCTGCCTGTCCTTCCTGAAGTTTATACCCATCCCTGACCAGTACTCCAGTCATGCAAGCTATCCCACCAAGTCCCGGAGGATTGGAAGAGGGCCAGTGTCATCCCAGTCTTTAAGAAGGGGAGGAAGGAGGATCCGGGGAACTATAGACGGGTCAACCTTACCTCTATCCCAGGGAAAATCCTAGGAAAAAATTATCAAGGAACACATCTGTGGGAGCCCGCTGGCTAATGTGATGTGGAGGGGCAACCAACGTGGGTTTATAGCGGGCAGTTCCTGCCTGACTAACCTAGTTTCTTTTTAAGATAAGGCCACCAAATGTTTAGATGCAAGAGTCGAGGTGGATGTTATCTATCTAACTTCAAGAAGGCCTTTGACACAGTATCCCATCCCATCCTTATTAATAAACTGAGGAAATTTGCAATGGATGATTATATGGTAGAATGGGTAGCAAAGTGGCTCAGGGGTCGCACTCTAGAGGGTGGTGGTGGATGGGTCAGTGTCAACCTTGAAAGATATGTGCAGTGGGGTCCCTCAGGGCTCAGTTCTGGGGCTGCTGCTGTTCAACATCTTCATCAGTGATGTGGATGAGGGGGTGGGAAGCACCCTGTCCAAATTCGTGGAGAACACTAAAATATGGGGTGAAGCTAACAACCTGGAGAGGAGGAACCAGATCAAGGCTGACCTCGACAGGTTGGAAGTGGGCAGAGAACAACAGGATACAATTCAATAAGGGCAAGTGCAAGGTGCTGCATCTAGGAAGGAAAAACTGCCATCATACCTATAGGCTGGGGGGCGACTTTCTCAGCACCACTGAGACAGAAAGAGATCTTGGAGTTACTGTTGACTCCATGAGTAGTCAGTGTGACAGTAGTCGGCAGAACCAATCGCACCTTTGTCATGCATCCATTGGTGCTTCACAAACAGGTCCAGGGAGGTGATTTTCCCTCTCTGCACAGCGCTGGTCAGGCCACAGCTGGAGTACTGTGTCCAGTTCTGGATGCCGCAGTTCAAGTGGGATGTGGACACCCTGGAGAGGGTCCAAAGAAGAGCCACTCGTCTGATTGGAGGCCTGCAGGGAAGGCCCTATGAGGAAAGGCTAATAACTTTTTCAGCATCTCCAAGAGAAGGTTGAGAGGGGACCTTGTGGCGGCATACAAATTCATAAGAGGGGAGCAACACAAAGTAGGCGATGATCTGTTTACCAGGGCATCCCCTGGAATAACAAGGAAAAATGGCCATGAGCTGTTGGAGAATAGATTTAGACTGGATATTAGAAAAAAGTTCTTCACAGTCAGGGTTCCCAGGATCTGGAATGGGCTTTGAAGGGAGGTGGTACTCGCCCTTGGGGGTCTTCAAGAGGAGACTGGACAGGCACCTAGATGAGATCACGTGATCCCACGTTTTGAGCCTTTTCTTGCCTGCCAGAGGCAGTGCGTCAGACTGGATGGCCCACTGAGGTCCCTTCTGACCCTGGAATCTATGAATCTATGAAAAAAGTCTTCCAGTCATGTCATAGTCCCTTCATTGTGCAAGGACTTCCAGTTCTTCCTGCTCGTTTCTTCAGCTCCATGCATTCGGGTACAGACATCTGAGGTAACTAGCCAATTGCCCTACTGTCTTAAGGAAGAATAAGGAGGCCTTCCCTGTTGCCCCCTCCTCTTTGTGCTTCCTCTAGGTCCCCCACTACCCCATTTACCTCAGGACTTTGGTCTCCATCTCCCAGCGAACCTAGTTTAAAGCCTTCTCACTAGGATAGTGAGCTTGTCGGCAAAGGTGTTCTTCCCTCTTCATCAGGTGGATCCTGTCTCTTCCTAGCAATCCTTCTTGGAACAATCCTTCTTGGATCCCATGGTTGAAGAAGCTGCCGAATCCCCACCTGCACAGCCATGCATTGATCTGCAGGATGTGTCTACACCTGCAAGGGCCATTCACCTTGACCAGAAGGATCTACAAGAATGCCACCTGTGCCCCCATCCTCTTCACTCTTGCACCCAGAGCCTTGTAGTCACTGTTTATTTGCTCAGGGTCACCCCTGGTGGTATCATTGGTGCCCCCATGGATGAGCAGCATGGGATAGTAGTCAGAGGGTTGGACAAGTCTCAGTAATCCTTCCGTGACATCTTGGATCCAGGCTCCAGGCAAGCAGCAGACCTCCCAGGACATCAGGTCAGGCTGGCAGAGAGATCCCTCCATTCCCTGCAGAAGGGGAGTCTCTAACCACCCCCATCCATTGCTTCCTCTTCATAATGGTGATCTCAATCCTCCCCACCTTAGGGATTTCTGGTCTGGCTTCTTCTACCAATGGATTGCACTTCTTTTCCTCTGTTGCTAGAGCGCCATAATTGTTCTTCAGGCAAACCACTGCAGGTTGGGATGATGACTTCCTTTTGCTGCTAGAGGTCACAATCTTCCAGCTTCCACCTTTCTGGGAGTCCATGCCTTCCTTCCTTTTCTAGAACTGGCTCTGGCAGTCCTTCCTTCCTTCTTTCATAGGTTTCCTCCAGTGTGGAATCAGTCAAGTCCTCATGGCAGAGGGTGCTTCAGAGTCTTGCTGCTACTTCCTGTAGCTCTTTCCTTCTCCTTAAGGACACCACCAAAAGACACTGCTCACATCACAGGTGCTCCCCCACCTGGCTGACACTGGAAGGAATTCCCTGTTGCACCAAATGTAGCTGTATCACCTCACCCTTAGCTCCCCAGCTCTGGGCTTCCCTGGTACTTCAGGCTGCACCACCCACCATACCTTATGGGGAGGGGGCAGGAAATGAAATTCAAAGGAGGCAAAGGAGCCCCAAGACCCTAGCTGCTGCTCCAGCCAGAGTGCTGGGAGAACCAATGGTCAGTTGGGTGCCTGGGTGCTGCATGTTAACCCCTCATGGATTGCATGCAGGCCACTAGTTGGATAGCCCTGCATTAAGTAAATTCAAAAGATACTAATTCTATAAACTCTAAGGATTTTTTTGTGGCAGAGGTGATAAAGTATGTAGCAGTTTGTGGGGAAATTTCCCTATAAAGAGAAAAAAATAATCAGAACCTTCCATTCAGTTTAATGGTAGAATTTACAAGAGGCTTATATGTGCTGTGTTCATCCTGCTACTGAATTTGACTTTTGTTTTCTCACCTGCTCACTGCTTTGATATAATTATAGACAATATAGACAATATAAGGTTATCTTCCTCTAAAGAAAAGCTTTGGGGGTTATTTGTCAGCCAGTGATGCTTTAAAGTGGTTATTTTAAATTTTTTTTCTACCTAGTGTGTGCTGGATACTTAGAAAATCATTTGTTACATTTGGTTTAAATGATGTTTTTCTTTTAATACTTAGCAGTGATTCTGAGTGTGCAGAATTTGAGAGCCCTGATCTTCCACTAGGATTGCAGCTGCCTTGCCTGGAAGTAAAAGCCCATCATGGAAGCACAGTACAGAAACCCGGGATGAATGGTATCGTCTGTATTTGTAAACAACTTGTAATATAATTTTGATTTTGTTTAATGTACTTTAGAAATTAGTCCAAGCTCCCTAAAGATAGCTAGAATTTTACTTGTTTTGTTTTGGTTTTTTTTTTTGCACAAGTGAAACAGTTAAGCTCTCTTTTGAAGACTGTCTCTCTAGGTTCTCATTCTTGGCTGCATGCATTCAGGTGATTAGGTTGGAATCCTTCAGAAAAACCATACTTGTGCTAACTACAGGTGTCTTGTCTTTTCCAGAAACTAGAAAATCGGGATTAATAATTTATAGACTAATCCAACCTCAGTCTCTCTCTGGCTGTGTGGGCATAGGATTCTGAGGTCTTTCTAAGGGTAGTGCTTGTATCACAATATTGGCTATTTTCTTTGAGTATTTCTACTGCACAGCATTATGATAACACCCATATTTATCGAGATAAATAAGTTTTCAGATCTTGTTATAGTTGTGTAATACTTGTGGAGATATGAACTGCATTTACAGTTAAGGGCCTTTGTTCATTCATGCATTGACTAAATCTCATTATTTTTAAAAAGGTCTTGCATAGACTTTCTCCCCATATGATAACTATGACATTCCCCTAGAGCAGGGGGACGCAGAGTCCAGCCTGCGGGCCAGATTTGGCTTGCAGCAAACTCCAGTTCCCAGCAGCCCCTGCCCATGTCACTGGCTGGTTTCCATGGAGACCCTAGGAGGGGCAGGGCCATGACAGCATTTGGAGGCTGGGGTTTCCCTGAAGACCAATCCAAGCAGTGCTGGCAGGGTGCAAGGCTGGGTGGGGAACTGCTCCGGAGGATTTTGTGGTGGTTGCCAGCATGGTCTGGAGCTGGGACCTCCTGGGGTCTTCATAGAAACTGACTGCGGTGACATGGGCAGGGGCTCGTGGAAAATGCAGTCTGGCTGCTGGCTGGATCCACCATTTTGCCCACCACTACCCTAGAGCATATCCATAGTTTCTTTGATGCGGAAGGCAAAAAATTACAGGGTCTCTTTTACAGATAAGTTGTCCTTTCAAATCTTAGTGCAGCATCTATTTAAGGAACCTGTAATTTTATAATTGTTTACTTAAATGTATTTTGTAAATGTGGGTTATTTAAATTCTGCAGTTTGTCAATTGTGCACCTATCTGGTTTCAAGTTATGCTGCAAATTAAACATAATAATTGGCCCATTAGATAGATAGACTACTGGTTCATTAGTTCCGTAGCATCGTATCATTCACATTTTTAGGGGGAAAAGGCAACTAGAAAATAAGCCTACCATAACAAATGTTTCTTTCTAAATGTGCATTAGTTGATTTAAAAAGCATGATGGTATATATCCCTTGTAAAAATCTTGATTTTTATTTTTAAAATGTTTGGGGGGTTTTTAAGCATTACTTCTAGTAAAAGCAGCTGCAGAAGCAGCCAAAACAGCAATAGCAGTGACTTCATAGGGGACTGCCCTTTCCCTGGTATATCCTAGTTGCAAATCTGTGCACAGTATTAGCACTGCATAATGCTACTGCTCTCTTTTCCCACCCCTACTCCCTGAATGTGACTTTGTGGGGGGGAAAACTGCAAAAAGGACCTAGCCTCAGATTTCAGCTAATAATTCAGCTGCTTTCCCAGATACTCCTGTGGTCTTCTGAATGCTCAAAACTTCCAACAGTTTTAAATGTTCTTTATCTGTCTTCTGCTAATTGGCAGCTTGGTCCAACCTTCCCTTTTCCTCACTCTTTTAACCTCAGCTTCACTTCACATGTGATCCTATCCTGCCCTCATCATGTCCCCTTGATTCCTTTTTCTTCACTTTTTTTTTCCATTTAATATATCCTCCCAAAATAATTAAACCAATTAGTTTTGTTTCAGGCCACCAACTTCTTTTTTGCTTGTGTGTTGTATTGCTTTCCCAGCCCTGGGTGCCTATACATGCTTTGATGCATTCTAATTAGAATGCATTGGAGCAGACTCAGTCCCCTTGATTAAAACCCCTGCAGGTTTAAAAATGGCCAGCGGGGTGCTTTAACTGACACTTGTCAAATGAGCTTTAGTTGAAGTGGCCTATGGCCATTTTTAAATGTGCAGGGGCTTAATACACATGACACTGCGGTGTTTTAATTAGAGCAGCTCTCCAGGAACTGCTCTAATTAAAACGCCCACCCCCAAGCACGTGTATAGGTACCCCATGTTTCCTATTTGGATTCAACAGTCTTTGTGACAAGGCCTACTACTGCTATTACAGGGTGCCTCAGTTGTCCTTTAGGCATTACCATGATAAACGTGACTGCTGGGGCAGGGGACAGCAATGTTGATTCAGAAATACAGAAGCTACTAACCAAGTGCTAGGGATTAAAGCTTCCAGTAGTTTCAGCTCATTTTCTACCTTTTTTTCTTGCCTACCTTAAAGAGAATAGACCTTTGCTTAAAAGGGGCAATTTGTAGCTTTTACAGAGTTTAAAGGAGGCTAAGAATTACCTGTCTAAGAGACATTATAATATTCATTAAACTACAGGTCTCTTAGATTATTATTTTTGGGTTGTGCCTAATCAAATACTCATTCTGCTTAGTATTGTATTATCTTTAAAACAATGCCGTTAGTTGTGTTTACATTATTAAAAATAAAGACAAGAGATTTTGTCCCATTTAATATACAGTTCATTTATGTTTTTGTTCTCTATCATAGATTTCAGATATATAGGCAAGTGCCCACTCTTACCATTTCCCAATTCCAACTGTTACGAACCATGGAAAATGGACAAAAGTGTGCCAGTAAGTTGCTAAATACTTAATGAATTATTATAATATAGAGTTAATTGTATTTTTTTTTGTGCATTTAATCAATTCTTAAGAAAAATATCTAGCGATTTTTATTGGCCTATGTAAGCCAAAGTTTTCACCACCTTAAAATGTATGGTCTAATCCAGTGGTTTTCGAACTGTTCCACAAAATCCTATTTTTTTGTGATAGGTCATCAAGGGTTTCACAAAATGATTAGGGCCAGTGGTGGAGCAGGCCAGGTCTCCTGGCTCCAAGTCAGCTCGCATAGTCTGCAAAGCGAGAGATAGAGGTTCTCCAGCAGAAGAAGTGATATGAAAGGGTTCTGGTAGGAAGTTTGAAAACCACTGATCTACTGAATAAAACTTCTGAGGATGTTATCAGTGCTGAGAAGAAGACTGTTCACAATGCACGCATGTTGGCTTCTGCTTTACTAGAAAAACAAAATCAAGCAATATGTTCTGCCAGCTTTTGAGAAGAAGCTAAACAGTTCATTTATATTGGTTGCCAAACTGGAACTCAAAGAAGCTAAGTTCTGTTCCCAGCTTAGTAACTTGCTGTGACATCTTGGATGAGCCAGTTCAATTTTGTATTCATTTTCCCTCCTACTCTTAAATTTGGGGCATATTTTTTGATTGTCAGTTCTTCAGGGCACAGATTCTTACTGTGTTTTATACCATGCTTAGGACAATAAGCATTGATGTCCGTTTGATGTAAAACAGAAAGGGGAGGAAAGAGAGGAAAAAGTTGCTGCCTTAAAGGTTTAAAAGATCTTTTCATTGTCTTCTACTGGTCATATACATTTTTATTTTAAAATATAGTTAGTATGTTATTTCTTCTAATATAATGTTAATATGCTCATCTTTTTTAAAAAAAAAAAAATAGGAGAAATGACTATTTCACTTTCAGGTTTCCCACTCCATCCAGAAAATCCTGGAGATTGAATTGCCCCGTAAATATTGCAGATTTTATTTCAATACGCTGCGTGGCTGTGAGAGAGCAGAATGTTGGTTTTGGCATATTCCTGAAAAAGGAGATGAAAAGGTAATGGGTTTGGGGGGGTTTTGAAGGAGGAGAGATGATGGTACATATTTTCATTTATAAAAATCAGAAAATGTTTCTGTATTCAGTTTTGAGTTCAGGCTGAGTTATCTTTAGGGTAAATCTACACTGCATGAGCCATATGTCCTAGCGGGCATGTCCTACCCACCTGCTTGCATGCTCCAAGCCTGGAAATACACAGATGAAGAGTCACTGGGGACATTCCCTTTATTGGTTACACTTGTGACCCTTGTCTCCAGCATGCTTGAGAGCAGCTGTTGGGTCTCACCAAGCAGCCTTCCCAGTGTATTTTCAGTTTTGGACAGTGTGAATAGGAGTGGGTGGCTGGGGCATGCTCAAGAATATTTGCCAGGACATGCTTTTACTGTTACTTATATATACACTTAGAAGCTGAGGGCTTCATCTAAAGTCTTCAGTCTCCAAAGAAGGAACCCAAAGAATATGCATAAGTGCCTTTTTAAAAATTGCTTATTAGATCATTGTACTAGAGAAGCTGTTGAAGTTGCAGAGTTAGATTTTCAAATGATGAGAAACTGGATATGTGTGCCTACTCCTAGAAATCTCAAGAACATCTGAATGTGAATGTCTCCAAGGACCCAGCTAAAAAAACATGAAAATGTGTATACATTTGAAAGGTTTACATCATGGCATTCTTTGAAAGATAGATGTAACAATGGTTTAAAGACACTAATCCCTTCATGTAAAGGATTCATCCTCAATGAATACACTGTCAGAATGCGATTGACTTTATGTGCCAGGTATGAAGCATCTTTGCAATGCTTTCTTGAGCATTGGCAGTATCCAGCTCATTGACACAAGTCATGTTTTGGATTTTACTTTAAAGATACACTAAAATAATAACCAAATGTTAAAAATCCAGCCTCCATGAGCTTTTGTGAGCTGCAGTGTTTCTATTGAACTCATTGTTTTGCCTCCAAGGCCACAGTCTGCCACTTGGTAGCCTGGAAATACTTTTAAGTTCTTTACTGAAAACTACCTGTACAAATCAGACCAGTGATCCAGTTACTCAATATCCTGTTTTTTCGCAAGGACCACTAACAGAAGCTGGGGGGATAGGTGGACTCAGAAAGGATGTTCCTTTCTCATCTCCGTTAATTACTATACAGTTTACAGCCTGAAACAACAGTTTACATCTTAGAACATACTTAACGTAGCAGGATGATATTATTACCCATACCGGTGTCTGGTCCTTTTATGAACATCCATTTGTTCTTGAATCAGTAAGACAATGAGTTCCACAAGTTACCATTTTTATTTTGAAAAAAATGTTTTTAATTTGTTTTCTCTAAGCTTCATTGAATAAATCTTGGTTGGGTAAACAGTTTACCCTCCATGTTGTTCCTCATTTGTATACTTCAAGTACAACCATTCTTTTTTTTTCTGTAAAGTTTTTTACTTTTTTCCATTCTCCCACAGATAGATAGATAGATAGATAGATAGGTTTTTCCATGTCTCTAATAGCTTCTGTCTTCAAACTCTTTTTTTATTTGGGATATTGTGAGCAGAACTGAATAGAATGTTCCTGGACAGAGTATATCACTAATTGATAAAAGGGCATTTCCAGTATCTTTTATAATTTCTTTATACTTGCTAGTGTTTTACTTGGGTCTTTTGCCCAGTAATTGACCAGAGCTATTTGTTGATATACTTTACCATAATAATATCCAGCTCCTTTATTGCAGTGTTCCATTTATCTTGAAATCCAGAAACTTGTACGACTGAGTCACACTCTTCCTTTCTTTATGCATTACCTTGCATTTGTCAACATAGATTTTTTTTTTTAAGCCTGTTGTCATGCTACTCATAAACAGAGTTTTCTTAAAATAAAAAATCAGTCAGATTTCTCCCAGGACAAAGCCTTTTATTGTGGGATTTTACAAGCCCATTGACCCACTTGAAGTACCTTTGAAGAACCAAGATAACACTTTTTCCACAGGATGTTCAAAGTTAATTTGAGTTAACTGCTATTTAAGCTACATATATATGTAAACAACTATCCCAGACTTTTTTATGGGAGTCAAAACCTGGAACAGTCTCCTGGGATAAACTCGTCCTCTGTTTTCATTAGATGCCCATGGAGTTCTAAAGCCTTTTCTAATGCTGACCTCCTTAAATTTTGTCAGCCTCAAATTTTGTTAAACCATTTACCACCTTTTTCATCATCTAATAAATGTAAATGCCAAAAATATCATATATATGCATACAGCAATCCCACCATAACTTTTCTCTGAAAATCAAGCATTTATTCCTACTTTGGGGCAGAGATTGTTTAGCCAGTTTTTTACATGACAATTTAACTTCACAGAATTTAGCCTAATTCTCTTGGCTTAAATAAAGTTGCTTATAAGAGGATATTAATAAAAGTCTAGAGAAAATATATTGGCTTATTGCCTTGTTGACATGCCAAAAGAATTCTAGCAAATTAGAGCTGTGCAATTTTTTCTTCAAAGGACTTGTGCTCTGTTTGCCATTCTCAGATATAGTATAGTTCAGCACTTCTCAGCCTGAAGATTAGGATTGCTAAAGGTTTGCAGTTGTAGCTGGATGAAGAAGGCTTCTGAACCTTTTTTTAGTTGCAACATAGGTTCACAATACAAAAAAAAACAGATCCTCTAATCATGGTGTTTTAAATTATGCATTTAAAAATTTTAGGAAAGTAGTACCCAGGACTTATCTTTCACACCTCATTTAAAGATAGATAAAATATTTTGCTGCCCTTATGTATCTGGGATCGTGGCTGATTTTAATCAAAGATCGCGTATTTTTATTAGCAACTTGGGCTGTACATTCCTAGATTCTTTCAGAAGTCTTTGACAAATACCAGATGGCTTATTTTAGTGCTTTCCCCTCTGACACATTAGTCTAACCTGGCTTCATTTTTTATTTTATGAAAGAATAGGCCTGTGGTAGGTGTCGCCCAGTTCTTTCTTTTGGTGATATCTGGAGGAAAGGCAAGTGATTTTTTTTTTTTTTTTTTTTTTTTTTTTTTTGCATATTTTTCCTTTTCTTGGTTTGATTTTTATCTTTAATCCCAAATAACATAATACACCCCACTAACTTCCTCATAGATTTTCTGCTTTCAGCTGTTTGCTAGTCTCAGATTTGTCCTGTTCCTCTTAATTTTTACCTTAATATTTTAATTACCATAGACTTATCCCTTTCTGTTAGTTTCAGTTGAGAAGCCTCCTTCATTCAGATACCAGGGAAGGATTTTTAAACCAGACTCAACATCAACCCTCTTGTGCAATCAAAACAGCTATTTGACAGGAGAGTGGAGTTGTTAGAGAAAGTACATTCACATTTGATTCTCAAGACAGTAATCTGCAGTCTCCAAAAATGTTGGTCTTCTACAAGATGAACAAGGTTTATGCCTTAGACCTTGAGAAGATGGACATAGAGGCTACTCTCTTTTTCTATCAGTCACAAAGATACTCAAAGTCAGCTGCTAATCGCAAATATTTTAATGCTGATTAAATTACCACCTGTCAACAAATCATTGTTACAACAGTCAGCATGTCCCAAATCAAACCAATCAGAATTCATGGATCCTACCCATGCCTATCTCAAATTGTGGTATGTCTCATCCGGTATACCAAATGCCCTCATGGAAATTATCACTATGTTAGTTAGCATTTTGGCCTTGTTCAGTTAGTTCTTCTGTAATCAAAATGTAGCAGATCTATCTGATTGGTGTTTGTTATGCTGAACTGCGCAAACTGACGAGTTTTTGAAGTCTTGAAGCATTTTTTTTCATATGACGTTTCAGAGAGACCAACCTGCAGTTTGTCCCTTGCAATACATATCTATTCTTGACTAATTTGGTGCAAAAGAGAAGTCTTGATAGAAGTAGTAAACCTGGCTGTTTGGAGAAGAATCAGCCAATTGGGCAAATTTATTTCTAATAACTCACAGGAGTGAAGAACTTCTTAATTTTTATTCCAGTTATTGTGAAAGAAAGAAGATAGTTGCTATTAAGCTTCACTGGGCATAGTAGATGTTATCACCTGACTAGATGTTTTAACTGCTGAATTTTGTCCTAAACATCCACATCCTATTTGCATACTTAGACTGATTTGTGAAAAATCTATTAATACTTTCTAAGAGTAGGTATTATTACAAATTAATTCATTTCATTTCCTATCTGTTCTTTGTGGAAGCCTTTGTAATGTATAACTTTGGTTTGCATGCTTTTCAAGCTGTGGTATATTATAGCTCTATTTCTTTTTTATTAAATTATACCTGCACAGATATGGCTAATTTAACTTATAAAACATAAGTTGTTCATCAGAAGTATGATTATCGGTTCATTTGCTTCTTACTTAGCTGATTTTTTTATGGTAGTTCCATCTGTTTATTTTGCCCAATAATTTTATTGAATATTTTACATATATTGAAAAAGGAATGTCTCTTGAAAAATTACTGCTGCACTGGTGGTATTCTATTCTTACAGTTATGGTCATCTTTATTGATCCCATGAACTTTCAAGTGAAAACGCAGCGAATAAAGTAGTGAGGTCTTGGACTCAACACAGTCTTAATTGCATCTTGATCCCAATTTAGGACCTCTAATGAAAATTAATTCTACTGCTGCTTATTTTTAGTCTTAGCAAATCTTAGTTTTACTCTCCCTGAATAATGATTGGTTGACCTTGGACATTTGCCATGCTAATCAGCTGTTCCCATATGATAAATAATTATGTTTGCATCTTTCTCATAAAATTAGGTTTGGGGTTGGACAAATTATCTGCAGAGTCAACAGGGGGAACTTGATAAAGCAGGTGATTTACAAGTATCATTTCAGTAGGCAAGATTAAGAAATGCTACTGTGTGGTGTTTCAGTAAAGTTTAACTTATTTCAGACTAGACCCCTTAGCCAGTTTCTTAAACTGGCTGTTTCCACAAATTAAAGACTCCACTGGGGAAAAAAGCCTTTAAAATTTGTTACATTTTCAGATACTAAAAATGCTATCCCTGTTCATAATTCAGTAAAATTGCATCATGAAGGTGAGTTTGGTCAAAATTCCCCATAGAAATTTGTTTTATATATCAGTTCCTATCTAAATCTATTACAATTAACTCCAAGTTTAGACTTGCCCATTTTTACATGGTCCATAGATTCAATTATACCCCTTGTAAATTGAAACAATTAAATCAACGAAAGTCTCATACAAGCTGGAAATGAAGCACACAATTAGGCTCTTTTATGCATGTAATACAGACTTGTCTCTTGATTAAACCTTCTACAACTGGGTTTTCCAAGCAATTTCACTAATATTTGGAACTGTGAAAGCTCCAGATGCAGTCTTGGTATTTTGGGAGTTGATCCAAAGGAGGAGGAAAATAGATTCCAAAAGAAAGCAAACTAATTTACATACTTCAGGCATGTGCTAAAATTTGTTTTGGAAATGCCCTCCACCACCTGGGTTTTTTGATTAAATGAGCTAACCCATTGCCAAGTGATGCTATTTGTTTCAGCAGTCAAAGATCCTATGTAAACTTTTTACCAAAGGGACTTACTTGTACACTGTTCAACTAAAAGGTGGTCATCGCAATTATTAACAATTAAATACAAACTATTCTTTTTTTAAGGATTTTATTTATAATCACAATATTGAGATTCTAAAAGCTAAAATTATTTGGTCTTATCCTCAAACTTGCTGATCTGAACACTATTTTAGAGAAGAAAGATTGACTCAAGGGAAAGGAAGGCATAGCATAGGTTTTGACATTGTATGTCTTAAGTCATTAAAAAGGTTGCTCTCAATTTAGACATTTAGGCCACTTTTACACGTGCTCCAGGGGTGGAAAGGGCAGCATTTTAATTAGAGTGGATCCAATAGCTGTTAACTAAAGCGCCACCGCATCTCGTGTATCGGCATCCCCACGCTTTAAAATGATGGCAGGGGCACTTGAACTAAAGCTTGTTTGATAAACTTTAGTTCAGGTGTACCCACCACCATTTTTAAGTACGGGGATGCTGATACATGAGATGCAGGAGGCTGCTGGAGCACAGGAATTGCCATGCTTCTGCAGACTTAATTAATAGTCTACTCTGACGCGCTGGAATTCCAGTGTGTTGAAGCGGCCTCCATGCTCATGTGTAGACACTTTTAAATATCTTTTTTAACTACTATTTTTATAAGTACCATGTAAGACTGTTAATGAAGAATGCAGAAAAAACTATTTAATTTGTCCCCATTACTTACTTTGCATAGTTGATAGCATATGTATGTACATTCAGGTTGACTGTTCCCAAAATAATCATCTGCCCCCCCCCCCCTACTTTCCAGTTGAAACTTTTTTTTAAAAAGGGGGGAGGGGGGAGATAGATAATTGACTATACCCTATTCCCCCTCCCCCCACCACAAGTAATAAAGTAAATGTACCTGAAACTACTTTTAATGCTTCAACTGGCAAGATTACAGAATGTAATCTCTTTTGGTTTTTGCCATTTTTGCAAAACGCAGTGTAGCATATATGCATGTTGCAAATATTATAGGTGTTTTGTGTTTTGCATGGCAGTTTAAATATTTGAGATATTTTTAATAAAGATGAGATAAAGATGTTCAGAAGAGAACTTTTTGTGAAGCTTTCTGGAATTTAAATAAAATAATTGGTCTGTGGTAAAATGGTTTGATAAGTTCAAGTGATTTTAGGAATTTTTATTAAGTGCCCTACCTTCTGTTACTTTATGGGAGAGCAAAACTTATTCATTGTTATCAGTTTTATTTCTAGACAGCCTTCTGATTTACGATTTCTGTGTAGATTTTTTTATACTACATTTTCATTTTTTTACACTTGTACATTCCTTTCTTTTTCACCTTTAAATTTACTTTCCTAGAATTAATTACTATTTTCGTTTCCAAACTTTTCTCTTGTTTAGTACAAATCTGTTCAGGGAATTCTGATAAAGGTCTGAGTTAACACATATGTATAATTATGATAACAGCAGTTCCTTTGGAAAAACAACCTATCTAAAGTATCTTAAAGTTAATAGCACTGGTTGTGCTCTAGCACTGCTTTTGTCTGCAGACCAGTTAGATTATCCTGTCACCATGCATAATTTAAACAAGCACAATTATAAAGCTTACTTGCAGTAAAAAGTTTGTCCCATGTTCCTGTGTTAGAATACAGCCTAATCTGAACTAATAGATTTTGCTTTTCTCATTTTTGTCCTTTCTAGATTTGCATGGCAGTACTTCGGACATATATAAATATTAACGAAACAAGTCTGCTACAACGTGCAGGTATGATATAACACAATTTTTAAGAGGCATATAATACAGAGAGCCATGAGAAGGTATAATACTATATAAAATAATAAAGAACAGGTTTATTTAATATATGAAGTGTGTTCCATATCCATTTTTGTTCACACTTCTTTAGTAGTTTTGTTATAGACTGATCACAGTAGATATAGTTTTAAATTTATTCTGGGAGAGATCTTTGGTAAAATGGATTTAAGGTTAGATGAATGAATCAATAGCTTAAATGTAAAAACGTTAGAGGGATGTTGTAACAATTCTGAAACCAAAGATTCGAAACCCAAGAAATTCATAATTAATGCAACACTTAATTGCATTTCATATCGTAACATATTTGTATTTTTATTAAGGCACACAATAAGTCCTTTACTTTGCCATGTAGTGATACCATGCAGACACACAGCTATGACTTGGTTATTTGTGTTTCCAGATGCATTCAATATAATTCATTTTCCCCTTCCTGGCATTGTTACTGGGACTTGAGAAAAGGATAAGAATAGTTTAAAGGAACTTACTTGCGAGGAAAAACTACGGTATATGAGAGAGATTAGGCCTGCTTCTGAAGTCTGATCCTTATTGTATGTGCTCTGTATGCACACAAGGCTCCTCTACACGTGCAATTAATGTAGCTGAATAAACTCTGGTAAAGTTTGTGCTGGAGTTTATTGCTCCTGGATGCTGCCCCGGCTGGGGGTCAGCCTGCCAACCCAGGGCTGTTCTGATCGGGCTCAACGTGCTGCACAGGGGCTGGCTGGGGCATGAGGGTGCTTAAATGCAGGGGTAGCCAGTAAGCAGCCCCCACACTGGAGCACCATAACTGCCCCAGCCAATCCCGTTAGCATATGTATGTGCATTGCAATGGAGTCATTTAGTTTACTCCATTGTAATACCACCACATGTGTAGATGGTGGCATTTTAATGCAGAGCTAATTAGTCGGTTCTGCAGGAAGCGTCTTGTATAAACATGCCCACAGGGCCTTCTTATTTCTGTAGACCACTGTACAGGTATAGGGACCTGTTATGTAAGAATAGGCTCAAGGGGAAAGCACTGGGACCCAGAGAAAATAAATGTTTATAGCAGGGAGTAATAGGATTAAATTGCATTTATGGTTATCAGTTTTAAAAGAGAACTAAAAGCAGTTTTGGGAATTATAATGCTTCAGTGTCCGCCATTTTTAATTATATCATTGTCTTGTGCGTTAAAGCAGGGGGTTTCAACCTTTTTAAATAAGTGTACCCTCAGGGGGGGGCAAGCAACATCTGCACGGCCCTGCTCCTGTGAGCCAGCAGCGTGGGGTTGCAGCGCTCCATCCCCACCTGCCCCCACATACCCCCTGGGACCTTTCAGAGTACCCCCAGGGGTATGCATACCTCTGGTTGACAACCCCTGCATTAAAATATATTTGTTACCCAAAGTCCTACTCAGAAGGGAAGAATGACTTTACTGGGAAAGAATTAAAATGAACGGCGGGTGGGGGTTGTTCATTCATATATATCTCTATATATAGATATATAGAACTGACAGTTTTTTCTTAGAATTGACAGTTTTTTCTCTAATCTTCTGTTATGTGGTAAAATGCTTGGTCAGGGGGTTCAAATAAAGATCATGCTAAAAATCAGGCTCTTAGAAAATATTGTATTGTTGGCTGGAATGCTTATTGACATTGAGACTATACTTTAATTATCTATTAGGAAGAAAGGACAAGTTCTACTGTTTGGGACATTTTAAGCCTATATTGAACAAAGTGTAGCTCTGAGCAGCCCCTGCATCTTTAGGGGGTCTGGACTAAATATAATATCTCTTTTCTGCTTCTACCTCTTATGTGAAATTGTTGAGTGACTGCGGGGGTTCGTAATAGAACATGGATAATCTTAAGCACTCTGGCTGGTGGTATGGCTAGCATAAAATGGATGCATCTAGCACACAGGTCACCATGTGACAGCCATCTCTGTTTTCCTGGGTCATGACTGTATTGTACATCTGTAAGGTTATTTTGCAGGTCATTCCCAGGACATGCCTGTCAGGCTCTGTGTTCTTGCTGGTCATCAACTGGCCAACCAACAGCAATGTGGTTTGGAAGGGCAATCAATGTGTGTAAATGAACGTGCTGCACCTGTTTTGATCTGGGTTAAAATCCAAGACAACTAAACCCATGTCAAATTACACGTCTGTCTACAGCCCAAGGAAAACTGTACTGCCAATGACTGAATGTGTAATATGTGTAGGGGATAATTCCAAAAATTAAATCAATCTGGTTCCCGTTATCACGGAACTTGTGACTAAATATTTTCTTTTAATTTTCTTTGTTTTCTTGTGTTCATATTAAGAAATAGCTACTGTAATTAAAACCTGCTTCAGGGAATAAGTTGTTTAAAAATATTGGACAATAAGATGAACTGACCACTCCAATTGATTCTTTCCAGTCCAGATATTTATGAATTACTACAGAGAAGTTACTCCTGGTTTGCATTTTGATTTACAAGTCCTGAATGACCTTCTGATTGCTTTGCTCAAGCATTGCTTGTTGAAGGAAGTATTTCCGCTGTTAAACATTGGTATAATGATTAAAAGGCTGGTGAGTGAAATTGAAACATTTTGAATGACTGCATGGGGTGATAATTCTTCTATTACTAACCATTCACTGTAATTGCATTTCTGTTTTTATTTTGATATCCAGTTCTTTAATGCAAAACCATATGTAAAGCAGTCATAAACTACTCTTAAGAAAACTCTAAACTGTCCATTGGAAATTAATAAGTCTAATTAGGATTTTTTAAAATATTTTTTGTTTAGCCACCTATTGATGTGATTCTGAAAGTGTTTGAACATGTGGCTTCCACGAATATTAGAGAGGCTGTGCCTATATTAATAGATGCCTTTTGTAAGGTAGGCCTTTGACTATTCCATTATGTCCTTTTATTTTAAAATTCAACTTAAAGTATTTTAAAGATAGAATTGAAGTAAGCAGTTGTTTATATTGTTGTAGCTGCTCTCTTTCTAGAGTTTTCCATTCTTCCCTTGTCTTTTAAATCTTACTTTCCATCAAGTATTTTTCCCATAGTACATTACTACCTGTGCCAGTTATTGTTGGAAACCTTTTGAAAAAGCTAAATTTTATGCATATCTTCAATTTCTTCTTTTGATACCACAGCTTTTTGATGCCGGAATGGGTTTTGAGTCTGAACATTTTAACTGTATTGTTAAGTTCCTTCACCAATTGCAAGTTTCCAGTCAGGAAATAAATACTATTTTGAACATAAAATCCAGGTGCGTATTTAACATAGGGAATTATCTAATAGCTAATATACAAAAGGTATTTAATAATTTTTTCATGCTTTCATTTATGTAAAGATTAGATTCCATTATTTTAGGATGCTGCTAATTGAAAAATGTGAATCATACTTCTGTACGAAGAAGTTTAATCATGGGAACATAAACATAACATTAGAAGTTCCATCGTATATCAGACTAATGGTCCATCTAGCCCAGTATCCTGTCTCTGAGAGTGGCAGAAATGAATGCTTTAGAGCAGCAGTTCCCAAACTATAGGTCGCAACTGCAAATGGGTCACAGCAACAGCAGGTGGGGTCGTAATAAAAAGGGATCTGGGTTTTCCACTTGCTGTAGAAAAACGCAGATTTTCTCCTTAAACAGAGAGAAGACCAGGTTTTCCCTGTTAAAGGAAAAAATCATGGATTTCTCTCTTAAAGGAGAAAACTATGGGAAAATTTGAGTTTCCCCTTGCAGGCTGGCAGAGTTCCAGTCTGCAAGGGGCTGCTTGGTGCTGGAGGGAGCAGGGGTGGGCAATTGGAGGCAGGAGGTGCCATGTGCATGTGTATCAGCCAAGCAGTAGTGGAGAGTAGGTCCTGCAGCTTCTTCCAAGTTAAGTCTGTGTGGAGGGGCACAGGCAATGTATTAGGGAAAAGGTGGGGCACAGACGATGCAGGGGCAGGAGGACACATGCCACCTCAAGATTTCTGTGCCTACATCAGGGCATGAGGCTACAGCAGGGCTGGGCCATCTCTAGGTGGTGGCAGCAGCTGCCTCCATGGCCCAGTGGGTGGTGGTGCAGGAGGGAGCACTGCGCCTCCATGGCCCAGTGGGTGGTGGTGCAGGAGGGAGCACTGCGCCTCCATGGCCCAGTGGGTGGTGGTGCAGGAGGGAGCGCTGTGCCACCATGGCCACCAAGTTGAGGCGCAGCAGCAGCAGCGGTGTGGAGTTACGCCCTGTGCTGCTGCCAGGTGGGCAGGGGTCCGTGGTGCTCCCTCCTGTGCCGTGGACCTGTGCCTGTCTGCTGGGCTGCAGAGACCCCAGGGGGAGGGCAGCAGGGCGGGGAGCCCCAAACCCACAGTGAACAGCCCACATCCTTCCCCCCTGCCCCATGGGCTCTGCTCCAGGTGTACCATCCGCAGGGGAGGGGAGTTGAAAAAGAGCTGGCTCTACACTCCATTCCAGCCGTAGCAGTCGCCACCACCTCCCGTGGGCAGCAGCCAGGGTTCAGGCACTGGTTGGGGAGTGGGGGGCTACAGGTAGGGAGTGGGGGTCCATGCTGAGGAAATGGGGTCATGCTGAGGAAAAGTTTGGGAAGGACTGCTTTAGAAGGAGGGAATTGAACCAGATATGAGTGATCTATCCCCTATCGTTACCCTCTCTGGCAGCCACTGTTACTGGTTTAGAGATGCCAGAGGAAACACTTGCATCTGTTCTGCTCGGGTATTAATAAATCTGCTATTACGAAATATATCATCCGTGAATTTGTCTTGTCCCTGTTTGAATCTGGTTATGCTGTCTGCCTCTACAACCTCCTGTGGCAATGAATTCCACAAGCTAACTCTACACTGCAAAAAAAAAAAATACTTTCTCTTTTAGTTTTAAACCCATTTCCTAATTTCATTGGGTGCCCCCTCATCTGAATATTTTGGGACTTGGTGAAAAGCACTTCACTGTTTGCCTTGTCCACACCTTTCATGATTTTATAGACCTCTCATATCCACCCTCAGTCTTCTGTACAAATTGGAGAGTCCTAGCCTTTTTGTCTCCTGGTTTAGCAATTGCTCCATACCCCTGATCATCTTGGTTGCATTCCGTCATTTCACACCAACTATATTGAAATATGCTGTTAATTTTATTAGAAGTGGTAACATCAAGAATAGAGAATTGAAAGATTTGGGTTTTTACTTCAGATATTAAGGTTTTTCCAACACACTTGTGATCATAAAATTCGATTGGATATGATACTCCCATCAGTGCTCCCAACAGTTTTCTTCATGATTTTGGACAAATCACTGAGTTGGTGGGAGGCCTTGCACTGATTCTTCTTCTATGCCTGCATCCCAAATCCCAACCTCTAAATTTAATCTACTCTATTTAGCTCACAGAAAGGTTGTGAAATAAATGTCACTTCTTGTGCACTTACTTTCAAGAAGTGAAAGTAAACCACTTCTTGATTCACAGATACCATATGAATTCAAAATACTGTTTTAACAATAAAATTGTAAAAATTTAATTCTACAGCTTTTCATATTATTTCTATATAGGAGTATAGAGGTGTCTTTCAACCAAGCAGTTCAGGGTTTTATCAACACAATATATTTATAAAACCTGTGTGAATTAATTGATATCACTTTACAGATAAGGGCAGTGATTCACAGAGAAGTGATGTGTTCAGTGTGTTGCATTGTCAGTGGCAGAGCCAAAATAAAACCATCACTAGATCACATTTCTTTTGTCTAATTTGACAGAAATTTTTACTTCGGGAATGTAGTACAATATGATGCTCAGTTTACATTGTCTGTTTTGTACCTAAATTGTATTACATTTGAGATAATGAAAACTTTTCCTGCAAGTTAGTTCATCTTTCTGTGGAAATAGATTTCATTTTACTAACTACCAACTATCAAAAACTTATGTCTGAACATGCTTGTTAAATGTCATGTTTTGGTGTTCATTATGCTTGCTGTCTGTTGTTATTTTTGCTTTAGTATACTATGTCTACGAAATATACAATTTTTAATCTATAAATGACGAAGTATTTTTGCTGTTTCCTAGTTGGGTTATGGGGTTTTAGAAAGGTAACTCTAGGAATGAAGAAACTGGCTAATTTCAATACAGATACTATAATTAATAGCTTTCTCTTGTCGAAGGTTTCAAGCAAAACAGTTTAAAAAGAACTGGCTTTGTGACATAAATATGGCAATAGCTGAAATTCAGGTACAGTATGAACACCTGTTTTTTTTAAAAGAAACTTCAGAACTAGCTGCATGATGTTCAGTCCTTGATATCCAGTGGAAAGACCTTGTATGTTATAACATGATGGGTCAGTAAGGCTTTTCCATGGTTATTTGTAATTTGCCTTAAATGAATTTGGATCTCAAGGCATTTTTTTTTCTTCTAATACTAAGTGGTGCCATTTACCTCTTTAAAACATTTTCTCATTCTTATGTGAACTGAGAAACTATCTGCTGATACTAGGATTCAGAGTCTTAGGTTTAGTAAAGCACTACAAGATCTTTATTACATAATGCAATGAGCTACTGTCATAGTGCTACCATTGAAATAGTGATTGTTAAGGTGCCTGTTAAATTTTATTTTGTGATTTGGTATAATAGTGGTGTATTTGTGCTTTTGATCTGTGATACTATACTGTTCCTTACCAGAAATATAAAATAACTTTCACTTCCTATTTAAATGATTCATATATAGAAGCAATTCCGGAACGAAACTAATTGGAATGCTTATTAAAAAAATATAAATTAAAAATATATTATTTTTTCTTAATAAACATTTTTATTGTTATGGGTGATGCATATATGTTTGCAGTAGCAGTAATAGTGCATCTTTTTAAAATATATGTAATTTTTTGGAATAATTCACTTGTTTAATATTCTGCATATCTTTTCAGGTTTAAATAGAAGTTACTTATTGAATACTTATATGTACACTTATTATGTATGTAGATGTGATGTAATTGGGTTAACTGAAACTTGGTGGGGTAGTTGATATGACTGGAATATTGTCATGGATGGGCATACCTTGTTCAGGAAGGACAAACAAAGGAAAATGTGATGTTACTTCATGTATAAAAGTGACATGCGCTTGTTCTGAGGTACTGTACAAAGTGTGAGGTAGACCTGTTGAAAGTCACCAGGTTAAGATAAAATATGAGAACAATAAAAACAATGTCATTGTGGATATCTGCTGTTGACCACCAAACCAGGAGAAGGAAGAGGAGGGCAATGCTTTTTTCAAACAGCATCTGACTAGTGTAACCTGGTGCTAATGGAGGCGGGGGCATTTTCATTTGCAGTGACATCTCTTCAGAAGGTAATGCATCAGTGCAGAGGCAGTACAGCAAGTTTTTGAAGCATGTTATTTTTCAATAGAGATAGGGGCCTGTAAGAGAAATATGGAGTCCTGATACGTCCTGGTTGCGGGGAGCACCTCCTATTTTGGAAATAGGAAATAGAGGAGTTCTGTTTGGTTTCTAATCTGAATTAGAATAAGTTTTGAAATACATTTCTGAAGATCATATTTTTCTCACACATTTTATTGCAATTTTCATTATTTTTGGGTGTGCAGTACAAGTGTACCCCAGTTCTCCCTCTGTCATAGGCTCTGTCATTCCCCTCCAGTTCACCTGCCTGATGCACCATGCTGCTTCATCTCCCTAGCTGGACTGTGTTGTATGCTCCTGCCTGCACGAATGCCTCTGACTTGGGGGTAGGAGGTGCCAAAACACAAGTTCACCCAGGCTTCCATTTTCCCTAAGGCTGGCTTTGTTGCCACACAGTCATACACAGTAGAGTCAGTAGAGAAAAAACAGATCATGTTAGTTGGACTTCTGTTTCAATTTTCATTGACTGGCTGGGATGGCCTACAAAATCTGGGACTGTCCCAGCCAAACCAGGATGTACAGTCACCCTAACAAAAGACCATCCTGGCTAAGCAGCAGACTCTTTCAGGAGCTGAAATTTAAAAAGAATTGTAGAAAAAATGGAAGCTTAATCCTATTACTAGGGATGAAGATAAAGTGTAGCATAGGCATATAATAAAAAAAAATCAAGCTGAGGCAAAAATTGAGAAAGCTAGCAAAGGAAATAAAGGGCAGCAACAAAAGCATTCTACAAGTACGTCAGAAGTAAGAGGAAGTCCAAGGAAAGTGTAGGTTGCTTACTGATCACAAAGAGCTATCTGATAATGGATGATGCAGAAGATGATGAAGTATTTAATGCAGGGGTTTCAAACTCATCCAGCCCCAGGGGCCAGATGAGTGGAATGGGGTGCAGCCCCTGGACTGGATCAGGTTTTAGTTGATTCTAGATCCTAAGTAACAGCCCATTTATCTACCACATTGGTCCTCTGCATCTTCTCAAGTGCATCTGGAGCATTCTTCTTTGGCAGTGTGCTTTGGCTAAATAAGCAATGAAATGGTCTGAGCCACCTTGTAGGTGTCTTCTAGCCAACCTGGTTCAGCTGTTTCCTATGTGCCACTCTCACTAGGGGTAGGTCTACCAACTTCATGAGATGGGTTACCAGGGAGCTCCACCTCGGAGGAGTTAGTTGAGCCACCTGTGCTAATTTTGTTGGACATTCTGCACCACCCAAGCTCATCTAAGGTGTCACTGCCCATCACTGATGTAGTAAAGGATCCAGTCAAACTATTGCAGTAAAACTCAGAAGTGGTCATACCTACTAATAAAAATATGGACAGGAAATATTGAGTTCCTTTGAAAGGAGTTAGAGCTCTTACATCCTGTCTTTTCCTCTTTAGTTGTTGTGACAGCTAACAAGAATGCAGTTATGCAAGTCCATCCACAAGGACAAGCAACCAGAGAGGGCTGGACCTTGTTGGAAAATGGTCCTATTTTTTCTTAAGTTTCTACTCTGGACTTTTAGGGTCTTACCTCTGGTTCTGCACCTGCTGACAGCAGTAGAATACTTTGCACAAACCTTCATTTCACAGATTGTACCTGACTTTAAAAGATCCGTTTTCATCCCTAGTAGGAAGAACTCTACTAGTTCAACCAACATGGCAAAATGGGCATGACTTATCTAGCTAAAGTTGGTCAAGGAACATTTCTCTTGACCCGTTTTCTATTGTAGATGCACATTCCTGTTGGAAGTCAAACATGTCAGTCTCTCTGCAGTCTCATTCAGGATTCATCCGGCAGCTATCTTTACCCACCAAGCACCAGTAGAGGAGAAGCCCATTTGCTCACCAACTGCCCTCAGATTCCTCAGAGGCTTGGCTGTAGCCCTTCTTCATGTAAAGGACCTTGTCATGCAATTCAACCTGAACTTGGTCTTGACATCCTCTTGGGGCAGCTGTTTGGGCCCTTGAGGACTGCTCATTGTTCTACCTGTCCACGAAGATGGCATTCTTAGGGGAAAATATCTAAGCAAGGTAAGTTATAAGCTGTTAGGGTAGATCCTTCCCATGGTATCTTCTGTCTGGATGAGGTAATCTTGAGGACACATCCAAAGTTGTCATACCTGGTCTCTGAATTCTACCTGAGCTCTCAGATTATTTTACAAGGGGTCTTCCCTAAGCCTCATTCTGTGGCAGCTAACCTTTACACTACTTAAACGTCAATAATTTTAATTTATTTTTTTATTTAAACTGGATCAGACCTTTCTGAAAAATCTTTGCTGCTATTTATCGCTATAGCTTTTGACTCCATAAGTGGCATCTGCAAGGCAGATACCTGGAGCTTGACAGCATATTTTTACCAAGTATTATGCAACCTGGGAAGCAACATATGGTAGAACAGTCCTTCAGTCACTGTTTGCATGGGGAACTTCAAGACCTCCCTCCAAGTATGTATGGGCACATATGTGGGCAGTTACTCAAGAAAAATTACAGTAATTGGAGTTTGCATTTAACTCCTTTCCTCCTTACTGTTTTCTTGCACAGCACATTTTAAGAGGGAGATGAGTAGAAAGTACACCCTGCCCCTTTATCCTTTTGGGTGTGAAATACTATGAACACTGCTAAAACAACAGATCTGTAGTCCAAGGCTTAGAGCATGATGCACTTCAACAGCGTGAATATGCATATGAGTAATTATTTTAAAGAATTCCAGTTATTGATAAGTAACCGTGTTCAATTTTTTTAAAAGCTTGAAAATAGAACATCCGTAATATGAAAGTATGCAGTTGTACTTTTAATGCGACTTTGGGATGCTGTTGGAAAAAAGATATTTAATATTTTTCCAAAGTTATGTAATAAGTTAGATTCATAATCAGATTTTGAGATGCAGAAAACTAGCAGTCATTTTGTATGGTACAGGAAAGATAAAAACCATAAATTTTGACATGGTTAGGTAAAAGATGATTTAACTAACTTTTATACGCAGTTGCAATTTATATGTTTTTGGAGAAGAGCAATATTAAACAAATACAAAATGGAAGCTAATTTGGATAGAAACTGCAGAAAAAGATTTGAATATGAACAGCAGGTTGAACAGTACTTTTTAGTTTGACAGTAGCAGAATACAATAATGGAATGGTACACTGTATGGAATTTGGTATGTTTCACTGAAATGACTAATATTTAAATGACAGAGTGAAGAAAACAGGATTGGAAGACAAGATAGTTAAACAGGAATTAATAGAATCTTAAAGGAAATCGGAATTATACATGTGAATTCTTGAAATAATGCAAAATGTGGAAAGCTAGATGGATGTATTGTAAAAATTAATGTCTCTAAAGACAGATCATTTATCTGTAAAGCTTAAGATAAGATACTGCATCTTAAATTCCCTCTGTGATGCATTTTAACTGGTTAATGGTTCATCAATAAGGGTGTTTAGAAGTTTAGGTAGCTCATTGAAAATATTATAGAAAATAACACATTTATTAGCTGCATTTTGACTCCCTAGAAGTCATGACAGCTATACTTTCCAAGTTTTATAGTGTTTCCTGTTCATTTTCATAAACTTTCCTTGCTCTTCAAACAGCTGTTCCTTAGTTTTCTTTGCATTAAACTGTATTTAGACAGTTGTGGCCTGTGTCTTAGTAAGATGTGCTAAAACAAAAGGCATCGAGAATACTGCACTATTTGAGGGGTAAGGTAGTGTGTCTAAAAACAATTCCATTCATTTCACATCTTTGAAGAGTATAAGAACATACTTCTCTTTAGTAGAAAGTGATTTTTTTTTTCTTAATTTCAGCATGATCCCAAAAATGTACTGATTAAAAAAATCTGTAAAAATCTGTCTTTGGAGAGGTACAGAAGGCTAAGGTGTGTTTTCAATAAAGTTCAGACAAACTTGTGAAATTCCTGAAATTGTTATCAAGATAGTGGTTAAGAATCCTCATTCAAGCTGAGCTACATCAGAAAATTGAAGGTTTTTTGAGAGGCGGGAAATTTACTCAGAGTGAAATGATTCCTGCGTTACCTTAATCAAAAGTGTCAAAAGTTAAAATAAATAAAAATTGCCCCTTATGAAAAGTGGTATAAACATCAAAGATAAATACCCACCTCCTGTAGAATACAAAACATTCAAAGGAAGGAATCATAATGCTGGGGAGAGTGGGCAGAAATTATGATTTGAGTAAGCTTGTTTATGTTTATTCTGGCTTTTTAACAGCACTGTAAAGAAAAAAGTGACTGGTCCAGTTTGGGAACTTTATATATAAATGTTCGAATGGGATGTCAAAATTTTGGTGACCTTCAAAAATTAACTCTCTGTATTGCTGAAATACTAACACGAGACTCCACAGAAGAGAGACCAGGAGTTCCTTTTTGTGAGTTTGCTGAAACAGGTAAAACTAAAATCACAAGTATATTTTATGTATTGTTTGATATTTAACAAACACCTGTTCAGCAGAGAGAACGAAAGGAAACTATGGAATTGTGTGCTGACTGTTCTCTTACCCTTTATTTCAGCATCTCTTGTTGCATGTACAACTAACCAAACAAGCTCAGTAGCAGCCAAACTCCCCGCATCACTGAAAAAAACAGGAAAAGGAAATCTTAATCAAGCTACCTCTCACCTTCATCAAGCTACCCCTTGAAAATCAGTAGGTCTTGTAACGACCTAAAAGTAGGATAGCTATATGTCCTGGTTTGGCCGAGATAGTCCTGAATGTCATAGGCTGCCCTGGCCAGTTGGTGAGAACTGAAGTAGACATCCCAGATGGGCACCACCCTGCCTGCACATGCCCAGCCTGGCTCCTCCTAAGCAGGCTGGGCTGAGCACCACTCCTGCCTGGGGAAGGGATCAGCCAGGGCAGGGATGAGGCTGGGGCCAGGGCTCAGTTACCTGGGTGGGGCACACCAGGGGAGGGCAGGACAGCATGGAGGTCTGCAATCAGGCTCCATCCCCCACATGCAGACACTAGAGCCAGCTGGGAGCAGCCTCTGGGCTTTGCCAACCAGTGCTACGTGGCCACAGCACCTCCACCCTGCTGCCAGCAGCCTCATGCCTGGCCATTGCCAAGGCTCAGGTTGCAAGTGGAAGCCTCAGACAGCTGCCAGTAGCTGGATAGGGGTGCTGGGTGGCTGCACAATGCAGGTTGTTAGAGCCCAGGGAGCACCACACAAAGGCTTCTCCCAGCCAGGTCCAGCCCCTCTGTGTGGGGGAGGGAGCCTGGCTGCAAGCCTCTGTGCTGTACCACCCTACTCTGCCATCAGGGCTCCTGGGAGCCACAGTCAGGGCTGTGTGTGTATGTCTGTGTGGGGTAATGGGTGCAGCAGCAGGATGGGAAATGTATGTGCACCTTCCCCCACATCCCTGAATTCACTAAAATTATTATGGTCACCGTACCTAAAATATGCAAGCTGTGGTTTAATCACTCTAATGATAGAAGTCAGGCCCAGAATTGAAGGGTGTCTGGTGAGAATGTTCTACTCTAATCATGCAAATTGGAGTACCTCACACTTTTTAATAACTAAGAGAGCAGTAGTTCTGGCTTATGAGTATGCATGCCTAAGTCATTAAGGACTTAATCATGCAAAGCAAGTAGCTTGAGTTATACCTAAAAATGAACTCTGACCTGCAAGAGTTTCTGGAGCATCTGTGTAATATGTTCTACATATAAACAATATGACTAAACAGGAAACTGTTTAGTAGCATGCAGTTAAAAATGAATTAAGAAGCTGCAAGTGTTGGGACCCCACCTTTCCTTCAAATCTTTGTATCTGCTTCTTATGTTGTATGATATTAAAATTTCAATGCTGGGCTGCAGCCTGAGGTTTAATTTGTATTTTGAATTAAGTATTATTCTGTCAACATTAAGGTAGTGAGCCCAATTAAATGGAGACTTCTCATCTCAATTATTGGTTTGGCCTTCTTAAGGATTGTCATACTTGCTAATCACCTGTAGTCAGACTTAGTCATAAAGGGGAAATTTCTACTAGTAGCTTTATTGTTACTTCAAACTTTGACCCATTGGGGGTCAAATGAGCTTTAGATAAAGCTCCCCTCCCTCCATTTTTAAGCACGGGGACTGATACACAAGATGTTGCTGGAGTGCAGCAATTACCATGCTCCAGCAGACTCTACTAATTACAGCGTGTCGGAACAGCCTCACTACTCATGTATAGGTGCCAATTATATCTGCGTAATGATCTTAACTTCAGCACTTTAAAGGATATGTTGAGAATTGAAGAACAGAGGGCCATTGGAGAAGGAAGAAATACCTCCAGGCCAGAATGAGAGAGCAAGGGTGTGTTGCCCAAACTTCTCTTCAATCAGTGTCTCCTAATACTACTTTTTTTCATTATACAAACACTGATACAAAAGCAGCCTTTAGTCAATGCAATATAAGCCAGTCCACACTTTGTTGCAAGATGAAGTATCCAAACTGAAATGACACATACACTTGGATCAGGAAATAGAAGAGTTGTAGGGTATCACTGAAGTAGCCCCTGAGCCCATTTTTTAGGTTCTTTGGGGTTGGTAGCTTGGCCTGGCAGTTCATGCTCCCCTCAGCTGCTTGGTACAGCATAGAGAAAATGGATTTTTAATTTCAGCAGGATCCCAAAATGTCTGATTTAATAAAATCTGTCCTGTTTTGCCTTGGTGAGAGAGACTGCCAAGATGTATTTTCACTAAGAAGTTCAGACCATCTTGTGAACTTCCTGAAGGGTTAATCAAAGATAGTGGTTAATAGTCTTCATCCAAGATGAACTATATTAGAAAAGCTTTTGGAAGTAGGAGAGAGACTAAATTGAAACCTTAAAAACAAAAATATAGGATATATGCCCCTTAGGTGAAGCAGTGGGCATTTCGATTATCTTTCCATCATTGTTAACATTACCTCTTGTTTATCTAAGCATGCATCTCAGACTGAGAGCTTAATGACTGCATTAGCCAGATTTGTTGAATTAGAAACTCCTAACTAGGGATCATCAGTATGTTGATGGCATTGCATACCTAAACGCCTTTTCATTTCTCTTGGGAGACTTCTATATGCATTGAACAGCTGGTGAGTTATTTGCTAGGATATTTCAGAGAAAAAGACTATAGGTAATGTTTGTTGTAATGCTTTTCTACCTCTTTCCTAAATAAGGTGGTCCTCTTTTCCAGAGCAATTGTTTCGTCAGGTGTCAATATAAACTTGCAAGTGAATCTAAATATTATTTTTAAAAGTGGGAGTTATCTAAAGAGCAGATGTATGATATAAAGCCCTGAGCCAGTGTAAATTTCTCCCTGGTATTTTCCCAGGTAAACTGTCCATATCTTGTCATAGGGTGCTGTCTCCCAGGAAGTGTTTATTTATCTGTTCCTCCACCACCACCTCATAGTTGAGGCACCATAAAAGTTACCCATGCCATGCAGCTCTTCACGATAGGTCTGTTCTTATCCTGGTACAGTTTGTCAGTGTAAATATGTTGTATGTCTGGACTCCTACGATCCTCAGGTGTTAAACACATGAATAAATTTCCAGTAATTTACTAACTTTGCTGCATCTTTTGCTTGTCAGTTGAGATGCAAGTTTTTTGTTTTCCTGTTCAATATTTAGTGATATCAGATACACGACATAAAAATGCAACACCCTTTGTGTCAGTAGCAACAAAACAAAATGTGGTTTCTGATTTTTTACAGGTGAAAATAGTACAGAATATTTATTTGTAGTTTATACATTATGCTATTAATTTGGAAACTTAGTTGTGGTTTTTTTGGTTGGTTGGTGGTTTGGGTTTTTTTTAAGCTTGTCATAAGAACGTAGGGCACCTATACACGTGCTTCAAGGCTGCTCCAACACACTGTAATTAATAGAGCCTGCTGGAGCGTTGTAATTATTGCGCTCCATTGGACTCCAGTGCTGCTCTCAGAGCTACCCTAATTAAAGTGCCCCTCCTCCCCCTCCCCCCATTCCCAGAGCACATGTCTAAACGCCCATAAGCACCATGTTGGGTTACACCCAGTATCCTATCTCCAACAGCGGAAGGAGTGGACGCTTTAGGGGGAAAGCAGTGAACTAGGTGTACTTAGACCAGTAGTTTTTTTTTAAACTGTTCTCCGAACCACTGGAGTTCCACAATAGGTCATCAGGGGTTCCACAAAGAGATTGGGGATTATGGCTAGGTCAGTAGGCTAGGCCAGCTGGTCAACTGTTAAGATAGGAGTAGGGGTTCCACAGCACGAGTTATTGTGAAGGTATTCTGTGACTTTAGGAAGTTCTAAAAACCACTGATCTAGAGTGATCTATTCCCTACTCGTTACCATCCCTGACATCCACCATTATTGATTTGGAAATGCTAAAGGATACATCTCAAACTGTTCTGTATAATGGCTCCATTGTCCATTAATTTGTCTAGTCCCCTTTTGAACCTGGCTATGCTATCTTCTTCTACATCCCTCCCCTTGGTAGTGAGTTCCAAAAGTTAAAGACACGTTACATAAAAAAACACTTTATCTTGTAAACCTGTCACCTAATTCCATTGGATGCACCCTAATTCTGCTATTTTGGGACTTGCTGAATAACAGTTTTCTGTTCACCTGGTCCACAACCTTCATGGTTTTATAGTCCTCTATCATATTCTTCCCCTCCCAGCCTTCTCTTTTCCAAACTGAAGAGTCCTAGTGTTTTTAATCTCTTCTGACATGGAAATTGATTCATAACTCTAATCATTTTGGTTTTATAACTTTACTACATGCTGTTTGAGATGTGAATACCAGAACCACACATACTATTCAAGATGTGGGTGCACCATGGATTTGCATGTTGTTTTCTGTTTTGTTTCCATTACATTCTGATGATGCCCGACATTTTATTGGCATTTTTGTGGTCACTGCTGTGCATAGAGCTGATGTTTTTAGACAATTCTCAACAGTGACTACATGGTCCCTTTCCCCGAGTCATAACAGCTAGGTCAAAACACAGACTTGTGTATGTAGAATTAAGTTTACTTTTCCCTATGTGCACTACTGTGCAGCTGTTGACAGTGAAGTTCCTCTGTTGTTTTTTTGCCCACTTAGCTTGGTTAGATCTTTCTGCAGCTCCACCCCATTAGTTTGATACATGACTACCTAGAATAATTTAGTATCATCTGCAAAATAATTTAGTTTCACTGTGCACCCCATTTCCCCAATGTTGAACAAAACTGTCCAGCACAGGTCCCTGTGGGACCCCATTTTTTACTTCCCTCTATCCTAAATAGAAACTGTGTAGTCCTACCCTTTGCACCCTGTCTTTTAACCATCTCTTAGTCCAGGAAAGGACCTTCCTTCCAATCCCATAGGAGCTCAGTTTATTAAAAAAGCCTTTGGGGGAGTCCTTGTTGAAAGCTTTTTGAAAATCCAAATAGATTATGTCAACTGGATCTACCTTGTCTGTGTGCTTGTTAACACCCTCAAAGTTCACCTTCAAAATTCATTAAGACGAAAATGATTATCATCCTTGAAAAAATAGTTAAGGAAGCAATTCCCCACATCTGTACTAATGATAAATTTTGTCAATTGATACCTTGATTTCTTTGTAATGATAACATACATTCCAAATTACTTGGAAAAGCATTCCTTTTAAACCTCCAGATAACTTCTAGATGTGGTTTTTCAAGTCCGTAAAAAGTTATCTAGTGGGATGGCACGTTATCAGAGTTCATTTATTGATTCTGAATTTTCCAAATGGTTTAATTCTTTTAAGTGCTAAAGGCCTCTGTAAGAGTCGGTTATTAAAAATACTTTCCAACTGTTAAATATTCTAGAACTAGTTTTGCCTACCATCATTCTTTTCAGAGCACTTCTTCCTGTTAGTGATTATGAAACATGGGATAGTGCATCAGACTGACACTGGGATATTGAGCCTCTTATGCTAGGATATTGGTACCAGTCTATTCCAGGATTTTGTTAGCTGCAAAAACTTATTATATGATAGATGCTTGATTCAGCCGTTGTTAAATGACTTGACAGTCTTGGCTCAATTTCATGCTTTCAAAGTAAAAACCCGCTATCACAGTTGGCAGGCTTGGCTCATAAGCTAAAGCTCTTAGTTTTGGACAGATCCTGAACCATCACATTGGTTATTTTGGCATTGTCTCTCAAACATGGTTGAGGCAGTAGTACATAATTTGGGGGGTGCTGCACAATGCCTTCCTAATACTAGGCCTGTGGCTGGACTTCATTTCCCAGTGATACCAGTATGATAAGCTGTCAAAAGTACAACTCACTTAGAAATAATAGAAACGTATGTAATCACCTATTTAGGCATCTTATTGTCGTGTAACAAACTTTGAATAGCCATTAATAGATGAATTACCTTGTTTTTATATTCATAACAAATTCTGGCATTTAATACCAATGCCAAATGTTTAACAAATGTTTTATGCACTTGAGAAATAGTCTCTTGCAGAATATATATATATTTTTTCAGATGTGAGTTTACATTCTTAAAAATCAACAATCACCAGTCACTTTTTTTGTTTGTTTTCTCCCCCCTCCCCCCAGTTATCAAAAATCCACAACATAATGAAGGAGACAAAATTTTTCTGGGAAGAATTGGGATCAGTGTTATGTATTCTTATCACAGAGTACTGCAGTGGTCAAAGGTATGCTGGATTATAATGGATGGGAAGAACGTTCTGGTTTTATTTAAAATTTAAATACACATATTTCTCTAGCTGAAAAGGTTAACTTAAAAAGGACAGCCACTACATTTTTTTTATTATTCTGGCTAAGTTGACTTCAAGATCCAGTTTAAAAAATAATCTTAAAGTTGTTGTCTGAAACGGAATTCTAAAATTGGCATGTTAGGGTATTGTAACATTCAAATTCCATATTAAATATGTTCAAGTATAAAAACGTTAAACAACCCAGCTTTATGCTTTGGGATCCCAAATTGATGTTTATTTGCCTATTATTATCTGCAATAAAGAATCTGTAGCCTGAAGTGTTGACAAATGTTCAGTTAAAGGCACAATGGGATCTGATCCACTGGCCACATGTTTAGTTTAAGGCACAATGGGAGCCAGCCACAAAGTTATTGCATGTGTTTTGTGTAATAATAACTTTGTGGCTTATTCCTTGTTTCGTCATACCATTCATTGTATGAATGTGTGACATTGGGTTACTACTTGAGATGTGATTAACAAGTTAATCGAGTCAAGTTGGCTAATTTATGCCTTAGTTTTACAAACCTATAAAACTTGGTTCTCTGAGTTTTACAGGAGTAGTTGATTCATCTTAACAAAGCCATTCCGTTACGGATGCGCAGAAAGAAACACATTCCAGCTAATTCATCCAAATCCACATCAGTTATCTGGTGTTTACTGCTTTTTCTCTAGTTCATATTTTAGTTTAGTAAAGCAAGCAAATATAATTAAATGTCTATACAACTATAAGCTTTAAAAAGTATTATTTTTGCATTATATATTTTTCCCAGTGAAGTGGAAGGGGTTTTTTCCGTTTGATCTTGAATGGTTCAATTAATCTGGTTTGTATATAATCAGTTTCACGTTGGTTCTTGGGCAATAGCACAAATATTTGAGGTTTTAAAACATAAGGAAATTACCTGAACTCATTTGTAAGTTTTTGAGTGTTGGTTAGAAAACCATTTGTCTCAAAGCAAGGTGATCTGCTTTGACCAGGTGATTCAATTTAAATTTAGAAGGTCACCCCTTTCATCCTTATTGTCTACAATTCAGAGCTTAAAGAAAATAGTTTACAAATATTTTTAGTAAGTTTTATTTTCAAAAATGTAAATGTAGGCTTCAACTTTTTGTCCCTTTCCAATTAGACTTAATATTAAACAAATATTAGAAGAATAACAGATTTTATCCTTTAGAGAAGTAACTTTGCCCCAAGATCCAAATAGATATATATTTTATTTTCCTTATATAGAATGGAAACTGCAGGTTAAAATGTCACATTCCTTGCCACGAAAAAGGCAGTGTTATACCAAGATGGTTTGTACTAAAGGTGTGAGCATACACTTAACGTGGCTTCAAAAGGGAAGGCAGATCTGTAGCAATATAAGTGTAGCTAAAATGTTTAATCTTTAACTCTACTTCATAGAGGGTCAAAATTGGAGCAGTTTAGCTCACTTATTGCTAAAAGATCAGGGGGCAGTGCCAAGTGCCTAGGACAGAGTCCCAACATGCAGAGAGCAGTGCCAGGCTCCCTGGGACTCAACCCTGGTGCACAGAGGGTGGTGCCTCACCCTTAAGACCCAATCCCAGATTGTGGAACAGGGAAGGGGCAGTGCCAGGCCCCAGGGCATGATCAAGCATGGCACCCAGCTGGTTTGTAGGGCCAAAAGATTTGAGCACTGCTGTTGTAAGTAGTTTGAGCAAATAAGTCAAAACTTTGCTATTATTCATCTGGTTGGCAGTCAGTGTTTAATTCTGATACTAAAACAAAAAAAAAAGCTCCAGAATATATGCTGTAAAACACTATATTACTATTAAACTTTGAAAAATACTGAACTTTAAAGTTTTAAAATGCTTAACTTTATCTGAAAACAAAGATTTAATTTTGCATTTTGTTGAACTTCACTAGTAAACAATATTGAAAAAGTTAAAAAAAAAAAATGCTGTTTTAATTAATTAGGTTGCATATAAAGATACTAATGCTTATGTATTTAATAAAATGGTAATGGATTCTCTTTAAGATAAACCAGGTTTCAGAAGTTGAACAGTTGGCTAATATTGCTGTACTTTTCTCTTTTTTTAGTAATACACGTTTTCTCTATCCATTGCTATTTCTGGTTTTATGTTTGTTTGTTTTTTTTCTTCCCCTCATTTGCATTAGGGCAGGAAGGTTTTGGATAAATTACATGAGTCTCAGATATATTTCACAAGCTTAAAAGGACTTACTGGTCCTGAGAGGTTAGCATCAAGATGCCAAATCGTTAATGTTGCTGCAGAAATATTTCTTAAAAGTGGAAGTCTAGATGGAGCCACATGGGTATTAAGAGGTAACCTAAGCTTCATTAAAAAATCAAGATTTGTTATTAAATAAACTTAAATATGCTGTTATAGATACCTTGGTATTTAAACTATCCCCTTTGTGACATATTTTAGTTGGAGTCTACATGATAGGTGAAAGGTAATACACTAATACTGAGTATGCCACAAGGAAATGTAGCCCACCTTAAATATTAACATTGTTCCCTATCCATATAAGAAATATTATGCTAAATAGTCATTGAAGTAAGAAATATCACCTTTGTTTGACTAAATTCATTCACAAGTTACCATTCAGGTTGTTTTTTAAAAATATATCAGAATGCTCTGTAGTCTGGCTGCCCCCTCTCCTATGCACATTGACTGCTAGACTGTCACCACATTTAGTACCTACAGATTTTCAAGAGCTGGGTCAGTGCCATAGGGTATCCCTGAAGAGTCTGACTCAGAATGACAGTTGTGTATATTGGGATATGAGGTTAAAGTTGGGATATTCTAATACATTTTATGTCTTTCATAAGACTGTCTACAATTGTTCCACTTGTACTACATTTACTGGCCTTGACCTGTAAAGAGAGAGAGATGTGACAGTCACTGTAAAACAAAGAGGTGAACAGTAAAGTGATAGTGAGGATCTAAAATTAGTATTTCAGGTTATTGTTGATAGAAGAGTGTTATATGACACTCTACAGAGTTCACGGTCATTATCATGAAATTATCATGTACCAACACATTAACATGTATTCCAAGATTTTTTTTGAGAAACAGATGTTCATGATTAGTTAAATAGCTCATTTTTCTGTGAAGCTTTGAAATTTGTCTTCCATGTCAGTTTCCAGTATATTTTCATGGTCCCATATTTATTATTTTTAATTTTGGTTCAAAACAATTGGGTTTTTCATTCCAGATTCAGAATGGGTAATAGATACAGCAGTGTGGCCCTGCGATAGAATGGATGTCCTCAGTCGACACAATCTGCTATGTGCCCTTGCATGTGAATATTTGACTAAAAGCCAGTATAGGCAAACATTTGAAATTTTGCAGAATCTACCAGGTTTCCAAACTTGTTCTGGTAAGTTAAGAAAGTTAAAATAATCATAGGTAAATTAAAAGACAGAATTGATACTAAATACAGCTTCTATTTGACCTGTTCTTTGTAGTTCAGGTTCAGATTTACTGGAGTAGAATTTTCTTCAGAGGAGACAAGTGATAGATAATAAAAATAATTGTACTTTGAGGCTTTTTATTTTATTAAAGGGAATGTGTGCACAAATAACTCTAAATATGGTTTTGCGTATTTTACCTCCCTTCTCCCAATTCTCAGCCGTCTCTCATTCTCTGAGGAATGAAAGAAGTGAGACTCTTTCCTGAATATCTTTTTAAGGACCTTGAGCAGTCTACGAAGAGAAATGGAGTTAAGGGCATTAAGAAATTGATTGATAACAAAAAAAATAACTATTTAATCACCACCACCTACTACTCCCAAGAAAACCTGTAGAAAGTAAAAAAACTGCTGCTCCTATTTCCTCTGTTCTGTTGACTTCCTTTTGCTTTACCCGTGTGGATAATGAAACTCCATTGCTCATCTCTTCCCTGCATTGTATTTAGAGAGGGAATTCATTTTCAGTTCTTCAGTTGTTAGAAAACCAGTCTTGTTACGTAGCTTTTCTAATAAGAAGTACTTAGATGAGGGGTTGGAATGGATGTAAGCAGCCTAATTGCAACACTGGAGAGCCATGCTTCCTTTCACTCCCTTGCTCTGACCCAGTACATCTTGAATTCTCTTTTGCACAGCTTCAGCTGGGAGGGATAAGCATGGTCCTAGCCGAGAATAGTTTACAACCATGGGTTAATGCATTCTAATGGGAGATGAGAAATTGAGGTTTGAATGCCCTCAACTTGAGTGAATATGTGACTGTAGAGTTTGGTTCAGACCACAGGTTGGATAGTGAGTGCGTATATTATGTGGACTCGGAGATCAGGTTCCTCAAGTAGTAATCAGTAATGCCTAGTTTGAGTACCCTGAAGGGTTGCGTGAGGTGGGTGGTGAGCTTATTCAGTCCTGCAAAATGGTGCAGCTCTGGGCATGTGCAGAAGCCAAACTTTAGACATGGTGAAAACTAGCACAGTTAAACTTTTAGGCACCTAAGAGCTTGGGAATTTCAAGGATTGCAGTTTTGGAATTAAGAAGTGAATCTTGACCTTCAGCAGCATTTTTTTTTTTTTTTTTAAATTCAAACTGATACCTTTCTCCATTGATACTACTTCGCACTGTAAGTAGAATGTATGTTACCAGGGTCTGCATGAAGAAATCTTGTCACAAGAAAAAAAAATATCATTATCACAAGGTATTTGGCTTTGATTTATAGCATTTTGTTGATTAAGCCAACTGCTCTGGTGTAAGATTGGACTGTAGTTTGTTTAAGTAATAAGCCATCAATCAATTAAGATTTATTTTGACTGAATAAAGTAATTTGTATTCCTTGTGTCATTACAGATGCTCTAGATGTCTCCCAATACAGCCTTCTTTTTAACAAACTTCTAGATGCCTGTATTGAGAGTAAAAGCCTGGGAGTATCTTCTTCTGTAATAGATTTCATGCTTTCAAAGAATGTTCCTATTGATTTTACTTTACTGAGAGGATTAATTACAACATTGGGGAGGAGCTGTTTATGGCTTAAAGCCAGGACCTATTACAAAAGTAAGTTACCCTGGAATTGGTATTCGGTGCTTATGATCCTTGCATAAATTATATTAATAAAAATATTATTATTGATAGAAATGGTTAAGTATAATACAGGAAATCACATACACTGTTTGTGATAAGTTTGTTAGAAAAACGTCTTTAATGAGTGTGGCTACTGACAACACAAACATTTAGCAGACTAAATTGAGGGTCATATTCAAGGATAGGCTCTTATGTGCCTTGAGGTGAGGTGGAAAAGAGGACTAAAGAGTCCTGTAAGTTAAGGGCCAACCAGAAGAAGTAATCTAACCTATCTCAAGGATGGCTTTTAAGTTGCAAGGGGTCAAGGCTGGTACTTTGGTACTTTTAAATGCAGCAGTACTCCTTCTACAAACTAAACAAAGGCCAGACAACACAAGTGCACAGACATTCCAGAATTTTCTTTTAGAAGAAAAATGGTGGTTCCAGGAGAAAAATAACCCAGTGCTAGCCAGTTAAAAGTCACTCCTGAGAGAATACACATTTCTACACTTTCCCACAGCTTAACTCCCCCCAGGGATCAGGAAGAGTGGAGCTGTGGGAAGGAATTTTCCACCACTAGAAATGAATGTTTGTTATGTGGTTAATGTCTAGGCATAAACCTCCTTCACCACAGCTTATCATTCCAGGTCTCAGTGCTGTGTGGTTCTCCAGATAAAGGCAGACAAGCTAGGTTATTTCAGATTCTCCTAACTCTGACTGAAGTGTAGACTTTAGCTCTGGCTCTCTAACCCTTTCCTCCCCCACAGTCCTTTACCTCTCAGAAGTGATGAGACTGTGTATATATAGTAAGGTCCATTCAGCTCCTTGGGATGAGAGAGACTCACAGGTAACTGCAAGTTGCTTCCTGGAGGGCAAGGGGTTAAAACACTTAGTGCCTAGCTATAACAAAAAGGTTAGCTTTAATAGAAATGTTGGATTCATAGCATGATAGCAAATGCACAGTGTACGTATTTATAGATAAAAGTAATAGTAGCAGAATAAATGTGAGGATACACTTGCTGTTGCAGTAAGAGCTGTGTATTAAACTTTTGAATTGAAATCCCACTGTAAATAACTTTTCCAAAGCACTCAATTTTAAAGAAAGTAAACGGCTTCAGTGTTCCTCACAGTAAATGGCAAAATCTGTTCAAATGCATTGCCTCTCCTTGCATCCCAGGCTATACATAAATGCATCAAATGGATAATAGTTTAATAGTGTTTAATAATGCTAACTTTTGAATTTTATACGTGTACTTTCAGGTGCTTTATCATTGGGTTGCTATCCACCACTGGAAGGAAATTTGTATCGCAAACTTCTGCTGATTCCTTCTTACATGTCTGAAGTTGAGATGCTGTTGGCTATTGAAATATTCCTCGTTTCAAATGCAAGTAATATTCAGAGTCCAGGTGCTACTAGTCAGACACTTCAAATCATACTGAAAAGGTTTGTTGGACATTTTTAGAATTTTTTATGTCTGATCAGTGTTATAATTATGTGATATTTGAGGGGAGGGGAAGTAAATTTGTTTGTTTTCCATTATTAATTAGGAGAAAATAATTTTACAAAGTAGTTTTAAAGGTTTACTCTGGTTCTAAAAGGCAGTAAATAATACATTTTAGAACTTCAGGAAACAAATCCACTAGCAATCACCCGAAAAATATTTGGAAAACAAGAATATTTCAGGTGATTTATAATGTGCGACATAGTAACAATGTATAATATAATCAAAAAGAACAAGATTGCCTGATTGCTCATTGTATATACAATCTTGTTGTAGTTAACCTTGTATTATAGTGAATCTGAAGAGTAAGGTTAAATCCAAAAACATGGCACCTTTTTTGAAGGAAATCTCTTGGCTTTCTCTATTCTTGTGTTGCCCAGTTAGTCTTGAACATTTTCATCTGAGATGCCTCATTATTGATTTCAATTTTGAACTGGTGTTGTTAGGCATATGGCAATCTTTCTCTCAGTTCCACTGTTCTCTAGACAAAACTAAAGCTTTCCTTTCTCTTACTCGGTCTCTTTTAGTAACTTGGAACTGCACTTTGTTCTCAAGACCAAGTATCTTGAATTAAACCTTTAGGTCTTCCCTGTGCATCCACCTCTGCCAGATTATTTTCAAGAGTTAATATTTTAAGACCCACCCCAATCACCCATGCATTTCAAATTATAGGAACTTTGAGCCTCTAGCATCAAGGTGCAGAACTACACAGAAAAGTCTTGTCTTGTTGGGGTGAAGGAAAGCGGGAGCTTCTCATGCTTGGAAGACCTGTTGGATTATTTCTGGATGGGAGTACACGCTTTTCCACAACTGGGAGAAATAGCTAACAAAGCTACCTCTCATGTTCCAGAACCAGCTGTAGTTAGGTGCTTCTCAAGTTTTAGTTATAGGGTATAGTGTAATACAGGGGTAGTTAACCCAGGGCACATGTGGCATGGGAAGCTGCTGTGTGTGACACCTGAGCCCCAGGCACCTTCATTCTGGCACCTCAAGTGAAGACTATTAGGTACACCACCTCTGGGGAGCCGGGGTCAGAGGCACTTGGAAAGGATAGAGGCATAATTTGTAGCATGACTGCCAAAAAGGTTGGCCACCACCTTTTTGTTGTGTATGGTAGTGTTATAGTGAGATGTCGTTTGCCTTGGATGACCCTAAGGCTTTCAAATCACAAATTTTTCAGTGAATTGAAAAGATGTGTACTTTACTGGGATATATTTTCAGGCATATATCCACATTAGATTTTTGGTGTGCATGGGAGAGATTTACTGTATCAGAGTCTGTGATCTGCTATGTCTTCACTCCTTTATAGGAGGAAGGACCAATAAAATCAAAAGCACACTTGGTTCCCTCACCTTCAGCTGTCCACTTCTGCCTTCCCTTTGGAAGTAGCTGGGTCAGCCTCTGCCCAAGATATCTGCAAATAAACCTGTGATGCCCTCTGCCTCCCCAGCCTTAGCAAGCACTTTTGATATTGGGTTTAAGATGGCCTTCACAACAGAACTCTAAAAAAAGAAAGCTCTTACACATTACCATCCATTATAAAAGATTTCTCTGGCTCAAAAGTATGCTTTCTGCTGCCAGTAGTACCAAAGGTTGTTGTACACTCCATATCAATGTTAATGCCAGCAAATGTGACAGAAGCTGCCAGAGCTCCTTTTGTTTTAAATTAGAAAAATGAAACCAAGAAGCATTCAGATCCCCAGAAGGACTCCTTGGAGAAAAAAGGGTCATTGTTCACTACCAGCCATGCATATCACATTTGAAGATTACTTATTAGTCTCATCAGCTATTTCAGCTCATACATCTCCTTAACTTGAGGCCCCAGTACCAACTGAATTGGATAATTCACCAGTGTGCATACTACCATGAATATCGCAATCATTTTTGTCTATGGAACTTTCCTTGAGACTTTTGGCTATGCCTCTACCATTTCATTCTGCACAGCAGCTATATTCAGCTGTCTTGATTCAGAATATCCTTGGGAGATGATGGGAGCTGACTAAAAATTATTCAAATCTCCTTCAAGAAGCCTATCTGTCATCTGTGAAAGCACAGTCCACCTGGAAAAAACGTGCAGGAATCCCTCTTTGTGGCCTTACGTTCAGGAATCTATGATGGCTGTGCTTAGCATGGCAAGATCCAACACTGGTGATATCATTGCCTCTAATGGCCTTCCTAGTACCAAAGGAGCATCCTTCAATACTAGTAGCAGCACTGGTCTCTGTTTCAGTTACTGTTACATTTGGAAGAAAATACCGTGCATTGAACAAAAGGGAAAAGGAAATGGGCTAGCCACCAGTTCATGATCGTGCAAAAGCTTCTCTCATGAAGATGAAATTGGTGTCAAATTGGTGCTTTTTTTCTGATGAACTGAAGTGGTTTAATGAGCTTGAGAGAAGTAGCTATTAGAACTATGGGAAAAGTCTCCAGCTTCAAATGTTGGAAACATCCATCCCTCACTTTGTTGATATTCTGGAATGCCAGTCAAAAGACAAGGCTGCGTTGCCTTCTATTTCAGGTCTCCTATTTTTGCTCAATCCTTATCTAGAAGGGTACTAGATGTATTACAGTGCCTCTTGACAGATGCTAGATCTGTCCCCGCAGCCCAGGAATTCGTGAAAATGGCAAGATGCATCTTTCTGTACCTCTGTATTGGGTGGAGTGGCCATGAATGTAATAAACTCCCTGTTTCCCCACTCCCAATAAGGAAGGTAATATCCTGGTTGCTCTGAGAGATAGTTATCCTTCTGCTTCATTGCTATTGATGGTGAGCTGTCAAGAAGCCCTATCTTAAACAAACAAAAACAAACAAACCCCCCTACCCTTTAGAACTTGAATGATCCTGGTTTGAACTCCTTGCTGAAGAAAGAAAGAGAAGCTGTAATGCATTTAATTAGAGGGTAGTAGGTTAGCAAGAAGTCTGTCCTAAGCAGTATATGGGGTAATAATAGATTACTAGAGATGTGGCTGTTGGCATAGGTAGTCTTGTCTGTGAGATGTAGCAGAAGCTTGCACTACTACCACAACCCTTCCCAATCCAACCCTGCATGCCCCTCCCAGAAACAGATATACAGGGTAGTTGGGACTGTCCTGCACATTTTTTTGCACATGAGTGTGGCTCAGATCAGGGAGGGCTGTGGCAGACTGGGCATTTCTGCAGCCATGAGCATATATTCTTGCTACAGCCCTTCCCAGTCTGGCTCCACATAAGGCCCAAGGCTTGTTTCACCTGGCTGCAGTGGTGGCAGCAGCAATCCAGTTGAGAAACACTGAGGTAAGCTGACATTGTACAACAGTGGTTATCATTTGGGCTGCTGCCAACTTCAAAAAAGTTATGGAGGGTTGCTTTGAGTCTAGAAAGGTTGAGAACCTGCCCTAGAAGAAGAAAAATAGGTGACACACAGGTGGTGTTCTTTCAGTGTCTCCTGTACATTTATGTTATCTAGCCGCTGCCTTCCCTTCTGCTTGGGAGCTACTTTCTCTTGTACTTCAGAAGTCCATGGATTAGGGATAAGAAAATGTAGGTAGTTGTTGGGTGTACGTTCTGTTATATAGATGCAGCCAGTTATGATACTTTGAATGCAAACACATTGCTGTACCCCACAATGGATGCTGCTGTTCTGCACAGTAATTCCAGAGGTATCAAATCTATTAAGTAAGCATGTTCAAAGGTAATTGTAACTAACTAGTAAGTATCCCCTCTGAAAGCAAGTATCTCTCTGCTGAAATCTGCATATTTTCATGTAATACTTCTCCAAAAACCCGATTTCCTAAAATTCTGATACTCCATGAAACACTTGTGATGGTAAATTTACTTATGCCACAGTATTGTGCTATTCTAATTATTGACATATTCACTGTGTTCATGCCTAGTAAAATAAAGAATTACTTTCTTGGTTTTCAGTGGGCTTGTATCCACCTTGCTTGTCTTACCCAGCTGTCCAGTCTCAATTGTTTGTTATTCATTGGTTAGAAATGGATCTTCCCCTCAGCTGAACCATTTTTCCTGTGATAGCAAGCCTGCTGTCTTTTCTAAAGCTTGCTTAAAACACCCCTCTTTCTCTGGTATTGCTGACGTTTTGTCACTTAAGGTGCTGACAGATGTTCAGGCCCCTGCTGTAACTCATAGTGCTTTACATAAAGTGCCATGAGTTGGCCCCCCTCCCTTGCCCACCCCTGGACACAACAGACTTGTTGTGTTGACCAGGGGGGATCAGCTTCACCTGCAGGTGAGCAGCAAGCCAAAAAGGAGCTGCCCCTTTCCCTAGCCCTGCCCCACCCTTTCCCACTACAGGACAGTCAGCGGGGTAGGGGAGCCAGGAGCAGTGAACTGCTGGCTGTGCTTTGCCCAACCTGAGCTGGGGGCAGGTGGATTGGAGCTTCCCCATCTTGTAGCCAATCCCCAGCTGCCTGACTGCAAGCATATTACTCCTTTGGAACTGCCTGGGTTGCAAGAATGTCACCCAGTCCTAAAGGAGTGACATGCTCACAATAAAAAGTAGCCACCAGCTCCTGGCTTCTGTCAAGACCAGTACAGGTGGATCTGGGCTGAAAGCAGGTGTCTCTGCAGACTCCAAGTGACATGTGCTGCATTCCAGAAATCCTCTTCAAGGAGGGCTGGAGGGGAAGGACTGCATGCATGGCTGTGAGTGAACTCTTTCACAAGCTGTCAGCTTGCCCATCATGAGCTGGAGGGCAAGGGGTGGATCAGAGCTTCCCCCCCCCACCCCCGCCTGACTCCCCTGGTTGTGAGGGTGGTGGAGCTCCTGGGCTGCATCAGCGCAGCCCCAAACATGCAAAAAATTAACCCTAGGGAACACAAGTGTCCCTAAGGCACGCTAAAGCAGAGCACCTTCATCTGTTACCTCATTTGAGGAGGGTTAATTTTTCGCACAATCGGCCACTTCAAAAGCACTCTTCACCTGTGCATGCCTGTCACAGCTATAGAGCACTTACAGGAGAAGAAGGGGACAGCAATTTCAGTATGCACACCTTACTCCATTAATCTGTGAAGGCATACTATATCGAATTGCAGGTGATACTGGTTTCTAGGGATATACCTTTTAATAACATTACCTCTTTGGAGGTAAGAGTGCTGAGGAGTCCACCCTTTTTGACTGAGATCAGGATTTCAAGAAATTGTTTTGTATTTGCTGAAAAGAATATCTCCAGTTCTGGGGTGGCTGTCATGCTTCGCCGTAGACTAAGGTTTGAATTTGGGGAGAAATATGGCAGTACTTGAATTGTGAATTGTAAAATTGCTCATGTGAACTGTAAAAATGAGAAGTCATACTAGCATCTGCTGTCGCACTACATTTAGTGAAAGTGGTCTTTAAATCCCACTTGTGTTTTTGGGTTTGGCTTCTGCTCACTGGACCTTAAATGTGTATGTACATGGGTTCTGATAGACCCCTTTGGGCCTAAGTTTGTCCCAAATGAAGGATACCAAAATAGTATTGGCAACAGATTTCACTGTCGCAACAATTGTGTGGTTCTGTGTTCCCTCTTCCCTCCTCTCCCTCTCTCTTTAAACATAAGGAATAAAATATTTACTCTTAACATTTAAACAATAACCAGTATAATGTTTTACCTCATGCTGAAGTGGATGGGGTACTTGAAAGCTTTTTTAGAGCTATTGTTTCAGGGACTGCAGATTCGGGTAGACATCTCTGCATTGATTACACTCAGATTATATTTTGAGATTTCCTCTACAAATATAATAATTGAATATTGATTCTTTTTCAAAAAAGTTCAGAAACTGGATTCTTCACTGATTGTCCACCCAGTTTTGACTACGTATATAAGTTTTATTCACATGTGCAAAATCAGATTCTTTTAGAGTAGCAGTATCCATTGTGCTCGTTGTTTAAAAAAAAAAAAAAAAAAAAAAAAAGCCAATAGCATACTACATTGTGTTAACAGAAGGATAAAGTAGTGCCATAGCCAAGAATCCAGATGCAAATTGCCAGACTTGGCCAGAAGCAAGAGGATTCAAACTCCTTCCTTGACTCATTGCTCCAAGTCTTTTCCAAATTTTCCAGTACAAAAACATTTCTTTGATCTGACAGGACCAAACTGCCTCTAGCACTATACTGGGACTCATGCTCGGTACTAAGACTGGCTTCTGCCACACTGCTCTCGGCACCAGCTTCACCCTTCTTAATTCTGGTAATGTCCTCAACACTGGCCATTTCTGGTACCAATCTATCAGGAGTCTGCCTTGTTAGACTACCCGAGATGTGGCCTTCACTCACCTGAACTGACACCACATAGACCCGTAACTCTAAATTAAGCAGCTACAGATTGTCTAGCAGTTTACATTATGCATTTGGAGATGCAAGCACAAGGGTTCCTGTTTACCAATTGTTTGATAACTTAGTAAGTAAACTATCACATGAATAAGATGGATCTTTTACATGCCATGACATTTGTACTCTGTGAAAACTCTCTTACAGATGTGAAGAACATAAGGTGCAAAGTAAAGATGATTATCGAACAGCAATGGACAGAGTAATTCTAGCTGCTCGTATATCTGATCCAAAGCTTTTTCTTAAGCACATGACTATGAACATTAATATGGAACAAGTTTACAGTTTGGAACATAATTCTGCTATAAAATGGCTGAAGGAAAACATGAAATGGGCTGGAAAAGTCTGGCTTTTTCAGTAGCTATTAGTTGGTAATGATTTTTTTTTTTGAACTGTTGAAGTAATCATTGTTGAAAATAATAAATATCAATAAAGACTGTTTCCACTGTGTTTATACCCTATGTCTTATTGATTCACAGCAACATTTGTAAGGTTTCAAATCGTAAATTATTCTTGAAATGATTACAGATTACTTTCATAGATGGAAAACACAATAATAGAATAACTTTTTTCTAGAGGCAAGTACCATTGCAGGTTCCCACACTGGGGTAAGTTTAGATTCTAGTGATAACATTAAAAATACCAAAACTTTTGAACTATTTCTTTTATTAAAATAACAATAACGTTGTTATTCTGAATGGCAGCCCATACACCTATCAGCAGTGCTTATGTATATGTTCAGTGCTTTCATGCTGGATATTTTATAGTCAGCAGTGTCTTAGTGTGGCGCATGTCCACTTCACCTCTTTTTTGTTTTTTTTACTCTCAGTTGGGAAACAATCTAGCTACTCCCCAGTTTCCTTATACAACCTGTATTATGTGCCAGATTATCTTGCTTCCCTGAGCTATCAATGCTTATTTGTATAAAGCTTATTTTAGTGCAGTGTTAGTCTCCTTTCAGTTCTTCCTGCATTAATTTTTTTTGTACATTTTTCTGGTTTTATTTTTTTAATTTGTCAGACCCCCATACCCCTGCACCCTGCCTTCTAAGGTGGTTGTAGCCCATCTGTGTATCCCAATTCAGACCCTAGTTTCCTCAGTCCAAAACTTTTGGAGATTATATTCCCTCCAAATCATTTCCTGTAGCTATTTCATCTTATATTGCTGACTGACTTGACAGTGTACCTCTTTACACAAATCAGGAGGATAAATCCCTCAAAGTGCATAGAGCTCTTGAAAATAGAAGTTATAATTTGCTCTCTCAGTCAATATAAGATGTTTCATAAAACTCAGAGTTTCTGATACAAATAGGTGTTTCCAGAGGTGACTCTGGTGCAGTGGACTCACTTCAGTGCTATTTTCATCATTTTAACTTTCCTGGGACTGTGATTCTTGCACCATTCCTTAGCAGCACCATGGCCTTTGATAGATCACTGCCACCAACTATCTTGATACTGATGTCCATCTAATCACAGATGGCTATTTACTTGGCACAAGCTTAAGTTCTTCTACTCTTGGTTAATAATACCAGCAGCATATGCGTCTGTTTCCTTGGTAGTGACAGCTTATCTGGATCTGTTAACAGTCTCTTACTACAATGGATCTCTCAGGAGCATTTACCACTTGAGCCTTCAGCCTTGTTGGAACTTTAATTATTTTCAGCATGCTTTTTAAATTTGTAGTACTGAAACTTTATAAAGTGTTTATGGAAGAAGCACCTTCTACATCAACCAGTTTAGTACTGCCTTTTCCTGAGGACAAATTCTAATTCATACTCTTGAGTTTGAAGTCGATAAACAGTTTTCCAATAAGATTATGCAACTCTTTCCTCTATCCCTCCCATTCCATGAAATATTCCAGGCTGTAAACCCACCACCAATATGACAGCAGTTCTTATAGGCACTCAGCTCGCTGTACCAATGGCTGTAGCACTGTTTGGATTTGTGGGGACTGAATTACTACAGAAGATGCAACTGCCTGGCATATTCCTAACTAAAATTATCTCTGTACTACCCCAAATGCAAGAGCAGTCAAAAATATTCCCCACTTCTTCATTGGGTCCATATGGTGGAACATTCCAACCCAGTCAACGTTTTGTCGTTATGTCTAGATAATGCTGTAGTATTAAACAAAGTTATTTCAACTCTTGAAAAGAGTTTGTAAAGTCTTTCAGATCTGATGAGGACAGTACCACCTATTCTGGATATCTCTGCTGAGAAGGAAGGAGAAAAACCGCGCACAGCTGGGCATTCTAAGCATCCTGATGTTGGGCTGTCTTGCCAGTACAGTAAATTACTAATTATTAGACCCCACCAGAGTTGTGATAAACACTTGAGCATCAAGTTGAAAATTTGCAGACAGCGGGTATTGGATAACAGCTGCCAGATCTGAACACCTCTCATCTGGTACTGAGATCTTTAATGGTCTCAGCTATTAATGGGAGTTCTTAACAGGGTCAACAGAGACCTCCTAAAGAGAGAGAGTGCTGAACTGTGTCTATCTCTTCAGCAGG
>NW_005842434.1:1155258-1156809 GCF_000455745.1 Alligator sinensis
TCTGCAACTGAGAATTTCAGACCAACAAACAGTGCTATCAGAATATGATTATGTGAACTTTTGAGTCTTCCTCACATTAGTTTTCTTTTTTTATTATTATGTTACCGATTTGGCATTGTATTCACAAATCTGTAAAACTGAAGTGTAATTATCCAGTTCTGCTGTAGAAGCAATCTTAGATGCACCTGATTTAATTAAAGGTTCAGTTTATTTCCTATATAAGAATTAAATAGATCTTACCAGAGCTGCACGTCTGGGCAAAGAGCCAGAAAGCTCTGGGAAAACTGAACAAAAGCTGAAGATAGTGGGAGTAGAATTGTGTTGAATGGTCATAAAATTGTAGCATATGGGCATCAGTACAAAACCTAAAAAGATTGCACCTGTCTTTCCCATAGTAACTTTGTTGCTGGATCTAGTCCTGTGCTTAAATCATAAGGGAAATCTCTAAGTGGGTGCCATTGGTGGAAGTTTTTAAATTAGTGCTTTTTTTATCCCAGGTTACTTTTGATTGTAGGAGATTTGATTCTAGATCTCTCAATACAGCTAAATGCTCCCTTTTTTAGTTTCTAGCTAGCCTTCAATAGGAGAGTTTTGTGAATATGGGCCTTTGTATGGTCATAAATAACTGTTTATGGGAGATAAGTACCAAACCCTTGCGCTCGCGCACTCGCTCTCTCTCTCTGGGAATCTGTTAAAGCTCTGCTGACTAATGTTTCTTGAAAAAAGTTCAATGTTTATGGAGTACGAGGTCATACCTAGAATCTCTTGAGTCAGAACAAAAAAAAAAAAAAAAAAAGGTTGTGGAAACATTACCACAATTTGTTATAAGTAATACAGATGCATTTTTTTTTCTTTTTTTGTTTTCAAAAGAGACTGAAGGAAGCTAGGAAGTAGAGATGTAATAGAGTACATTTATAGTTCTTTGTGTATTGTGGATCTATGAAGTGGTGTGCAAAAGAGCAGTGTTTTGATCTTTCTTGTTTTGGATCTGGGGCTGTTTATTGTATTTAACCTTCTTATACAATAAAAAATATTTAATCTCATGTGTGTTGTTTAATCTCTCTGCACAAGTATTTTTATAGTTATCAGTGTTGTCATTGTTCTAATATAATAAAAGCCTTTGTCTGTGTCTGTAATGCTCCGGCCCAATTGCACATGGGCTGCTGAGAGGGAGCACACAGATTAGCTCCAAGGGCCCTGAGCATTACGGACAGAGTGGGTGAGGGAGCTGCTACATGACCCCCACCCCCAACAACAGCCATCAGGGAGGGGGAAGCTGTGGTGAAGAGAGAGTTGCCGGGGGCAGTGCTGCCATCCCTGCCCCCCCCCCCCCCCCGGCCCAGCTGCCACTGCCCAGCCTGAACAACAGACAGAGGGGGAGGGGAGGGGAGGGGAGGCAAGGTGTCTAGCAGCCTCCATGTGCAAACTCTCCTCTCCTCTTGTTCCTGGGAGCGGCAGAGGGTGGGGCGAAGGCCAAGCTCCCCTCCCCCATCCTTGTTGGTGGGAGCCTGGGTGGAGCGGGCTTAGGGGATGGCCCACGAGGCTGGACCC
>NW_005842434.1:1156840-1170588 GCF_000455745.1 Alligator sinensis
GAGGGGGGGGGGGGGTGGTATACGGGGCCAGAGCAGTGAAATTGCGGGGTGGTGGCACTCTGTCCCCTCTGCCACTCCCCACCCCCGGTCATTCTTGATGGGTAATTTGCTAGTATTAAAATATTTACTTACTGTATATACCCCTCATTTTTAAGAAGAGGCATCACTTTTGAGAGGTGGATAGAACAGACATAGGGACTTAACTACCCAAGAACTAGTTCACAGACAAAATTGGACATGATGTAACAAGTAGAAAACACAGTATGGAAGAGGTGGAAATAAAATAAATTCAACAATTACATCGCTGTGGGCAAAATATGGCCTGCAGACCAGATCCAGTCCGCCAGGCAATTTCACCCAGCGTGCTGGTGCCTCACACCCATCCTTGGGCACAGAAGGGCCCCTGCCCAGCCATCATGCACAGCTTCTGGGTGGGGCTGGTGCTGCTGCCACTGGGGGACCTGCTTGGCTTCCCCAGCCTCCAGTGGCTCCTTCTGTCCCTGTTGCAGGGCTTAAGAAGTGGCAGGGGTTGGAAAGTGAGGGGGGACCTGTCTCTGCGATGGAGTATAGAGTTCAGAGCCTGTGTCCAGGGGGGTGATGGAGCTTGGGTGGGCAGGGTGTGGGGTTTATGGGGCTGGGAGAGTGTGGAGGGACCCACCCCCTTCCCTGGCGCACAGTTCCCACTGCTGGCAGCAGCAACAAGGGGTGGGCCCTTGGGGTGCTCATGGCCTGCATAGGTTGTGGCACACAGCTCCCGTCAGTTTTGGGAGCTGCGTGTGGTGGCAAAAAGTGGAGCCAGGCTGATCCACTCGTACTGTGTGGGGCTCCCCAGGGCACACGTGCAGCTCCCAGAACTTGTGCACTACCAGGGCGAAGTCCTGCACAATGGAACTAGCAGCCTGGTCCCGCTCCCTCGGCCACGTGCTGCTGCTAGGACTCTGCCAGGGAGCAGGGGGCAGGCCTCTCCATTTCCAGCAGAGTCCCAGCAGCTGTATGTTATGGTAGAGAGCAGGGAAGGCTGCTAGCTCCATCGCATGAGGCTTCCCCCTAGTAGCATGCAAGTGCTGGGAGCTGCACGTACATCACAGGGAGCTGGCCTAGCTCCGCTCCTTATAGCCATGCGCAGCTCGTGGAATCATGAGCACCCTGAGGGTTCGCTGCCTGCTGCTGGTGGCAGGGGGCTGTGTGCCATAGGGGGTGTATGTGGGGGAGGGGGAGCACAACCTGCCCACCCCTCCCTTCCTCAAACCCCACACCTGTCACATATACACACAGCCTCACCCCCTCACAAACCCGCATCTACCCACACACACAGTATACAAGAGGAAGATTTTATTTTGAGCTATTATGTAATCATCTCTATATACACTACACAAATCATGACACAAATATTTTTTAAAATAAAATGTTATAGTAGAGCTTTGACTTTTAGTGTGTGATTTGCTGGGTTTTTTTCTGGTTCCAAGATGACAGCCCCTCCTCTGCCCTTTCCCCCCCAAGGAGTACTTCTGGTGGCAAAGGTCAGGGGTTAGAGGGCACAACTTCCATTCCCAAGATGGTGCAGCCCTCAATAGCTCACCAAAACTCATTAAGCAGCCCTCCAGCCAGAATCATTGTCCACCCCTGGATTACATAGTTATTCTGCGATGGCTAGTCCACCAGAATGAAACCAAATTTTAAAGAGGTTAAATTAATTGCAAAACAACTTCCATCCTATGCACAGTGTATGGCTCTAGAGATCAGATCAGGGGAGGGCATGACAAGAATAGGAAGTGGTATAGAAAAAAGTTTGTAGACTGGAAGATTGCCTACCAACCAGGAGAGTGACTATTGCCACTTGAGGTAATTCTGAATTGCATATGCATTAACACTTAAGTTACTGCACTTCGTAGCTTTCAGTTCAGATTCTAAGAGAAGTACTGTAAATTAAAGAAATATTTAAATGTCTCAGAACCCAACAATTACAGAAATAGTCATTAAATTATTCAAGATACTTGAATAACATTAAATTATTCAAGTATCTAGGCATTCATATCAAAAAGGGTGAAACAGCAAAATATTTGCTGAGATCCACAAGATGCCTTCTTGAACTAAAGTTCAAGAGACAGCAAGAAAATGTTTTTTCTCCTGAAAAGTTTACCAAAATCGGGATTTGGAAACGATGGTGCATTGCCTGAGAGTTGTCATGCAAGTGCCAACTACCTTCAGCCTCTTCTATAAATTGGACTGCCTCACTGGATTATAAATATATTCCCTTTTTGCTGATCATTGCAGGGCAGCATAGGAACCATGGAAAGATAGGAAAGATAGGCTTAGAAAAGACAAGAAAGATAGGCTTAGAAGAAAATGGAGATATTATGAAACCAAATGATCCCTCTCTGAAAAAAAAAATTACTTTGGGTAAAAAACCCGCCTCAAGTGATCTGTTCTTCTCTCAAGAGATAGCAGATGCTTTGTATGATTTGTCTGTATTAGGGGTGTTACCTGGTAAGTACCTCTGGAAATAGAAAAACATGAAACTGCAAATATAAAATTCTGTTAGATGAATTAAATTAATTTTTTGCAAACACACTCCTGTAGAGCCCTCATACATACATGGCTTAGCCAGGATGGTTTCTATGAAGGAGCAAAAAACACTGCAGTGCATTCTCAGGATTGTTACATGAATTCCCATGGGGGCCATGGGCAGTAACGCCATTTAAACCTTCACTTGATGGTTCCTGCAGCCTTGTCACTCTTATTTCTAATCTGTTTGTGAATAATTTGAACTTGACTGCTGCTTTCGCTTCTTATCTTTCTTTTTAAAGGTAATGATTTCTCATTTTAGGATGTCCCTTTTTTGTCCAGCTACCATGGGGCATTCTATGTATCCAGAGACCAAGATTTAAACTCAGTGGGAGATTTTCCATAACCTTGTATCTCGTGTCTTAAACCTTTGTAAAGTGACAGTAAAAAATGCCAACGCTCAGATTTACAAGATGGAAGGCAGTACACGTGCAGCAATATAGCCAGCAGGCTGGTCCACATGTGAGGCTTGGATCCTGTACTGTAGGACCCAATCCTGCGGTTCCACACCATGCCCATCTAGCCCAGGGGGCCAGGATTGGGGGCCAGTGCCCTGTGCTTGCCCTATCCACTGGGACCAGGCACCCAGCTGCATGTGCCAAGATTGGGCCCTGGGGCTCCGTGCCACCCCTGCACGCTGGGCCTTGGTGCTTCCCCCTTGCTGGCACATGCATGCACAGCCATCCCACGAACAGGCCTAGAAATGTGGCAGCAGGAGAGGGGTGCTGTTCCTCTGCCACCACATTTTTGGCCCGGTGAGGCACCCTGCAGACTGAACAATGCCAGGGGCCAGATCGGGCGCTGAGCCCCACTGATACAGGTCCTAGTCGAGGTAGAAAAGCCAGCAGTCTTCACGGGGCCTTCAGCTGTGTTTGGCGTGTGTTGGCATCCAGAACGGCCTGGCGAAGCCGCCTGGTCTGCAAGCGCTCCGTTTCTGCACCTTCGCCTCACTTCTCGGGGCCGGCTGCCACCTGCGAGCCCCGGCTTTGGGCTCGAAGGCAGCGCTGGGGGCGGGAGCGGCGCTGGGAAAGCGCCAGCGCGTGGTGTTGACCCACGTTTGGAGGCCAGAGAAGGCCGATGGACTGCTTGGCGCCCCCGGCGAGCAGCAGCCGCCTCAGACCCGCCCCGCTCTGCCCCGCCCCTGGGGTCTCCCCTGCGGGGGAGTGACGTCAGGGAGGAGCCTTAAGCCGCCGCTACCTCCAACCGCAACTGGTGGGAGGAGCGGCAGGGCGCATGCGCAGCCGCGCGCTTTTCCCCCTCCCCCGCGAAGTACTCCGATGCTGGCTCTGTAGAGGGGCGCGGTGACGTCACGGAGACTGGAGCATTCGGCTGCCACTGGCTCCACTAGTAGCGGGTGGGAGGAGCCGCGCCTGCTTTTCTCCCCCGCCCCCTAATCCTTCCCACTTCGGGTACGCTGATGCCAGCTCGGGGGTGGGGGTTACGTCACGGAAGGAGTGTTTGGCTGTCAGCTTCCAACAGCATGCGGCGGGCGAGGCGGCTGGGCAGTGCGCATGCGGAGCTGCGCGCGCTTTCCCCCCCACCCTTTCCCCTACTTCCTGTAGCCGGGGGGGGAGCGCTGCTGTGAGCGAGTCAGTCGGCAAGGTGTCGCTGGGCGGGGGGAGCCTCGTCTTCTGCGCCCCCGGGCCGGGGCCGAGGCTCGGGCTCCTTGGGCGTTGCTGCTGCGCGGGACGCAGGAAGCTCTGGCGCAGTGTCCCGCATAAGTGCGCACCTGGCTGCCTGCTCGGCCCCGCTATAGCTACGTGGTCCGTTTCCCGGGGGACGGTGGGGACCGGTCTCCCTTTACTGCGTGCTTCGGCCGCTCAATGTATGCAACGTGTGGCGGCCGGTTGGATGTGCCCTAAGCCCCTCCTGGAGGACTGTAAATCTCCCTTTGATAAGGGAGGCCCTTGGGGACTCCCCAGCTGACTTTTTGGGGCAAATAAAAAGGAAACAAGAAGGGGAGTGAGGTCCTGGGTTCCTGCAAGGGACTCAAAGAGGACACGGAGCAGAGCAGACTGGCAGCAACCGCTGCCCCCTGAAGGAGGGGAGGGAGCCTGTGGATGCTGACCAACAGGTAAAACTGCCCAGAGACCTGAGCGGAGGAGCAGCAGGCAGACAGCCCCAAGCTCGCTTGTGTTCCCCTGGCCAGAGCCTCCTTCCTGGTCTTGTAGCTAGCCAGCTTGGCCAGGGCTCACAGGAAGTCAACCAGGAGATCCTGGGGCTTGGTGAATGGGGAATAAATAACAAAAAGGTGCAAGAAGAAGTGCAGCCAGGACCACAGCAGTAACGCGTAGTGGGGGCCTCGGACAAAATCGCCTTTGGAAAAGCCTAAGTTGCTGTCTTCCTTGACTCACCAGGACTCGTTCCATGTTGCCTGCGGTGTTAAAACATGCAAACATTTCCTTTTAATGCAGATAGCGCTGGAGCAACATTGTAGGCAGGATGGTCCAGAAATGACCGCAGAGGCAAGGCGTTCCCAGGGCACTGTCTTTTATTGGGCCATCTTTGTAGTTGGGAGAGAGTTTAGATGAGCTTGAGAATGCAAGACATTTGTCCTCTTAGGTCTGATTGTGGTGAGCCAGGCTCAGCACCACTTGTGAAATACAAAGAAAATTGTGCTTGGCTTTAGTAAAACACACCTGTTCAGCAGGGGTCAGATTAAGTCAGTCCAGATATGGGTATGCTTTCTCAATAATCCATTTATTCTGTGTTTTGAAAACAATAGTATTCTATGCTTGACTCGTGTTTGGACCTGAAGAAGAACATCTTGTATCTGAAAGCTTGTCTTACTCTCTCCCAACTACAGAGGTGGTCCAATAAAAGATGGCACCCTAAGAAATCACAGAATCAAAAAACGTGGGTTGGGAGGGACCTCAGGAGGTCACATCTAGTCCAGCCCCCTGCTTAAAGCAGGACCATCCCCAACTAGATCATCCCAGCCAAGGCTGTGTCTAGCTGGGTCTTAAAAACCTCCAAGGGTAGAGATTCCACCACCTCTCTGGGTAGCCTGTTCCACTACCCTCCAGCTTCACTACCCTCCAGTGAGAGAGTTCTTCCTAATATTTAACTTAAACTTGCTTTGCTGCAACTTGAGACAGTTGCTCCATCCTCTGTCATAATTTCTGGACCATCCTGGCTACAACATTGCTCATGCACTACCTGCGTAAGAGAGAATTTTTTGTATATTTTAACATTTCCATTTTTTTGCACATTCGTGGTTCATGTCATTCGTACTGAGATGGGCGTAACCTAGAATGTTCAGCTGTATCCAGGCAAGTTCAGTTAAATGTGGGATGCTGAGAACACAAACACAGTGTTAGGTAGGCTTTATGTAACCTGATTTGCTACTCTGCTTGAAAAACGCCCAATTGTTTAAAAACTTCCATTAATAGTTTGTTTGTTTATTTTTACTTTACTGATTTTATTTGTGTGTCTCTTGGTCTTGAAAGTTGAAAACCAAGGCTTAGTAACTACATGGCGCCAAATATTCACTTGGTTATTTAATAATAATAATGTACACAATGATGTCTTGTTCTCCAAGATCTTAGTATCTGAAGTGGAACACAAGTAAAATTGTTTTTGGCTTCAGTAAAATACTTCTGTTAAGTAGGGTTCAGATGAAGTAATTCCAAATATGTTGTTCTTTTTCAATAATCCATTAACTCTGTGTAAAAAAATTAATAATAATAATAAAAATTTAAAAAGTAAATATAAATTATGTATTATCTTAAAACACTTGTGTAAAGTGTCATTGTTGGTTAGTAAGACTACTGGGGGTTTTCCATTGCCAGCACAAATCCCTCTAAGCGTAATTTAACTACCAAATCGAACTGCGTATTACATAACTGTAAGACTAAATGAAACTTTTCAAGAAAAGACAACTGCTAAGGCACAAAGAAAGAATGGGTCCTCTTGATATTCAGTTAGCTAAAAAATAGGAACTGCAAAAGCAGTAATTTGATATTGGGACTGTTGTAGTCCCTGCATCCTCCTAAGTCTGCTTTACTTGCCCTTTATAAAGTGTCTGTGATGTAAAGGTTAAGAAAATCGTTTATTTTTACTGACTGCATTTTGCCCAATATTTGAATGCTTGGTGAGTGCCACAGAGGAAGAGCTAGGGATCCATCTAGTCCAGTGACCTTTCTCTGACAGCAGCCAATGCCAGATATTTTGGAGTAGAGGTTTCAAGTTCTATGAGGGCTGGATCCATCCTGGGCACAAAGAAGACCATGAGCATTCAGCGGCATCTCTGGTGCAACCCTGAGCATGCAGCTGCAGCTCCAGCTCTGACTCAAAGCACATGGCCAGGGAGATAGGACTGTGACAGTAGCAACAGGTGACACAACAGGAGGGTAACCGGGCCTGTGTCAGCCTTTGTTTACTCTCCTGCTACCAGTCACCTTGTCTACCAGGGCCTGAGGGCCTGGATTCTGCAACAGGCCACTGTTTCCTCTTTCTTCCCACAGCCATGCTTCCTACTGGCCCACCAGTAGTCAGGCAGATCAGGTAAGAGGAGCTCTACAGGCCATATGTTTAATATTTCCTGTTTTAGAAGAAGGTAGAAGACCTACTGCAATATGTAGTTTTGAGAGAACTTCCTTCTAAGCTCAATAATTAAATGTTGGCTTCTTCCCTGATTTATGACTTGTTGATATTTCTTTTGAACTCTTGGGTTTGGGGTTTGTTTGTTTGTTTAGTTTTTTTTTCCTTTTTTTCAGTTGGTTGATTTATTTAGTAGTTACTGCAATAACTATGGGTATTCTTATTATCTGTGTACAAATGGCTAGCATCATTTTTTTTTTGATTCTCTTAAACTCCTAATTTCAATGATATCTCTGTGGCAAGGAGTTGCATTGTATAAGTATTTTCTGATACTAGTTTTGTGGGTGATGCATGTTTTTAAAGGGACAAAATCAATTTGAAAACTTCATCTAAAAATTTTGATCCTACTCTTAACTCTACTAACATCTAGTATTACTATACCTATTGGAAGTTTGTGTGGAAAAACATTTTTGCTATATCTCTTTTTTGTTTATTATCTGGATTTGTTAGTACTGTATTTTTGTACAGTCAATTTTATTCTTCCCCTTGTACATCAGTTTCTGTCTTGCTGAAAGGACCACTATAAACATCAGAAGGAAAATTTGAAGAATAGGAATTTTTTTATGTATAAACTGGATTTGTAGAGAGGATACATTATCAAATTTATTAACTACTAATTTCAAAAACTATTTGTATTTACAGTTTTTTCTTTATATGACACCATATCTTTTGTTGTGGATTTCTTGTTTATTGCTATTGTCAGTTAATCTTAAATTGAAAGCTAGTTTCTATAAGGACACAAAATCATGGTTTCCAAACATTTTGGAGTAATGGGTTGTTGTCATCCCTCAATTTCTTGGAGACTCCATCTGTCCTTATCAAACTTGTATTTGAAAAGAGATAATGGATCTGGTGCAATCAGTGAATCAGTTACCAGGCCTTGCAGACCACAATTGGGGAATCTCTTCCATGAAGAATTGACAATGTATTCCCTTTTTATTAAATATCTTTCTTTTGTATGTTTCTTTAAGTGAGTCAGTGGATGTCTTGAAGTTGACTTGAGCATAAGCATTGAGATGTTTGGCCATTTGAGAACTGTGAGGAGGTAAGGTCATTTGCCAGATAAATCCAGTGTTAAAAAATTGCCTGTTTGTGACTTGAATTTGTATAATGATGATGATTGTTTTTGTATTTAATACTTCCATTTAGTTCTTTGGCTTAGTCAGTAGGTTATATAACATTTCACACTATTATAATTGCAATTAAGGGTTCTAAAAAAAAACTTTGCAATTGTGCAGTGGATAAGAGAGAAGTCAGACACAAGGGAAACAAAACCAAAGTTTTGAAATGGGTTTGTTGTGCGGAAGAAAGTGGCATGCCTAAGCTAAAATAAAATAATTAAATGTTACTGAATTAAAAGCCAGCACTTCAGAAAGAGCAAATATAGCAAGAATAAAGTGACCCGTTTTTAACAGTTTTCCAGCCTACAAGAAAATGTTAAATTTCACAGTAGTAGTACACCCCTTCTTTCAGGAATCAATAAACTAGTCTGTCCTTCAACCCTATTGCATAATATCTTGTCATAGAGATTGTATTTCATAATATCTTTCACAATGCTCAGACTGTCCTTCACTGAGCAGTAATGACCTTGTTTTTGGTTATGAATCCCTGTCTCCTTATCTTCCTTGATCTGAGTCCAATTCCTGGAACAAACAATTTCTCCTTGAGCAAGACACCTTCTTAAAATTGTTCTTTCCTAAATTCATTTCAGTTCTGTCTTTATTTTGTTCCTTTGTTCCAGTCTCAGGTCCGTCTTTTACTTTCATGTATGTTTATCCTTCTGTCATGCCAGCTAATTTTGGCCTGTGAGTGTTCTCTTTTTGATCTAGTTCAGAATAGATTTTTGGCTAGAATCCCGAGCCTGCATCTTGCAATCATGAGATTATTACTTAGATAGGAAACAAAACAACTGAAGATGGCCCTATAATTCATGTTTACTCACTAAGGTAGTGGACAGAAGTTATTACCATGTTCCAAAGTAGGCAGTCAGCTTTATTGGAAAAACTTGCATATTTCCCAGAAATAAGTGTGATAGATGGGAACAGGGAGCAGTAAAGAGCAGTTTGCATAAGCCCCTTGCTGGACTCACCAGTTAGGAAGGAGTATAATGCTGATGTGGAATTTCATTGTAGGTTATCTTTTAAGGTCTCATAGGTTTCCAGCTGGTAGGTATCTGATTAAATGTGATTTCTGGTTACTGGAAGCAAAACTTTTTCTCTCCTTTTGGCTTCTACCTGCTTCCTTTCAGCAAAGGAAGTGTGTAGCAGGAAAGAGTTTTTATTTTTCAGTTCTTGAAGTCTTAGTACTTTGTGTCCCTATGTCAAAGTTCTGATACAGAACTTAATAAAGCATATAATTAAAGACCCATCATATTACAGTCTGATTCCCTTCTTTGTTTCCTCCAATCTAATGGAATTAGCCTGAGTATTTTGCCTCATGGATAACTCCAGAGCCTTCCTGTAGTTATAGCATGAAATCAATGCAGTCCTTCACCCTTTCCTTACTTTGATGTCCTGGGTAGCAGCAATTAAGCTGACCAGAATTGGTATTTTTGGTCTGCTGCTTCACAAAACAAGAACATGCATAAGAGGTGATCAAGATATCTGTCAATACAAAACATTTCTTTGATCTGGACTTGGTTCCCATTTTTACTGTTGGTTTTTAAAACCAGAAGGACCTGGAGTTTAGTCATTTGTTATAAATGAGAAGTGTACATTCCTCAAAGAAGTTGATGGCATAGGTTACAACAGACATCGTATCCTGTATCCTGGCACAGCTCACTTGCTTCACTGGGCTCCACAAATGTTGCCTGTTGTCCCACAGGATGGGCCCCCTGCTCCTCCTGGGACTTCAGGGGTTTGATCCTGTGGGATGACTGCAAATGGGGGAACCCCAGCAGGGGATTCCCCAGGCACTCCTATCACATTGCCATGCCCCAACTTGGGGTGCACCTTTGCAAATTCCTACAGGGTAATCTCTAGGGCACAGCAGGTTGGGCCCCTGAAGGGCCAGGAGCCACCTGCCCAGGGCAGCTGGAGAGTGTAAGCAGCTCTGGGTTGCTCATACTCTTCTGTCGGAGGTCCGCTGCAAAAAAAGCAGCAAAAAATGTTTACCCCATTGTCATGGCCACAGTTTTGGAATTTGTGGTCTGACAAAGAGTATAGATGTGTTTGCTTGGACTTTGTGCCATTATAAAAAAAGTTATGGTGGCAAAAAGGTGACTTCTGTTTGTAGCATAGGCCACCTTCCTTTGTCAAGGAAAGCTTTCTGCTTGTCATGGGCAAATGGATTTTTTTCAAGCCCTGCTAATTCATTTTTGTTTTAGTAAAGGATGGGTGAATGTCAGCCTCAGTTGCTGTTACATTTCTAACTAAAGGAATAGAAATACAGACAAGAAGATAAGGTAAGGGTCACTATCTCAACCTAAGAACTTTTAACCCTTGCTTTTAAGAAGTTGTTGAAAATAAAATTAAAAGTTCATATTAAGCTCTGAGATTGGACAATACAATCAGAATTTTAATACTGGTGGATAGAAGTTCAGTTACATGACTGAATCTGCCAAATGGTGCAGTGTTTGGAGGTTCTAACTATTATGACTATATGAACAATATATTTTTAATCTGACACTTCTTTTTGCAAAATCATTAAGAAAAAAAAAGATGTTTCCTGAATACTGAACCGGGTAGCTAGCTCTATATTGTGCTGTTTTTCCCCCTTATTTAATTTTTGATAATATGCACACTTGCAGATGTCTCAGCTTGTAAAAGAGTTTGTGGGGAATTGTGTTTTTGATTTATGGTTGGCTTTACTAGCCCTTTCCCCTTTTATACAAATTTGAATTAACTGAGATTTACCGCAGTATTCATTTGCAAAGGCATTTTGCATGTGCAGTAAATGTTGATTGATCTTCCTTTTCCTTGCCTTGCAAAATTGTCATGAAAATGTAACAACCCAGGCCAAAAATAATCTGTTAGGCGACTTCTGCCATTATAGTAATGGCAGACAAAAAAAATTAATGTGTCATCTATTCCTCAGTAAAATTCTTCACCCAAAGAAATTGCCTGAATAGAATTTTATCATGGTATCTTCTTAATTAGTTTTTATATGATCATCACTTTTATGTGAAGTATGCAACTTTGTTCTTATTCTTTATGTATTTACAGGTCTCAGTTCAGTTAGCTTCTGGCTATTCTGTAACTGTGTCCAGTGTTTTGAAGTGCAGTTTAATGAGATTATATATAAAGTTAAAACAATATGGTACTGCTTTACAAACCTGTACTCTGCTTCTTAGGTTTAAACCAATTGTGAATGTTGATCAAAGGGACAGTGATTTGCAGTGCTAAATTAATTAGAACATTATGAAATCAATTCAAAAGAAGAAATCGTATTATAAAATTATCACTTACTCCACAACTTTGTTTTTATGTCTACTGACCTTGATACTTAATACACTAACTCAGATAGCAAACTTTGAACCACGGTTAGAAAATTTAGTGATTCTTTACCCAGAATATGCTTTTTCCTCCTGTCTCTTTTCTGTTATGCAAATCTGCTTTCTCCCAGTTCCCGAATGTTGCCAGAACTTGTCCCTACTTCTACTCTCCTTCCTGACAGTCTTCTGGAGAGATCAGTGTGATGTGGTCTTGTGACTTTTTAGGTTGGGAAACTAAACATTGTTAACTGCTGTTGCAACCTGTTTCTTTTTACGTCAGTTAAAAATTATGATTCTGATGGTTCAGCTCTAACTCTCTCCGTTCTTCCTTCCATTGACCTACTTCTTGCCCTCTTAGTCTTGAAAATTCTCCTTTAACTTTACCTAATTGAAGTTTGTTCCTTCACACTGGTGTTTAATCGAGCTAGGATTTCTTCATCCAAAAGCTCTCTCCACTCATATCTGACTTTAAACAATCCACCTATTACCAAAAGCAGGTCCCAGTTAACATTTCCTTTCTTCCACTGCTTTCTTTCATCCTTCCTTTCCTCAATTTCAGATAACTTTTTTTTTAATCTTTTACTCTGGTCTGTCTGCTTACATCATTTTTATCTTTAGGAAATACTCTAATTTCCAAAGCATGCTAAGTTTGCTTAGGTTTAAAAAACAGGCATGGGGATATGGCTCTTGGAAGCAAACATGGGTGGTTTGTCTTAGCTGAAGTATGATTTTTGTTTTTTAAACCAGAAATAATGCTTTTTTTGTTATCATAGTCTTCATCCATGAATATCAGAGTGCTTTACAAGTACCATGTTTTCAGCTTAAAGATTTGAAACTGTTGATGGACATTGCCTTTCAGAAACAACAGTTCAAACACCAGAGGCAGATATGTCCAATTTAATTCAGTCACTAGTATTTAATCACAGGAATTTGTGGGAGCTTTACGTTTGAGCATATTTTAAGGAGAGAGAGAGAGAGACCGTTATCCCACTCTTTAAATGGTTCTAATCAGAGCCATTACCAGCCAGCATCTCTGAAACACTATAACCTCATTCTGTTTAAATGGGATTTTGTAGATCCCAGGGGATGAAAATCCAGTGTTCAGGCTTCTGCTGCATCTTTTTAATGTGATATAGATTTTATATTGAGAGTGTTTACACCATTCTAGGTATATTTCTTTTATGTAATGTATATCACAGCTTTGTCATATGGTGGGTTACTTAATGAATAACTTAAAACTTCTATTACTTTGTTAGGTTGTGTCTGGAGAAAATATTGCTGCAGTGGATTCTTCAAGCAAGAGCTTTGTCAGGGGCTGATGCCATCAATGCTCTCAGACCTTTCTATTTTGCTGTGCATCCAGATTTCTTTGGCCAGCATCCTAGAGAGAGGGTAAAAATGTTAAGTTTTTAGTAGCGTTTTTTCTTATACATGGTTTATATGGGCATATTGTAGTTTTTACACTGTCAGGAATAACATTTTAACATGATTGATGCTGGAAAGCAGGAAAGTAATAATTGTATTAAAATAGCATACTTCAGATTCTTCTTTCTTCAGTCACTTATTCAATTTAATTTACACACAGTTTATCCTGAAATTCTCTAATCTGCCCTGTGTTATACATCACTTCCTTTAACAATCAGGAGTCTTGCGTTAATTTTAAATTTTGTGTTTCTACTATTTTTTTGACAGGCTTCCAGATTAGCATCACTGGACAAATAATGACTTTTTTTTACACTTTTAATCAACCTCTGTTCTTCAGCTGTTTTGGAAGCTAAAGTGTGTAATGTTAAGCATTGTTGCATACTTTAATTTATCACACATCATTTTAACTATTTATTCAATGAAGACATTTGGTGAATTTCTGATAGGCAGCAAGAGTATTTATATTTATAAATTACTTGTATATAATTACTCTTGCCTATCAGAAATGCATTGTGTTTTGTTGCCATGGAAATGTTCCTTTTTTGATTATATTTCAATATCAAAATTTTTCATAATTATAGCATGTTCTGATTAGAAGTCAACCCTGCTTTTGGAAGTTGAACTTTGGGGAAAACAGGTTTTTTCCCTGACTTTAAGTAGGTAACTACAAGTAAAGACCTTGAACTGCTATTGCTCTTGTGAGATTCCCCTCCTCCTCCCCTCC
>NW_005842434.1:1170619-1194367 GCF_000455745.1 Alligator sinensis
GAACCAAGGGGTTAAATGCACTAAAGATACTAAAATAAAAACCACGCTGAAACAAATTCTGACTTTGTATGTTTATTGCATGCACAAGAATAGTACAAGTACAAAAGTTGAAACTTTCAAAGATCTTATTACAGGTCAACCTCACATATAGATTGAGATATAATTTTTTATGATTCTTTTGGAGGAATTAGAAAGGTGAGCTTATGATCAGAAGCTATTGTGAAACTAATACTCTTCCTATTTGTTTTAAAAAGAAGTTTAATATGAAATAAGCAAACAAAAGTCTGTATTTACAACGGTTCTTAACTTTTTTCCTTTGTTACAGGAAATCAATGAAAACTCTCTGAAGAGGCTAAATGGTTATTTAGAGAATATACAGAAACCAGGATATAAACCTTTTACACCAACTCGTCTCACATTTTACGTGAGAGAGAGAGAGCACAATTCTTCTAGTGTCCAAGAATCCCTCAGTCCTTCAGGTGACTTTTTTTTGGTAACTTTTCTTCTTAAATGGCCTGAATCTAAGATGATTTTGAATTTAAGGTGATTTCTCCAATGATAAGATTCTAGACATGAAAAATTATAAATTTGTTATAATTTTCTGTTTGGAATCTAATTATTGGAGGGCTGTATTAAATTCACCCCCTCTCTTCTCTTCCTCCCCCCCTCTCCCCCCCACTGCTATGGAAAAGCAGTTAAAGGGAGCAAGTAGCAGGGAAAGCTGTTGAAGGGGTGAGGGAAACTCATCTTGGAATCAAGTAAATATGACAATTGCTGAAAGACCTTCCCACAGCTATGTGCTGTAACATTTTTCACAGTTTTACAGGGCTGTCTCTAATAAACTCTGTCCACTGTCAGTCGGCATTGGATGTGGCCTTAGAAGGCACCCCAGGTTACTGCACATTTTCAATGAGCGAGAGAATTGGGTTAAATGCAACTAGGAGTTAGTTTCCAGTAATCTTAAAACAAAGTCAAAATGCACCGTGGAATATTTGCTCAGTCACAATGGTTTTTAATTCCATTCTGCATCTGTGCAACTGAGCAATAGTTCAGTAACTTCCTTGTTATGTGTTCAAGGTATACTATATAGAATAGACACATTATAGGAGAACTAATTGTCCTAGGGCAGCAACAGAACATTTTTAAGTAGAAGTTGCAGCATGCCCGAAGCGTTAATAGATTGAGAAGAGAAGATGATTTGTTGTCAATTTTGGACTATTTGTGAATGTAATTTTTTTTCTTTTTTACAATTTTGTTTCTAATGAAATGTTAAACTGTATTTGTTATGTATTTTACTTCATGTTATGCTTCTTACTAGTTAAAAAATTCTTGCATGAATAAAATTTACAAGACACAAAACTCATTAATCTGCAGAAAAAGAATAGTGGTTTTCTTGAATCAGTTATTTCTAAGAATATTAGAGTTCTGTCGCATTAGTAGTTTGAGTAGGGTGACTGTGAACTGGGATGCCTGTAGTATTTCTTCCGATTCTGCTATTGACTTGTTTTATGACCTCAGGCAAGTCATGGAGGCTCTGTCTATACACAGGAAACTTACTGATGTCAGCACCCTCAAGCCTGTGGAAGTGGTGTAGCCATCTCCACACAGCTTTTGGGGTAGACTATTCAACACTACTGAGTGATGGTGCCAGATTGTTTATGCCGAAGCTAATTAAACTGACCATGCAAATGAGACCACACTGCTTCTAGTTTAGGAGGCAGCCTGCCCAGAGCAGTGCAGTGTATCTGAGGGCACTTCTATGCAGTATGGTAAGTTTATAGTACAGATGTAGCCTTAGCCCCACCCCACATACATAGGAAGAATTATGACGTGTCTAAGAAATTATACTCTTAAGAGTGCAGAGTGCTCTTAGCCTTTATGATTCATTCTATGCAACATGCTGTTTGGCACAGAAGGTCTTTCAGACAAAACTGCCACAAGGCAACAAAAGTGTTTTGTGGCTCTTCTTTTTTGCAGCAACTGCAGATAAAGCACAGTTAAGCCAAGTAGTTTTCAACTCAGTTGTAAAGATTAAAGCGGTGTCAGAGATATAGCCAGCGGAGCCCCATCATCCAGCCCCTACTGCTGCTTCTGGGGCACGCAGCATGCATCACCAGACTGGCCTCACACACAGGGTACCAAATATGATCTGTATACAGTGCCTGCTCCAGCCATTCTATGAGCCAGTCTGCATAAGGTTCCTGCTTCACCCAGTCCAAGACACGTGCTGCAAACAGTACCTGCTTGGGCTGGTCTAGGACCATCACTGCACACAGCACCCACCCTGGCTGGTCTGTCCTGGACTAGCTGGAGCAGGCACTGTATGCATTGTGCATCCTGGCTATGCACCATGTGTTCTAGAGCGGGCGCGGCAGGCCCTTGTATTCCAACGTGAAGGGGGTGGTCTGTGGAGCCAGCTCCATGGAATTCATCCAGCCCATAGACCAGCCCTGTACCACTCATCTAGCCAGTGGGACCAGATGAGTTGGACATTGTTAGGTTAAACTATATTCTGATGTCTTCTCTCATGAAAGCAGTTTAGTCTGCTGTACTTGTGTAATAAACTTTATACATAATTTTACTGTGAAATTTATCATTATACATGCGTGGTTTGCTTTAGTTTTGTAAGATAATTGCATATAACGGTTTCATTCTTAAATTATCTAATTGTTTTGGGGATTACATTTCATAGGATTTCGAGCAGTCAGTTTTACTTTGCACACCAGGGACCTGCTAAGCACAGTATTAGATATTCTCAACTCCTGCAGCTTATCTACTGAACATGTTCAGAGCCTGAATGCAAGTGTGGACTCTCAACCCTACAAGGAAGTAAAAGGGACATTCTACAGGCCAATCAAATGGGACAAGACTTATTATTCATTTACTGGATTCAAGGATCCTGAGGAAGAATTAGAGCAAGCCCAGAAAATGGAAACTACCCTAATGTATGTAAATATTTTTATTTCTTTAATTAACATTTATCAGGATAAAATATCAGAAAAACAGATGTAAAAATTCCTGATAAATTGTTCTATATTTTATCATCCATAGTATGGTTCTGTATGGTACAGCAGTATGCTGTATTTTCTTGCATACAACACCACCCTGAAATAAGATACACATCTTATTTTTGAAAGGCAGAATGAGCAAAAGGTCTTTACTCGTATCAAGTAACAGAGTACCAGCAGCTAGGAACCTGAGCCTGCTCATTGTTTTGCTCTCTGTGGATTGCTTTCTTACTTCACTTTTGCTTTCACTCAGCCAAAGATTAAGCAGCAGAAACTAATGTTGCTGTATTTCCTGCATATAATGCACGCTTCAATTTCTAGCACCTGTTTTTTGGGGGGAAACAGTGTCTGTAAGAAAATATGGTAATAAAAGGGCACTCCAATGAGCTACTGAAATACCAAGGTGCCAGTGGGTAAAGAAACAGGAAATAGTGAGAGGTCATAGTTGGATGGCTTGTTTGCTATGGAATACCACTGCTAATTCAACAGGGGAAGCAAAAGTTTTCAATTGTTGTAATTCAAAAATTAGTACCTTTTGGATCACACAATTATAAATTTGAATCTGTACAATCCAAACTGTCAATTTTTCACTAGCGTAGGGCCCATAAAAATGCTCACTTCCAGGATGTGTGCATTTATAGGCCATGTAAGAGTAAAAAAATAAAGGGAGGTGGGGGGCAGAATGTAATAAACATATATGAAAGGCATTCATTGTCTTGTTTTTTCCAACAAGTATTGAAAACAGGTTAGTACTCTTAAATGTCTTATAAATGCACACACCTTTTTTTGAGTGTGGTGATCCTGAGATTTGAATTCTAGCGATTTAAAAACACAAAGATCATTATAAATTTTCAAGTTTAGTCCTTTGATATAACCATGTGAAGTGTGTGCTACTTGTGTTCAGCGCAGATCTAATTAGATTGTAAGATCTAGGGCAGAGAGCACCTTTTATTCTACAATAACATGTCCTGCATACAGCAATAGTTTGCTACTGAAAGCATAACTAAACATTGTATTCTGTATGGAACTATACATTATTTTTACAAATGAGTTGTTTTTGACCATACCATCATAGTTATTTTCAATATTGAGTATTGAATATTTGAATATTCACTATTCTTCAAATAATTTGACCATTCTTGTTTTGATATATTTCCTTTATGTTGCCATTTATCTTGTAAAAATAAGAACCAGTAGTCAGTTGGTTGTTTATAATGAAGATTTGGATCACTAATTTAAATATTGTGAAAAATAATGTATTAACTCAACTACACAACAAGGTTTTTCCTCCCCAATCAGCATGGTGGGGGGAAAGCCTCTGGTCTTACCTTTGCATACAAGGAAACCACTTTAAATACATTATCTATCTTTGATCTGCAGCTAAAAGCAGCAGGTGCTCAGTAATATAAACTGACTATGAAGTACATGGCCTATAGGCAAACGTGCTGATGGAAACCTACCAGAAGGATAGTTTAGTCCAGCCCATCTGAATAAAGATATATAGTAGTGTCCATTGAGTGCAGTCTCTCTCAGTGCTGATTCTTTTTCAAGTCATGGTGAGCTACCCCCTTGCATGCATTTCAACTTCATTTTCACTTTCATAGCTGAGCACAGTACCTCTATTGCCCATTTCCAATCATTCCTGTTTTTTCAACAGCCTTGGATGTCTGGCATACATCACTAAACAGAACCAAAAACAGTTCACCTAGAATTCCTCTATGACCCCCTCTCTCAGCCTGTTGCACATAATTAGTGTGGCCCTATGTTCCATGAGATGAAGGTGGATCAGGTTGCCCTATGCCTCATCTGCGCTGAGCTATCCACCTCACTGTGCCCAATCACCTTCCAGGCTCTAAGTGCCTCCCTGGGGGTGCCTCATGTCTGGCTAACCCCCTTCCTGGAGCATACCCACTAGCCTAGGGGTAACATTGCCTTCACCCAGGGTCTGGGCTGATTCTGTCTCTGTGCCCCCTGGAAACACAGGCCTAGTAGCCCTTGAGGGTACTCGACGCACTTCAAGAACTTGGGGTGCTTCCCTCAGTGTGAAGCACAAATAGTGGTCTCCCTTAGTCAGCTGAACCAAGGGGACCCCAAGACAATCTAGACCCGCTCCCAATAAGTCTCCCATGCTAGGTACAAAGGAGAACTTTATTGGCTACAAAAGGAATAGGTTTGGAATAGGGTACAGGGTAGAGCCATATCGGAGAAATCCCATAGAACAAACAGGGTGGCTGTGGGTAGCCTCTGATCACGCATCTGAGTTACTGAAAGCTATATACCTAGTTAGATCCCAGGTAGCTTACTCACGAGTAACATCTAGAGGCAGGTGGAGATTCCCTCTGGAGGCAGGAGTTCATTGATCATGAGTTTCAAGAGAGAGCGCAAGTTTTAGATAGTCCAGTTTTTCTCTTTCTGAGTTTTCATTATGGCTACTGCCCCTCCTCCTGGGCAGTCCTTAACTTATATAGACCTTATGACCTCATTTACCTGATCCAATGGAGGCCAGCACCTGTTGGCTGCCAGCCAACCAATTTGAAATGCATCACTGGTGCCAGGTAGACTGGCAGGTTCTCTAGCCCCCTCCCAGTCAGGTTGGCATTGCTTAGAACAATAGGGAGCATAAGCCCCTCATCCAGGTACATGATGCTAGTCATATAGGCAGAGGGAGCAGGTTTCCCCCCTCTCTCAGGAATGTATCCAGCTCAGGGTCATGTGAAGAAATGGGGCAGAGGAGTGACCATGGTAACTAAATTGTCAGGTAGCAGAGTTTTGGAGAGAGACGAGGATGGTATTCTGCCACAGTTTGTACTATATATAAGTAGGTGCTGAAGCGCTGCTTAAAAGTGTGTTTATGGATTACCTGCGCTAGAATTTGCAGCAATTGCAAAAAAGATAGAATACATCAATTCTGGATGGACTAAATCTATGGGTACTATATGCAAATTACTACAGCTACGTTTATTTCAAATTTACCCCTCACTTCCACGTGCTCAGGGAAAGCAGGGTCTGACAGGAAGAGAAGGGCCGGGCCTACAGGTGAATGAAGTTGGGGGGCAGAAGGAAAAGAGGCCACCTGACACCCCAAATTTAATTTACCTGCTGTAGCAGAGGAAGGGGGACAAATTCAAGGCAGACCTCCAATAATTAGATTCTATACCTGGAAAATTATATCAATTTTTTCCATATATAGAATCTAATTATTGTGGGGTCATCTTCTAAATGGGATAGTCTTATTTAAGTAAATGTAACTCAGAAATATTTGGTTAAATGGTTCTGTGAAAATCTTTCATAACTATAGATTGAGGGTTTGGTTTAGTTTTTTTGAAGTTCTAACCAATATTACATGCGCTGCTTGTGCTTCATGTGCTATGTAGCAGGGCAGGAAGCATGACTGTAGGGAACCTGCATCAGATCCTATTGCATCTTTACTTTTAACGTGTCAGGGACAGAGAGAAATTTAGGCACGTTAGTCACTTCTCTGTCACTTGATTTGGAATTTCACTGAGCTTTGTTGATTCACCTCAGTGGAAGTCAATCTTCAATGCTCTTAAGACTTACTGAAAAGAGCATCTCTTTACTACATGTTAGCCTTGGGGCAACAATAGAACACCTGCTGACATATTTTTCTGGATATTGTCAACTGTGGCATGTATTCCCTCTGCTTTTTCTTGTTTTAGCCTGGGTCCCTGCAGCTTTTAAAAAATAGCCTATGACCACATTCACCATTTTGCACAGATAGGTATAAGTGCTGTGGTCTCAGTGAAGTCCAAGATTGAATGTTGTGAAATGATCAGAAGTCATTGTGAACCCCTAGGCTCCAGAACAAGTTCCTCCTTGTGAATTCTGGAGAACCTAGCTGCAAAAGTCATGTAAGGTTTCAGTTTCCAGTAAGCCAGATTTGATACCCTCGGTTATGCCTCAAGACTGAGTTGGTATTGCCTCCAATGGTGTAGATCTGGTGGGTTAGGACCCCTTGCTCACTTTCCAACTCATGAAAGCAGGCAGCTTGTATAAGGGTTGCTGTATTACTTTGAAACTTGGTGATCAGCAAATAGTGGATTTTATTGAAATTGACTCCATGGTCCACTGAATCTTCGCTTTATCATAATGCTCAAACTCATACTGTCCCAGTACGTCATATTAGACTTTATTTGACTGCCATCAAGAGACAAAAAAAAATAAAACAATGTTTTATCCATGAGATCTCTTAGATTCTGCTTTCTAAAAAGCTTACAAACCTGGAGCTTTGGAGACTTTGTTTGTTCAGGGATCTACCTATTTATACCACAGATGAAGTGTAACATTAAAAATAGCCTGTTTTTAAATAAATCTCACTTTCCCTGGTACCTTGAAATAGCTTTTACTGTTAACAATAATGTTTGTAAATTATTGTGCAACCTACCTGCGAAAAATGGCATTGTACATCTGGCTATTGTTTTCATTTTCCAGTTCCTGGCTAGAGAATAATGAAGAAAGTGCAATAAAGAAGCTGAAGAACAGCTTGCCACGTAGGAAAGAACTAGAGCGTTTAAAAAGTGAACTCTGTCATCAACTACAGCTCTCTGATATCAGGTAATGAAATTCAGGAGACCTAAATTCATGTGATCCAAATAAGCGTTTTTTGCAGTTTGGTAAAACCACGATTACTTTAAAAAAGTAGTACCATGAGCTTATTCCATCACAATATCTTTGTTTTGTGTGCTTAAAAAGTGGTATTTCTCTATTTTTTTTTCAGAACAGTTCTAAAGGATTTAAAAATTGCATTTACATTTTACTCTATTAGTCCTAGTCTTACAAGGCACGACCTGGGTATTGCTTAAAATAAGCAGGTGCTTAGCTACCTTGCTGGCTAAGATCACTTTCCTGAATTGGGGCTTATTCTTGTTTAGTTTAATTAGTCTGGCAGTAAACACCTACAGCTTCTCTCTCAATTCTGCATTTTACACAACTTTTGGCTTACTGACACCCTGTGAAGATTTTTAAAAGTGGTATTGCAATCCAAAATAAGGGAAACAAGGTAACATAAACCTGTCTTTTAAAGTTGCTAAAATATTCTCTCTAATTTCTTTACTCCAATATTATTTCTCAGAAAATACAACTCTTTTAAAACTGGAGAACAGAAATGTAGCTCTTCAGGATATATTTTTAAATTTGTTCTTAATGCAGTTACACAGTTTGTTTAGGATATTTCTTGAGTTAAATCTTTATAGAGCTTTCTTGAACATTGACTTTAATTAGCTTGTTTTTGGTCATATCTATATATAATACAACTTATTAAAAATGTTGTTCATTTATAGGAACCAAAACAAGCTAATTAAATATTTAATTTATATTTTTATATATAAAATTTTCTTCCACAATTTATCAAAATATTGTAATTCTACACTGGCACATTTTAACTTTAAAATAACTTAGAACGAAATAAAGCTCAGTTTAGATATCTCTCTTACTGGCAGTGTAATTATATTTGAAAAGAAACTGCTATGTGTCTGGGTCAATGCTAGAATGTGCATAGTATTAAAAGTAAGTAGAGGCCTAGAATTTTGCATTGTCTGAGAATGTGAAAGAACCCCGAGTTCTGCAGTTCTAAGGGCCAAAGCAGCCTTGATGTATAACATCAGTCAGATTTAAGACGCATCTGCATTATGCTAGATAATGCTATAAGCATATCGGCATGGCACTCCTTGTGCCCTTGATACCAAGGCTAGTTACAGACAGTCAAAAAGCCTGATCCTGAATCGATTCTGTCTTTGAAGGTTATTCTAAGCTGTGCAGATTGAGCCAATTGGCAAATAGACATGCATTCACTTTTGATTCAGGAAATGCAGCCACATGCCTGCAGTGGCTCAAGCCAGGGGGCACTAGAGCACGCCTGCCAGCGATTGTCAAAGGGGAGGGAAGACAGAAGCCCTCCAAGGCTCTCACCCCATCCCTGCTGTAGCAGGTGGGGTGTAACCAGGCACCAGCCCAGGGCTAGCATGCTGGAGCGGGGGGTTTAAAACCCTTCCCTGGCCGCTACGGACACCAGTCCGGGTCTGCGGGGGTGGGGAAGCAGGACGCAGTGCCTTCCAGGCTTCTGCCTGCCCCGCCCCCCCCCCCCCCCCCCCCTGAAGCAAGCATCTATTGAACACAGCACTTTGTAAACTCAAAGCACAACAGAACAACCAAAAACCTTCACCTGTTCTAAAATACAAATCAGTAAAAAACAGAGAGCACTCACAACTTGGTCTAACTTAAAATGAAATGTAATAAACCAAAAAGACAAGAAAGACTTGAATAAGTCTTGCGTAAACCTGAGGGATTCCTTTCTTAGGTATTCCAGTCTTCCAGCTTTCACAGGTGCTGCTTTTATAATGTAAATGTAGTTCTCTGATTTCTTTGGTTACACTAGCTCAAGCTGTCTGCAACCCTCTCCTGTTCCTCGTCTCCAGCACATACATGTGATTGTGCCAGGTCTTTGCCAACACCTCCCACCTCTAAGTCTGGTCCTGCAGGGCTTGGAGCCACCACTGAGCTGAGGAAGGGGGGATTAAAGCCCCTCCCAGACCCCTGCCTAGGTTTGCCTGGGAGGTGGGGGGGCAGTCCCTATCTAGCAGTTGGGCCAAATATTGGACTATGCACTGAGTATCTCAGTAAAGGGTCAAAGAAGGAAGTAGTCCTTCCCCTTGTGGAACAGAGTAACAGTAATGTGTAAGTGTGCATATTTTAACTACAATGAGAGTAGCCCTGTTGATGGGACCACTTGCAAAGTAATTTATCTTTGCAGAATAAAAACTAGTGTTGCAGCAGTGGTCACAATCCTAATCTTACCTTCACCTGAGAAACCAGTAATTTTATAAATAACTAGTTTGTATTTAGTACCCATTTGCTTATAAAGAAAATGCTCATTGCTTCTCAAAATGTTTTTTTCTATCCATTACTTCTTATGTTTAATTGTTTTATTTGGAGAGGTGTAGGGTTTTTGTATTTGCTTTTTCCCATTTCATCTCTATCACAGAGTTGGCACCTGCTTCAAGAAAAATTGTAAAAAAGTTGGCCAAATGGTTTATGTACAGTGTTTAATAGCATATTACTCAGACCACTTTACACATTCCCCACAGGGATGTTTGCTACTTATTGCTCTTGAAGAAGGGTGAATTTAATATAAAATTATAGAAAAATAGATCTGTCGGAAAGGGACCTTCAGGTCATCTAGTCCAACCCCCGGTCTAAGTATCCCAATCTTGTGATTATTATCTGCATTTTTAGTGCCCAAATATGCCAAGAACATAAATAATAAATGAATGATATCTCTTTATAATACTGAGATTGAAATAATATTTTCAATTTCATTTTATTTAGGTGGCAAAGAAGTTGGGATATTGCTCATCGTTGTAGCCAGCTGCACAGTTTAAGTCGTTTAGCTCACCAGAGACCAGAAGTTCTAATGAATGTTAAAGGTATGTTTCTTGTTACTTTTCTCTTCCTTATGTCAGTGCAATAATACAACCATGAATCTTAGACTTTACACTTGTAATATTCTAAAAAAAGTGCCAGAGCTACTTGAAATTATCAGCAATACGCTGCAGTTTTAAAAGTAGTTACTTTAAATACTCCTCCTGTTTAAATGGCATTAGAATCAATTGATGTCTTACCTTTCAAATAACTTCAAGAGTTACTGGATAGATGGATGGAAGCATTAAACTTGTTTGTGTCAACTTTGGAGGGCAAATTCTATGCTACCATACTCTAAAAAGAATGACAAATTCCACATGTATCCTAAACTGGACAAAAATACTTTTACCAGAACCAGAGTTTTCCTAGCACAGGAACTCTAGGAAAAATCCCAATTTTTCCTTGGGCTAAGGAGACAAAAGGCATGGACAAATGGACCACTTAACACTTGTTGTGAAAGGGGTAAATGGAGGGACTTACTGTAGTGGAAAAAAAATATGTTACAGTTTTGTCTGCCTGCTCTACCCCATGGTAAGTAGAAGTAAATCTTCAGTAATTCACTGTTTTATTCAGGTTAAATGAATCATGGTAGTTTAAGGTGTAGTCATATGTAATGAAACATTTCAAAAGCCTTTGAAATGTTCCACAAGTGGATAATACCTACTTAAAATAACTCCTTTAAAGATTTAATTTTTCCATACTTGTGCATAGAGAGGGAGACATAGTGGGTGAACAATCAGCTTTATATGTGGCTACAAGTGTGCAGTCTAGTAAGAAAAGAAATTAGACTCCCTTTCCCCACCCTGCTTACCTCTCCTCTCCTGCTCTCTAATTTCCTCTCCCCTCTTCCTCCCATGAAGGGGAGTGGAAAGCAAAGAGCATTCATTGTAGCCTCCTCTAGTGCCTACTGGTTGGCACTAGAAAAGCATTTCTGAACCTGTGGGTTGTGATCCAAAAGTGGGTTGCAAAAATATGTGAAGGGGTCACGAACAAACTTTAAGAATGGATCAACAAACTTTAAAAATTGATTCTCCTTTAAAAGAGAAAATCATGGAAATGGTGGCTTTTCCCTTGCAGACTGTCAGAGTTCCAGTATTTGGCAGTCAGGTGTATGTACCTTTTTACCAGTCAGTTCTTAACACAATCTTGATTATTTCTTCCCCATCTTTAGACTGAATTACCTAAAGGGGTAATTTTATTATTATTCTCCAGCATTTGTGTCCTTCACTTTTGAAAGAACAAAGAAGGCTCTAATTTTAGGGTGTATGTATTAATGTATCTATTTATAAATGTATCGTGCAGAGCCTTATGGGGAGTGGTAGTGGGCATGGTGGTTTGGGCAAGATTAACCATTTATTATTTGCATGAAATAAAGTTACTCTAAGCTACTAATCCTCGCTCAGTGTACATTATCTTCCATGTGCATTGTTTAAAAGTGACATTGTCCAAAAAAGTCTATAAAATAAAATTCTGTATAGCTAAATTGCAAATCTGCCTAAAGCATAGGGAGAGTGAGAGAGTAAATAATACATTATGTTTTTTATTGGGGGCAAAAATCCTTGAGTTTGAGCTTTCAGAATGATCTGGTCTTTACATGCTGAGAATTAACACACAAACTTATTACTCATTTTTGGTTATCCTGAAAAGATTTTTTTTGTTCTGAAATGCAATGATCTGATTAAGGCTTGAATAGTTGAAAAGCAGTAAAAAATAGTTGTGGAAAGTAACTAAAGAACTGTTTCATCATTTTAGGATACACGGTTATATTTACAGATTGTTCAGGTCTGAGTGCAACAGGCCACATAATGCTTGGGACCATGGATGTTCATCATCACTGGACCAAAGTAAGAACATTTCATAGTAAAGAATAATCATTTTGTATTTGTCACCCTGTATACATGAATTTGTTTTCATCTTTGTGTAACCAAAAAATTGTAAATAACTGTTGAGTGATGATGCAAATGTAGTTAAAATATTCACCCTGATCTTATGTATTGCATTCTAACATAATCTATTTTTGTAGGTGTTCATAATAACCATGATCTTTATTGCCAGGCTTTTTCAGTTTCCAGAAGTAAATCAACTCTGTGTTCCATATCAAGGACAAACAGATTGGTTATTTCACCATCTGAAATGTAATATGAACTAGCGCTCTTTTAATGATTAGTCACAGATCTTGGCTGCTGGAGTAGGAGTACATGTTTGGTGGAAGAAATGCATAGAAAACGGAGACAATAGGATACCATGGTTAAAAAAAAATCTGCAATATTATTTGATCAAGTGTTCTAGTTTTCATAGAACAAAGATCACATTTTTTAGTTCTGATGATCAAGAAAATTCCTTTGGTACTTCTCTCTAAAATATGCATGAACTGAAACAATGGATTTTGTACTGTATTAAGAGTCTGCTCCTTTTGCATTCATGAAGCTCTGAACAGTAGTCTCAAACTGTTTTGGAATTTTTGTAGAACAATGGTCCTCTACCTTTGACCCATAGGCAACAATGCTGAGCAAATGACACATCAGGTTTTGCTGCTCTTCAACTTAAGGTTTAGCTTTCTTATTTTCTTTGTTCCCAAGTAGCATTGGAGGATTTTGTAGGCAACATTTCCCACAAACAATTGGTTTGTTGAAGATCACTGATCTAGACTATCAGCAATATTTTCGGTGCTCTGTTGTCTAGTTTTTATATACCTCTCATCTCTGCCTGAATAGATGCAGTTTCATAATTGGTAGGTATGTAGCAAATTATGATCATTGCAACTGATTAGCTATAGACTTGTTGCCTTGTCATCCACAAGCTAGAGTAGACCTGATTTATTCCCAAGTCTTCTGATAGAACTTTTTAATGTATTTTTTATTGTTATGAGATGCTGCTGGAGGGTTTTATTTTTGTTTTATGTTTTCAACACCCCTGACAAATATAGCCAGCACCATGGTCTGATGCAGTTGCATCAACAAAAAATACTAGCTATATCTCCACTAGGAAAGCTTGCTACGATAGCTATATCAGCAAACCCTTGTATGTATAGACATGACCTCAAATTATAACTGCTTTGGGATAGGAACTCTTGCACATGGACAGAGCTCCTCACACTGAGGCCCAATCTTGGTTGTAGCCTTTTGGTGTTACTGCAAGATAAATATTTAAAATATTCTAAGGTTAACAGTTCTTTTGCTGCAATTAGTCACTAGCTTTTGGTATTTTGTGGATTTTTATTTTTCATTTGGGTTCCATGTTTGCACTGTTAATTTTTGTTGTTCCTTTAGAGTTTGTTCTTTGGTGAACCAAATCAGTATTTTGATGTTTTAAAGGAAATTATATTGTTTTATATGTAACATAAGAAATATTTGTATTCTGTATGTACAGATTTTTGAGATATTGCCAAACTATAAGAAACTTCAAAAAAAGCTGCTCCTTCTGGAGGACCGGATAAGCCATCTACTAGGAGGCATACAAATAACATACATTGAAGAGCTTCAGCCACTTTTGACTCTTGAAGAGTATTACACTACTCTTGATGCTTTCTATACTAGATTACTGAATAGTAGACTACTTTTTCACCCTCGTAGTCTGCGGGGCTTGAAAATGATTCTAGAAAGGTAAGCATCTGTGGGATAAGTAGACATCAGCCTTTTATTCATTTTATTCCTCATGCCAATTATTGCTTTAAGAAATAACCAGTTGTAGTATAAAGTCTCATTTGTTGCATTTTTATTTCTAATGCATTTCACATTTTTCATGTTCTGTTGGAAAATCTTAACGGTCTACAACAAGAGACTAAAGGTTGCATGGCTTGTCAACAATATGCATACAGTAACCATAATTCTGTTGATGGTAATGAAATCACAGTTATCTGTTTCTAAATGTTTTAAATAACTTTGCTTGAGTGGTTAGTTATGTAGGAGAAAATTGTGCCCTTTCGCTACAAGGACACTTGTATCTTTCTAAACTCATCTTTACTGTACTTAACTTAGTTAAATAGGTTGTTTGCTCATTCTCTTGGGCACAGAGTCAGCTTTATACATGGGTACAAGCATCCAGTCTAGTAAAGACAGAAATCTTACACAAGGCATCTGTATTTTATGATATGCTTATATGACCAATGTAATGTGATGCTTACAAGAGAGCAGTGGGCTAGAACTCATTTAAAAGCCAGCTTTTCATTCTTGTACATAGCAAACTGATATAGCAGACCAGTGTACATTAATATGCAAGATCATTACGCAGATTTAGACACAGGATTCCAGAAATACAGTTAGTGTCTGAAAAGGCAGTGCTGAAAGTAGGATTTTAATATCTTAACGTTCTTAATCTAATTTAGAAAATCATCTGAAATCTATATCTTTGTTTAAATATCTGAGAAATTACCTTGAAAAATAGCTGGTTTTGTGAATTAATTATTTATCTTGAGTCTGCAGAAAGGGATTAAATTACATCTTTTTAGTTGTCTTTGCAGATTCATTCTCCTGTAATATGAAAAATTAAAACACTTAAAATAATATTTCATCCTTATTCATTAAACCTTTAACAAATAATTGTTTTCAGCTCATTAATTCAGAATTCTAACCTTTAAATTGCCTTGTCCTCTGTTATAAAATTATAAATATTTTAGTAAAAGGGTAAGTAACAAGATGCATCTGTGTTTAACTTTTTATGTTTTATTAAAGTGATAGGTATGCCCCAAGCTTGCATGAACTTGGACACTTTAGCATCCCAGCAGTTTGTGATCCAGCAACCCTTCAGTGGTTTATTATTACCAAAGCACAACAAGCAAGAGAGAATCTGAAAAAAAAAGAAGAGTAAGTATTCTTGTCACATTACATCAGTAGCCACATTGCATCTTTTTGTTTCCTTTAGGTTTTTAAGAGCGACTTTCCTGCAGCATACAGAGAGATTCAGTGATTGCCAAAATGAAGCATATTTGGAGATATTTACTAATACAAGTATTTTTTTTTAACTTTTTTTTTTTTTTTATTCGGGCAACTATAGAAACAAAACTCCAACACAGGAGGAATATACAAGAATTGAATGAGATTGATATTATTGCATCTTTACAAAGTTTACAAGATATAAATTAGAACCTCTACTTTCAAGATCATAATTACATATGTAAATATAGCATTAAGTAAGCTTCATTAATATTTAAAGAAGCTAGCTATAATCTCTGGCTTTGTCTTCTGCATAGGTCAGGAATAAAATCCATATTTCTAAGTCTCTATCAATATTGTCTCTTTTCTAATAATCTAATTCAGGGCTGTCCAATTCATGGTTGATCAATACATAATCTAGTAACTAAAAACAAGAAGGAAAACAGAAAGCAAAAAACCTTTTTTCACAAAGTAAACTTCCTTTACCGAGGCATTCAACAGATAAACTAGCCGTTCCAAAGTGTTACTACTCTGGTTACTTCCCCTTAGAATATTTGAACCTCTGGTTATAGTCATGACATATGGAAAAAGGAGCCTTTTTCTCCACAGCCTCTTCAGCATTATGCATCATCATCAGAAAATGTGCATTGGATCCTAGTTGGAGACAGGTACTGTCTGTGGAGTATTGTATACAATTTATGTCTCAAACCCATGGAAAATAAATATCCCTGTTCCCATGTTTATCACCATTGTACATACCGGTATTTTAAATATTACCTTTAATATTGTTTATTAAAAAACTTATAGGTCTTCAATATGGATTAAACCAGCAGTCAGCAACCTTTTGCAGCTTGGGTCAGAGGTGGGTAGGTAGGTGGGCTCTAGGAAAAGGCTGCTGTTACCACTGCTTCTCCCCACAGTGGCATGGGGAGAGCTCCCCATTGCCGAAGTCCACTACCACCAAACACCACTGAAGCCCCACATCTGTGAACCAAGATCAAAAAATCCTTGGGCTGTATTCATCCTACAGGATATAGGTTGCTGAACCCTGGCTTAAACAGAAATTTGTTTTAAAATAGCTGAAATTTGTTTCTTCTTACTTATCTGGCAAGATCTGAATTAAAAATTGTGATCTTTCTCCAGAAATGTTTGGGAAGCTAGGTAAGAAATGAAGCTCTGCACTCTTCGTATTTAATCAGGAAAAAATCAAAACCCAGTTCTTCAGTTCACGTTCTAACATTTAAAATTCACCTTACATTGTAGAACTACAGACTTAAACATCCTTTGTTGCCTGTTCAGAGTTCCAGTTGGCTTCAAAAGTTTGCAATTGAGGAACTTGTTGGGGGATCACAATTTAAATTTGTAGAGGTACCATACATCTGTTGGGTATATACATCCATACATCTGGATTTTTGAGGGTTTTTTTAAGAAAGGCATTTCTGTTGTCCTTTAACATTGTGGGCATTTTGGTATATTCTCCAAAGTAGTGGTGTGTCAACTTTATGGGACATATAAAAATGCTTAGAAGTACAGGTTTGGAATGAGTTACTTCTGTTCATTGCTGATGCATTCACGTGTACAGTATAACTTCAGTCAAGGGTGATTAAATAATAAAAGTACAATTTTTCTCTGGTCTTTTAAAAGATATATCTACGTACTTTCTCTTCTCAGAGAACCTGGATTTTTGTCACTTTTGCTTTTTGTATTCCATTTTGTCCAAGGTAAATGGAAAATAATACTCTCTGAGCTTAGTCCCGAGTTTAGGATTCTGTGTTCCTCTTGAAAGAGGTAGAATATTACTATCACGTAAAATACTGCAGGTGGCTACACTTTTTTTGTTTGATATCAAATATTTTATATCACGTGCAGGATACTGAATAATGGCTTTGATAAGAGGATAAAGAGGAATTTATTCCCTGTAGCTAAGCTTTTAAGTTCTGTTTAATGTCAAGCATTTTGATCCTTAAGGTACCAGGAAAATGAAGCCCCTCCCCGCCCCCCTTCCACTCACACACTTGCCCCACCCACTTCCCACCAGCCCCGCAGGTGCCTGCTGCATAACTACCACCCTCCACACCACTTACCTTAACCTTGCAACTCTGGCTCCAGTTGGAACCCTTCTCTGGCCCAGTCCAGGGAGCACTGAGTATGTGCTGCCTCTGGCCCCAGTCTGGCCAGGCAGCAGCTGTTGCAGTGGTGGCAGCTTCAGCCCTAGCCCCAGAGCTGGAGCCAAAGCTGCTCACCACCAACTCCTTCCCCTCCTCCCCCCCTCCAACTTCTACTTGAATCTAAGATGGAGGGACTTTTCCCCATGGGGGGGCACACCTTGTCTTAGATTTGAGTAAAGATGGTAAGTTACAAATATTGTAAATATATACGTTACCAGTATACAATATTCTGAATATAGATTAAATCATTTAATCTGTAATGTTTCCAAAATGTGTCCTCCATTTGTAGTTATGTAACCATTTTTGCGCAGAGTTCATATAATAGTGCAAACAAATGTTAAAATATACATGTACAAAAGTCTTTTCAGTATATCTCAACATGAAAATCTTGAAATCTTTAAGCATTTTTGTATATACATAAGTATAATACTTGTATCTTTCAAAAACAGATTTTTAAAAGAGGGTAAGCACTAATTTAATCATTCTGTTTTGTCATTATTTCTTACTTACTGGCTGCTTTTTTATTATACCAGGCTGATGGCGATGGAAAAGGAGCTAATTAGTACTTCCACTGAAAAATTTTCCCTGAAACAGCTGTATAAGGAGCCCAGCGTTTCCAGTGCACAGATGATAAATTGTTGTAAGCGACTGCTAGAAGAATCACTACCATATCTACAAGGCATGCACCTCTGCATTTCACACTTTTACTCTGTGCTGCAGGATGGAGATCTTTGTATCCCTTGGAACTGGAAAAGCTGAGGACTTGTCTGTTAACAATAGGAATATGTTTATTTTCTGTAAGAAGCTATAAATGCAAATTAGATTATTTTTAGTGTAAATTATTTAAATCTGTATTTTGATATCAGTATTCAATCCAAGACTTTCTTTAACTGCTGCTCAGAAAATAGAACTGGAGTCCTAGACTGTTGCTGATTAATGTCCAGTATCTCCAGGTCTTGCACAGTTTCTATACTTATCTACAAATCCCAGCATGGAGTAAGGGTCATTAAAAGGATATTTTTTTATAGTAATTTAAGCAAAACTTTTGAATTAAATCTGAAGGTTGTAAAAATGTGTGTGGATTTAAAAAATATATATGGCTGTCCTAGGGTATATATTCCTAGATATATAAGAGATTGTATGTACCTCTAAAAATAGGTACTAGGTATTATGTATACCAGAAATTACTGAACTGAAAAACTGACGTACTAAGCTGGGGATAGCAAAAGCTGTGGATTCATAATTCTCAGTTCTTTCATATATCATTAGTTATCTGGTGCCAATATTAAAGTTTCATACTGCAGTACAAAAACAAAAGGGAAAATCATTTAGTATATTTTACTTTTCAAATAAATTCGGTACTCTGATGTTTGTTTATTTCAGGTGTTTATTTTAAATATCAATCTAATAACGCTTAAGAACATCTACTTACACTTCAAAAATATTTGGAGATACATTTGCAAAGTGATAGTCACTGTACATAATTTTTATCTTCTTACTTGCTTGAGTAGTCTACCTGCAGTCTAGGGAAGGAAGGCATTTATGTTAGGGTCATTTATAAAGTAAGTACTCAAGAAGGTAAGAGATTTGGAATGTCTTTCGAAGGGTTAGACACGCAGACCTTGGTAATTTGAATAACATGAGATAAGATTTGAGAGCTGATTTCCTGAGAGAACGTTAGCGACGCTAGAAAGTTCTTGTTTCATTGTAATGCACACTAAAAACAGTGGATTGAGTTCCACCTTTTTTGCAAAATCAACAGAAAAGAAATAGACAGTTGACATGTTTAGACTTAATCTTTGAAAACAGCTAAAAATAGTGTAAGCAATAGAAAAAGAATGATATGATTTCTACATATGTCTTGTTTGTTACAGGCAGAGATGTTTTTTTTTAAGGTTGTCTGGCTATACCAATTTTTAGTCACTTTTAATGTTGCCAAATTTAAATTGTGTTTGGACTAACATTTTTCCATGCTAATTGTCCAAATTCACCTGCAGACTAATCTTTTTATTAACATTGCAGTTTGAAAGGTTCCGCTATTTTGGGAATGAGGTTAAGGAAAAATATCTGTTGCTAATTTAAAATAATATTAAATAAACGCTTTTAAGACTCTTTGAAATACTTTAGGTACGCTAAGAATGTTAGCATTTGAAATGGAGGTTGTCCTTTGTGCTACAGATACCTTTTTGGCATCCTTGTGGAAAACAGCCAGATCTCATGTGACCACAACAGGAAGTGAAGGGAGACGAACTGGGATTGGCTGGCCGAGAAGACTGACAGGAAGGGCAGGCCGGCCTTGGAAGTGAACTAGAAGCTGTTTGTGTGGGGTGAAACCTAGTCATCTTGAGAAATGAGAAACTGGTGGAAGCTGGGACTAGGTGGGAAGTGGCAATGGAGAAGTTGGGAAAGAAGTAGGGAGATCTGAGAGAGAGAGATGGAAGTGTGGGGAGAACAGGCTGGCTGAGCAAAAAGGGGTGGGACAAGGGCAGAGGCACTAAAACTCAGATTATCTCCCAGTCCAGACACACTTCCCTGGCTCCTCATTCGGCATAAGAATAGAGGCAGATCAGATGAGAAGCTGGGGGTAAGAACCTGGGCCTGAATGGAGAAAGAGTAGGGGGCTGGATGCTGGGAAAGGTTCTGGGCATTGTGTGGATGGAGATGAGGCTCAGTGCTTAAATCTGAGGGGAAGGCTGGGACTGGCTATGCAGGTAGTATGGGGCAGGACTCAGATGAGGATTGTTTGAAAGGGATGGGGCCAAATAAGTTTAATTTTGGGAGGAACAGACAGAAGTCTATGCCCATCAGGAACATAACTTCAGACTGGACTCAAACCCAGGATTCCTGAGTCTTTGTTCCACTGCCATCAGCAAAATCCACTGGCAGAGTGTATGTCTCATCTTCTAACGTTAACTCATGCAAGAGCTGAAAATTAGTTATTACTATTGGTTACTCTGTTAGATGAAGTGGCAGAGGTTGTGCAGTGAATCAAAAGATTCCAGCCATGTTGGTGACCTATGCTGGTGGGTGTCAGACCAAAGGAATTTTTATTTGGTTCACTTTTTAAAACAAAAAAAATGTAGGCAATTTCAAAAATAATGTTGAAAGAATGCTATGATTGCCTGTGCAACTTTAGTTTAGCCCCCTTATGTTCATGTAGTTTATAATTAAAGGCATGCTCATAATAGAAAGGCAGAAATCAACCTCTATCACTGCAAACTTCAGTCATTGACTTTGCAGCCTTTATGTTCTTTTAACATCATTTTTTTTTGTGTAGGATAAGCGGGACATCCTGATTAAACAGGATATCCAGGGGTCAAAAAAAAAACACAGGAAAAAAACTGGAGCAATGCACACACAGCGTGTGCTGCCGAAAAGTGGAGCTGGCCCACCCAGAGGTGCGCTCCACTGTCAGCCAGGCTCTGCATGGCACAGTTACCACAGCTGCAGCCCCTACAGGACCCCAGGTAAGGCTGCTGGGGCCAGCACAGTGCTGGCCTGTCTCCCCTATCCCACCCAAGGTAACTTGCCATGCACCAAAGTGTGCAATGCACAGGCATTTCCCAGGGGCAAGAAGAGGTGGCACAAGGTGTGCCACTGCTGCTTGTCCCCGGGAAAGCAAACATCCACACACATCTGGAAGCACCCATGGAGATTTAGGTTGGATATTAAGGAAAACTCTCACTAGGAGGGTGGTGAAGCACTGGAACAGGTTACCTTAGAGAGGTGGTAGAATCTCCATTCTCAGGTTTTTAAGGCCTGGCTTGAAAAAGCCCTGGCTGGAATAATCTAGTTAGGGATGGTCCTGCTTTGAGCATGGGGGGTTGGACTAAATGACCTCCTTAGATCCCTTCCAACGCTAATTTTCTATAATTCAATTATTAAAAGCATACACATTTTCTAGGGATCATTTTGCCTGACAACTGTTATACAAACACTAGTGCATTGAGTTTTCCTGTTGTTTTCAGGATCAAAAATTCACTATCACAAATATATTGGGATCATATTTTACTTCATATATTTTGAATATTTTAGCTAAACTTATGCTAATGTTTCACTGTATTTAGTGGGAGTGGTGAGCACTTCATATGAGAATGACCTTCAATACCCATGTTACTGGAGATATTTTAATAGTATTACATTCCTACTTGTTCCTATAGTCAGTTAATTTAAAATAAGCTTAGTAAGAGGTTTTGGGAAGTGTTTGCTTTCAACAATAAACATTAACATTTAACAAGGTTAAGTTGGTGATTTACTATTTTTAATCATTGATTAATGTTTGGCTGAGACTTGAGAACTTTCCCTCCCCTGTTCAAGAATTTTAAATAGTTTAAATAATTTGAAGGAAAGGTAGGTAACAATTCTGAACTCTCAATCATTAATTCAAGATTGAAATGGGAGGTGGACCGTGCATTACAGATTATTAAACTAAGACATTTGGACCATGTTTTTCTGGCTTCAAGAAGCAGTTTGGATTTTTCCAAAACTGCAGAAAGAAAATTTTAAAGAACAGAAGGGACTGTGATTAAAACAAAAAAGGGGCATCAACTTGTAAAAAGTAACTTATTATTCTGATGCTGTGCACAACTGTGGCCTTTTGAGAGACGTGCTTTGGCTAACACTAACATATAAATGTTGATAATTATATGTATAGCCTTTTAAAGAATTTGAAGCTATTGTTCTCCTGGTGTGATAAAGCTAAGAAATTTTCCAGTGTTTAAAATGTTCTCTCTCTCTCCACTTATCCCCCTCCCTCCCTGTTTTGTCAGCTCAACACGCTACATTCTTTGTGTGAAATGGTTGCCCGTGTTATCTTTATTTCTGCCTTTCAGCTGCTGTGCTACAACCTGAGTTTGTATCCATTTATGTTGTATAAGGTACTCAGAGTATCTTTTGGGTCTTGGTAGGATAGAACAGGAAAAAGATATATAAAGAAGAAAGTCTCTAATAGTAGAGTAGTTGCTGTTACATTAATGCACACGTAGTATTACAGTGATGCTGTAGCTGTAAGGTGTGATAAAGAAAAGAAAGAAAAATGACCAAACGCCAAACATAGGAGCAAGTCGTGCTCATGGCATGGGGAAGGCGATGGGCGCGGCCTGATAGCAGCGGACCCGGCCCGCGCTGATTGGCAGGGGGCGTGCAGATGCAGCCCGTTTAAAAGGCGAGCGCGCCAAAAGGAAGGGGGGACCTGCGCAATATCGGAGAGGCCTGATCACCCTCACCGGAGGTCCTGCGTCCACGAAATCCCTTCCCCCAGACGCCCCCATCATGACTGGGTATACCATCCAAACGTGTTTAAGAGCTCTCAAGTTATCAGTGAGTTTAATCTTGAAACAGCTGTTAAGAAGTTTTTTTTCTGCCTAAACTGTGAGTAAAGCATTTACTTATCTCACCGCCTCCTTGGTGTTTTTCTGTCGACGGAAGGAGAGACAGAAGAGGGAGGAATAAGACCCTGAAACCCTTTTGTCCCCGGCCTGCTCGCATAATCTGGGTCCAGCCACCCATCGTCAGGTTGAACATGGCGTCGCGAACAGGATCCCCGGGGCAAAGGGGGAACGAAGGAGATGTAGACGAGTTAGTCAGGCATTGCCCATGGGGAAACCATCACCGGCCCCCGACCACGAACGCCGATGATTTATGGGCCCATGTGGTGTATCATCAAGAGCCTCAGCCCCGCAGCCTTAGGATACCTTCTTTCCAGTCCCGCGGTTCTTTACCACCCACCCAACAAAAAACCAGAGGCGTTACTTAGCCACGTCAAGCCCACAGGCACAGATGACCGTACTCCCGCAAAAGAGTACACTAGGTGCATTCAGTACCTAAAAGAGGGGAGCGGCTGCGAAACCCCTCCCGATAAGTTCAAATGCCCCGATCTCAATCCCGGGGGCGCCGAAGATGAAATTCTAACGGCACTCCGTGAGAGTCTTGAGGCTGATGGACGGGATGCCACAGAGTGGACAGGGAAAAAGTGGAATACGACGCTAGAGAAACCCCGTCGGCCCTGCCCAAGGAACCGCCTCCATACAACATCCCGCCGGAGCTATGTTCCGCCCTCCCCGCCGACGCAGGCGCACCCGTTCTCCATGCAAACCCTGTAGCCTTAGTGAAAACTGTCATCGATGGCGTGGGAACCCGCACTCTCACCACCTTCTGTACGCGCACCAGAGGGGAACTCCAAGAGCTGACAAGAGATACCCGACTAAATCCAGGTGAAACACTGGCAATGTGGCTAGGACGACTGATATTAGAGCACGGGTCAGATTT
>NW_005842434.1:1194426-1195783 GCF_000455745.1 Alligator sinensis
AAGAGCGTGTAGCGACACGACTCAAGTACTGCGCAATCAGGCTTTGCCAATCCCTTTGTGTGCTGCCGTGGTCCCAGCGCTGTTGAACCGAGCTCATGCTTGGCATGCGGATCCGCCTAATGATCCATCACCCGCACAGCTCCTTTATTCAATAGCGGGAGCCAGTTACTTAACCTGGGACGCCGGCCGGTATCCACTGACCCTGACTCCGCACCAGGCAAACAGTGTTTGGCTGCATCGTTGGTGTAATGATCCTGGCAAGGTCCCTGTATCCGCGTCAGCAGTGGAGGCCTGCATTGAGGTTTATAGAGGTATGAATACACCCATGTTCCGCTTGTTATTACACCCACTGGTAGGGGGGCTAATAGGGAATGTTCTAAGTAGTCTGGGAAAGCTCACCACAGTGCGCAAAGTAGAATCCAAGCCCACCCCGCCAGCGGTGGTACAGGAGGTGGGAGTGTGGAAAGCAATGCCTAGAAAACCCCGAACTGATTGTTCACCGCGTGGACGACCGCTGGACCGCACACTTAAAAAGCATGCTATGTTTGGCTTTCTGCTAAGCAAAAGTGGTCTGACAAAGAATCAGCTTCATGGGTTAGGGGATGAGGGGCAAAAAATACTGGCGCTGAACCTAGGCTTTAAGCTTAAAGAGCAGGAGCCAGACAGAAAAAAAAACGAGTAGCGGCCGTCGATACGGGCAGCAACGGCCAAACCCCCAATGACGAACGCCCGTACGCAACCTATAGTGAGTGCAACTGCAAATTCTACCCCTACCCCTACATGCTTTTTGCTAGACACGGGGGCCCAAGTAAACGTGTTGAGACCTGAAACGCCCCATGTCAAGACATCCAAAGTCATCTTTGTACAAGGGCTAAATGCCACGACATCCGTGCCTGTGGTCAAGTTTTGGATCAACAAAAGGGCCCTGTATGGAGTCTTAGGGGGCATAAACATCTTGGGCATCCCCGCAATAAAGGCGTTGGCCTTAAAGAATGCCATATATCTAGCACTCCCATTGACTGTGACATCAGGCGAAAAACACCAGCCAGTGCTAGCAAACCCTACACCCTGGCAGTACCAGCCAATCCCGACGCGCACTGACCTGCAGTCCCAAATCCAAAACCTCTTAGCTGACTTCTGCAAGCGAGAGTGCATTCAGCCTGTAAAATCCTCCACCTACCTTTCGGCTGGATGGGGAATCCCTAAACCAGGAAAGCCGACGGAAGCTCGTCTAGTAGTGGATTATCGACAAGCGAATCGTCGCTGTAAACCACTCCAAATGCCCGCCGCACAAACCGTCTCAGACATCCTCGATGGCATGACCGAAATACAGAGGGGCGGAGAATGGTTTGCCAAC
>NW_005842434.1:1196046-1196862 GCF_000455745.1 Alligator sinensis
GGACCTAAAGGACCACTTGAGCAATCAAGGATGGACAGTAAACCTGGCTAAGTCCATGAGCGAGCCATCCTCGGACATTAAGTTTTTGGGGACACGATTCACAGGACAATGGCGATCGGGGACGGCACACAATGCTACCCCTGAGTTGTCCTCACTTTGGCCGACCACGCAGGCGGACTTTCAAGGCCTGCTAGGCCAGCTAAATTGGTTCCGCAATTTTATGACGCCATCACATTTAAAAGTTATCCAGCATCTGCAACACCAAATTCACAAGAAAACACAACGTAGAGTCCCATTGGAGCGAACATGACCAAGCCGCATTGGAAAAGGTTATGACAGAGGTTAAAAAGATGCATCTGATCACACCCCCGCCGGCAGTCTCCTGACAATTCATGTAGGCTACACCACGGAGCATATCTGGTTTACAGCCAATGACAACGAAACGGGGGAACTCGCGTACATTGGTCACTGCACACTCAAAAGCCACCAACATCGGTATGGTTGTCTAGGGAAGGTTATGCTCGCGGCTCAACTAGGGGAACACCTCGTGGCGAGCCCAGGTGTACTTGTTACACCCGGCGGCACCACACTAGGATTGCTTAATCCTAGCGGAATCCACCCGGAGTATCAGGGCACGGAGAAAACTTGGAGTGCCCTGGTCTTTCGTTACCAGTATCACTGGTCGGCGTGGCAAGTCGCTGACGGAGAACTGATTCTGGCCGCTGAAGAGGATGATCCCATTGTACTGCAATTGTATGGGACCACATCCCCGGCATGGATAGCTTCAGATGGTACATCCCGTGATGGCGGAGGATA
>NW_005842434.1:1198323-1227912 GCF_000455745.1 Alligator sinensis
TGTGTGTGTGTGTGTGTGTGTGTGTGTGTGTGTGTGTGTGTGTATATATATATATATATATAGGGAAAGGAGTTCTTGAGTCTAAACATGTTCGAGATTGGCATTTGGTCAAGGGGGCATGTGATAAAAATGACCAAACGCCAAACTAGGAGCAAGTCGTGCTCATGGCATGGGGAAGACGATGGGCGCGGCCTGATAGCCGCGGTCCCGGCCCGCGCTGATTGGCAGCGGGCGTGCAGATGCAGCCCGTTTAAAAGGCAAGCGCGCCAAAAGAAAGGGGGGACCTGCACAATATCGGAGAGGCCTGATCACCCTCACCAGAGGTCCTGCGTCCACGAAATCCCTTCCCCCAGATGCCCCCATCATGACTGGGTATACCATCCGAACGTGTTTAAGAGCTCTCGAATTATCAGCGAGTTTAATCTTGAAACAGTTGTTAAGAAGTTTTTTTCTGCCTAAACTGTGAGTAAAGCATTTACTTATCTCACCGCCTCCTTGGTGTTTTTCTGTCGACGGAAGAAGAGACAGAAGAGGGAGGAATAAGGCCCCGAAACCCTTTTGTCCCCGGCCTGCTCACATAATCTGGGTCCAACCACCCATCGTCAGGTTGAACATAAGGGTCCAGGAATAATGCATGAAGCAGGGATTTCTTAGCGTGATATCTTTTATTGAATTAACTATACTGTTGGGATAGAATTAGACAAACTTTCAAATGCAACACATTCGTCATCAGGTCTGAGTAGTAAGAGCCAATGTAGCATAGGAGAAAAAAAAAATAGTTATAAGATGGAGAGAGAAATTCCCAGGGATAGCGAACAGACAATTAGCAGAAGAAAAGAAGCTAATTGCTCGGAGCTCAAGGACTAGCAAAAGGGAGGAGCATCTCTGTCACATTTCATGTGCAGGGAGATTTCAGGGATTGGGTCAATGCTCCCTGTAAGATGTAGCGATCCGTGAGCATGCTGCTTCAGTCCATGAGCTTCAGTCTTGCTTCCCCCTTTCGCTAAGCCTGGATCCAGACTACGCTGAGCCTAATAGACTAGAATCCTCATGCAATGGATTTTGCAATAATCCTCCAAGCACAAGACTGGGGGCTGGGGAGCGGAGCAGTTCCCCAGAGCCGGTAATGGGGAGTCCCCATTCATGATGCAGAAATCTTGTGTCATGTTTGGACAAGGTACTTTGGGTAAATGTGATATAATTTACCCAAAGCACCTTGTCTGCCTATGTCCTTAGGCCAACACAGCTGTAACCAGCACTCCCAAACTACATCATGCTTAGGAATGATTCCTTGCACCTGCTCCTTTCCCTCTGATGCACACCCAGGTTCTGCACCATCCTGCTCTGCCCCACGCACCTTTCCCTGCTGCATGTAACCAAAATGAACCCAACTGTGGTGCATCAGGCTGTGTAAACACTGTTGCTGGGAGAGCAATGTGCTGTCTGAAGAGGAGTGAAGTGTTGGGATGTGCTCTTGGCTGCCTTGAGCCTCTGCTGCCTGCAGCATTTAATCTAAGAGCTGGGGAAGCCAAGCTCTGCATGTGTCCCTTCTCTGGGAGTGAGGAGGCACATGGACTCGGGGCTGGGGAACATAGCAGTTCCCCGGAGCCGTCGGAGCCCGCCTCTGGGAGTGAGAAAGCACATGGCATCGGGCCTGGGGAGCAGAGCAGTTCCCCAGTGCTAGTGGAGCCCGCGCAGCCCCCACCTCAGCCCTAGCCCCCGCCTCGCCTCACCACAGCCCAGCTCCTCTCCGGGCAGGTGCACAGCATTGTTTCAAATTGTGCACAGCTTCATACACATGCAGCTTGGAGAGAACCTTGGATTGGGTAGGTTATAATGAGCCATAACAGCAGTATCACTGTTAAGTCCTTGATTCTTTGTGTCCAGCCAGCTTATGAAAGTTTGTTCCTAAGTTTGGCTTTTAAAGGCATTGGGTACATTTCCTATGAGCTCAAGGATAACTAGCTCAGAGGAAGTGATTGTTCTGTGCTAAAGGTACTCCAAATGGTGTAGGTGTATCTGTCCTGTATATTGTTTATGTGAGAGTTCCTTCTGGTGTGTAGTTGCTGTTTAGTTTCATCCACATTGTTACCATGAAGGCAGTTGGTACATTGCATCAGAAAGACCACATTTTTGGGAAAGGCATATGTAAGAAAGATGGATGCTGATGGTGTTATGGGAGTGTTGTTTGTAGCAGCAGTGGATATGTGTTGACAGGTTAAGCATTTGTTGCCAGCGCAAGGCTGTATCCCATTTGATTTCATAGACATTAGGGCTGGAAGGGCCCTTGGGAGATCAAGTCCAGCCCCCTGCCCCAAGGGCAGGAAGTCAACTGGTGTCAAAGGATCCCAGCAAGATAAGCATCCAAACGCTTCTTAAAGGAGTCCAGAGTAGGTGCTTGCCCCATCTCAGATGGGAGCCTATTCCAGGCCTTGGGAGCTCAGACAGTAAAGAAGTTTTTCCTTATGTCCAGCCTAAAACGGTCTTGGAAGTGTTTGTGACTGTTGGTCTTGTCATCCCATGGAGCACTCTGGTGAACAGATATTCCCTCAGATCCTGATGCACACCCCTGATGTACTTATAGGCTGCCACCAGGTCTCTCCCGAGCCTGAGCTTTTCCAGGCTGAAGAGTCCCATGGCTCTCAGCCTCTCTTCATAAGGCCTATTCTCCTGTCCTCTGATCGTGCGCGTGGCTCTCCTCTGGACTCTCTCAAGCTTTTCCACATCCTTCCTGAATTGTGGAACCCAGAATTGGATGCAGTACTCCAGCTGTGTCCTCATCAAGGCCAAGTACACTGGGAGGATGACATCCTGAGATTTACTTGAGAAGCATCTATGGATGCAAGCCAGAGTTTTGTTTGCTTTACCAGGTGCGACATTGCATTGGTGGCTCACATTCATCTTGTGGTCAGTCATGACCCCCAAGTCCCTTTCGGCCTTGGTACTAGCAAGCACAGCACTGCTGAGCCTATAAGCATGCTGCGGGGTTTTTTTCCGAAGGTGGAGTACCTTATATTTGTTGGTATTAAAAGTCATCGGGTTTGTATCTGCCCGCTTTTTCAACCTACCCAAGTCAGCCTAGATCACCAACCTATCCTCCAGAGCGGATGCTCTACCCCAAAGTTTGGTGTTATTGGCAAACTTGGTCAGTCCACTTCTGACACCTGTATCCACATTGTTGATAAAAACGTTGAAGAGAACAGGTCCAAGGACAGAGCCTTGGGGGACACCACTGGTCACGGAGCGCCATGATGATTCACTTCCATCCACCACCACTCTCTGCGTCCGGCCTCAGAGCCAATTCTCCAGCCATCGGACTGTGATGTAGCTGAGACCACAGTTGGTCAATTTTTCCAGAGGAGATCATGGGACACCAGATCAAAGAATGTCTGTTGGGCAGTGCAGTTTGCTTTGGATTGATGAGTTGGGCAAGGTTAGAGAATTGTTTAAAAGCCAGGAGTGGAGGAGCTGGGTTACTGCAAGGTATTTGGATAGCTCTTTCTAACGTACGATCTATTTCTCTACTGGAGTATCCTTTAGGGGTGTGTGAAACGGGCTGCATTCAATTCGGATTCGCATTTGACCCAAATCAGGGACAGTGATTCAATTTGTTGATTCAGATCAGTGTCCCAATTCAATTCAGCTGAATCTGAAGATTCGATGCTAATTCAGGGAATTGGCAATTCAGCCATAGACACAGCTTTAAATGTTTTTTCTACATACCTTGAGGTACCAGGTGCAGCTCGTGAATGCTGTGATGATGGGGCAGATGGAGCATCCCACAGGAGCGCAGGGGGGGCCCCCACATGCTCAGTGATGGACCCACCCTGTGCCCTTGCAGCTTGGTGATTGGCCATGGGGGAACCCCGGGTGCCCCCCCAGACCCAGGAGGCACCAGTTGCCAAGCCGGAGGTGGAGAGGGGGTCTGGTCCACTTCCAGGTCTGCCGACAAGCACGCTAGGGACCCCCCCCACATACTCCTGTGAGACACTCCATCCACCCCACCATCTTTGCATTCACGAGCTGCCTGGTACCTTGAGGTATGTAGAAAAAAGATTTACAGCTGTTTCTATGTCCAAATCATTGAATCTCTCCGAATCGATTCAGAGGGTTCCAATTCGATTGGGAGAGATTAAGGGGTCTCCTGACTTGATTTGGATTCAAAGATTTGGCACCATATTGGGCCGAATCTCCCCCGAATCAAATCAGTGACCAAAGCTTCACATAGCCCTAGTGTCTTCGTATAGACGAGAATTTTAGGTTGGCCAGGTCATTCTTGTAGCCAAAATAATCTTTTTTTGAGGAAAAGATTAAAATAAGTCTAAATGTTGTAACATGCCAGATATACAGTGTTTGTCTTCAAATGCAGGGTGTGATCACATGGCATATATATATATATATATATACTGTTTGTTGTAAATGTAATGATACTGTAAACCTGGCCTCGTCTCTTTTTTTCCTTCATAAACAGCAGTCTCTGTGTTTGAGATAGAGGAAATGCAGGGTGTGATCACATGGCATATATATATATATATATACTGTTTGTTGTAAATGTAATGATACTGTAAACCTGGCCTCGTCTCTTTTTTTCCTTCATAAACAGCAGTCTCTGTGTTTGAGATAGAGGAGCTCAAATAAAGTCCTAACTGACTGCCTTTAAAAGCGAAACATGGCACAATTCATGATGTAGCACTAATTCTGCACATTTGCACATCATGGCAAAACCCTTGCTAATGTGCTAATGCCCAATAGAATTAGTCTACTGAACATTAGCATCACAAAAAAAAAACACATGCCGGTGCTACTGCACAATAGTACCAGTTACTGTGCGTTCAGTTAGTACCTGTTGTTACAGGTACTAAGCCTGCAGTAACCACAGTGCATTAATAAATGTGTAGATGCACCCAGTATCATTCAGGTGATCAGTAAATGCTTAACATTGCTGCAGTATTGATTTGGTTTATTATGCTTCACCCTTTCCTTTTGCATCTATGCTACAGCAGCATCCACATTGCATGATCCTACCATGAACACAAAAGAATTGCATGACCTCTTCACCAAATGGACTTGATTATGGTGAACACTAGGGGTGTGCGAAGCTTCAGTCACTGATTCAATTCAGAGAAGATTCGGCCCAATTCAGAGGCTGAATTACCAAATCCAAATTGAATCAGGAGACCAAAAAAAACCCCTCCAAAATGACTCAGAGCCTGTGAATCAATTTGGAAAAAGATTTGGAGATTCAGAAGGCAGTCTTTCAGGGGAACAGAAACTGAGAAGAGGGAGGGGGAGCAGGGAAGGAAAGACTGGAATCTGTAGCTGACCAGTACCTGTGATCTTTCTCTGAGTCCCCTTCCAATCACGGTGCTCTGGGGAAGGGACATAAAAACAGCATATAAGCTTCTGTCTGCAGCCTTTCTGTCCCATTTGTGAGCTGTTTCTGTCTGAGCAAAAGGGGCGGGCAGCTGGCCCAGAAACAGGTGGGTGGGAGGGATCTAACTGGCACTGGGAAGGCCCCCTGTTACAGGCTACCATCCCTGCTGTTTTCATCCAAATCTGCCTTAACATGCACACACAACACGAGTTTTGCTTTCAGCAGTTTGAAGTGCAGTTTCCCAGAAACCCCTGCGCCTATCTCCTTGAAACTTGGCAGGCTTCATGCCTTCAGAAGGGGCTACTGTCCCTGCTGTTTTCATCCAAATCTGCCAAAAAATGACAATGTTACAGGTATTTCAGTGATTTCCCCATTATAGTCTATGGCTGAATCACCGAATCTCTCCGAATCAGTACCAAATCAATTCGGGACAGTGATCCGAATCTCTGAATCGAATCACTGTCCTCCAAATGTGAATCAAATACTTCCCTATTCGTACAGGTGTAATGGACACCTCATGCCTGTTGCCAGTGGGAAGAGAAAAATGAGGGCCTTTTTCAAAAAAAACAAAAACACACTGTGTCAGTACCATCGGCTGCCATAAGACGATAAAACTTTCTAATGCTTGCATAGCCTTAGACTGGGATGAAAATATAATCTACGTTTGGTCAAAGATTTGGTTCAAAGCCTAAAATTGAGCCAGCTTGATTTTGGAGAATATATGATATTATAGAAGGTAAATTGGTAAAAAGGTCTTGCAACTTTTAAGACTCTCCGGGCAAAGATAAAGGTCACCAGAAATGAGACTTCAGGAATAAATGGCACAGAACAGAATTTTGTACATTCAAAGGGGCTCTTCCATTACTTTGCACAACACCAAATTCAAATCACAAGGTGCCTCGGTGGGAAGATACAGATTTGAGGGTTTAAAAAAATGTTTAACTAGGAGTTAGAAAAATATACTAGGAAGAAATAGCAGCAAAGGCGCAGCAGTTATCAGTAGCCAAGAAGAGCTTTTATGCTATATTAGAGATGATGAGATATCAGAGCTGAAGCAGCAGTACGAACAAGCCATGTTATTTTCTATTTCAGTATTCCAATTGGTTAGACCAAGGGTGTCGAACTCGTCTAGCCCTGTGGGCTGGATGAATAGCACAGGGCTAATCTGCAGGCTAAACTGGGCCCACAGACCAACCCTGCATGTTAGATATAGCATGTCCCAAAGTGGGCACTGTATGCATTTCAGAATGCCCAGTCCAGCACCACACTACATGCAGCACCTGGTCCATGACCATGCTGCACGTAGCACCCAGGATCACGCTACACATGGCACTCCTGCATCTGGAGCAGGAGCTATATACACCATGTTGGCTGAACCACCCCTGCTACAACTGTGCCATCTATGCTGGCTGTTCTTGGATTGTTCTGTCTGCTCTGGGACTGCTTTGCCTACTACAGAACCACAGCATGCATGCCAGCCACTCCAGGACCTGTGCTGAATCCAGCCTAAAGATGATGTGTGGTCCTGGAACGGCTGGTGCAGTATAGTATGCAGGGCCATCCAGGGGCTGGATCCAGCCTGCAGCCTGCAGACCATATCTTTGACATCCCCGGGTTGGAACAAATACTAAGGATTTGCTTACTAGGACTGACTTCTTTTCAGACCAGCATATGATGCATCAACCTATACATTCAGTAAACGTGCTAGCAAGTGAAGCAGTTTATGGTCTCTGTCCTGTTTTGTTCTGCAAGATCTGGACTCTGTAGCATGTCTAAACTGGCACAACAGATTTCCCTAGCTCTGTTGTGTTGAATTTTTTATTGTTTGGGGTGTAAGAATAATTATAAAGCTCTTAACAGTTTACAAATAAATTTACATTGTTTTCGTGTAACACAAAAAAAGGTACACCTTCCTGGGTATTTCATCTTCTAGGCAGAGAGTAACTAAGGCTCCCTTGGGAAGATGTGATGTTTATGTAACCCTTCTGCTGGGCACCAGTCAGCAGCAGCAAAGGCCAAGTTCACTTTTGGGGTCTAAATATACTTTACTTTGGCTTGAGCCCCAACCTAGACCACCTGGGAAACACTAAATACATTACTAGGGTGTCCTGCATAAACAAAAACCCCTCTGCACAAGCAGTGTAAACACAAAGGATACATTTATTACAGAAAACAAAGAAAACACTAAATACAATTTAAAACACTACAATGATAAGGCATAATTCATATATTGCACCCTCTTGGAGAGGCTTCACCCATGCCCAGGCAGTCTTGGACTTGGAGTTCACCCAAAAGGCAGTTCCAGAGGCTTGCACCCCTATACCTGCCCTTCAGCAATGGGCTGGAGAGGGGGCTTCACTGGAGAGTCCTTTGAGCTGCTCCTTGGGTTTGCTGGGCCGTGGGAAGCTGCTAGAGAACGTGGGTCCTTCTGTGTTGCAAGAGACCCCTTGTTGCTTCCTGTGATGCTGTAGGGCAATCCCCACTTCTATGTGGTAGCCTTGAGAGGTTAACTGCAGCTTTCATCCGTATGCTGCACCCCAACAATCCTAGTCCCAATCCCAGTTCTGCTGGGCAGAAACTGCAAAAAGAAAACTTCGAAGGAGAGGTCAGGCCTACCTCACTGGGCTTGAACTGGGTAGCAAAAGTTGGCCAGGCCTATAGTGTACTAAGGTCTAAACATAAAGTTGAGGTTTAACCATGCAGCTAGGATGCAGCACCATAGCTGTAGAAACAGCAGAAAAAAAGGCCCAGGCCTGTGGCTGCAGCTTTGGCATCTGGTCTCAGCCATACCTAAAGCTGAGATGATACAATTACAAAACAGTGAGGGCCAAGGCTCGGTAGCCAGCAACTGCCAGGACCCATTCCTGGACAGTTTGTTTCAGGGATTAACACCCCCGTGGCATTAACCCACTTAAAAAAAAAGAAAGGAGGAGGAAATGGGAGTCTCAAATTCCAAAATAGACTTTCTCTCCCTCTACCTGCTGCTGATGTACAATAGGCTAATTCTACTGCGCAATAGTGCAATAGCATAGCTTTTACTGTTACATGCTAATGCACAGTAGAATTAGTCTACTGAGCATTTAGCATCTCATGTAGACGCACCCAGTTTAGAAAAACCCATGTTCACAGCATGCATGGGAGATGGATAACAAAATGCTTCCTAGAAGTTTTTCAACATAGTGCATTTATGAAAGTTTATGAAAATTCTTATGTTGGGCCAACTAAAGCAGAGGAGGCATGTTTTAAAAAAAATCACTTCTCTGCTCATTCTTTCAGCAAGAGTCTTTCTGGGTGTAGTAATCCTTGAATGCTAAATTGTCTATAACCTTACTTATTATAGAAATACCTATATGTTTTTCAGTTTTAACAGGCCTGGTTAAGAGAAGAGCTCTTTATACAAATCCCACATAATAAAATAGCTGCATGACAGTTATCACTACAAAGATTTTATATGATATTTTCATTAGCAATAGTTTCCTAATTCTGAAAGAACCATTACAAAATAAAAATCTAAGCACAGAAGCCCCGAACCAAAATCATATGAGCATCCTCAGAAATAAGCATCCTCAAATTATCTTGTTATTCAGCAGCACATTATACAGAGAAATCTCTTGAATTCTTTCCATGATTATTAAAAAAGTCTATACATTGAAGTATAATGCGAAATATCTACTACATTTTCCTTCTAAAGAGGTGGTATGTTGTATTACTACAAATCAGTTCCTTTCTTTTAAAGTTGGGTGTTCTACAGCTTGCTATAGTTTAATATGGTTTTACTTAGGCCTAGTACTTAATAGTATGTAATGGTCTGTGCTATATACTTAAGTACTAGGATTATACAACAAGAATTACTTAATAATTGGGGCAAACAAGGTTCCTTGGGTGAATTTGATATCTTTTATTAGACCAATCCAAATGGTTGGAGAATAGTTATTAAGCAAGCTTTTGGGTTCAAAAATTAGAAAGTTAGAAAGTGGTCCCTTTCTAACTTGAAAGGGCAAAACAAAACCTTTACGGTGACAAGCCCTAGTTGCGGTTTAGAATTAACATCCATGGTTGATGTAAGGCAGGGTGTAGGGGAGGCAGAGCCCCAAAACAGGAAGCCAGACAGAAAGATAGAAGAAGGGAACCAGGAAAGGCAGAATGTAAAACCATCCTCCTAATAACAAGCTCATTCCAACAAGACGTGGCAGGTGAGAATCCCTGGGGACCATCCAAGACATCTAACCTAACAACAAGCTGTCAACCACTAAGGAGACAGCAGCACCTGAAAAACCTGTAAAAGCAAAACGTGCTAGTGAGCGGCATGGGAGGTTACACTCAGTGTTCAGATTCCTGCTACAGGTGAAATATTTGTACTCAGAACAATTAATAAAAGTTTGTGTCCAGTTGTTAATAGTCCTAAATTGGCCAGGATTCTCCTGTCATATATTGTTTTATATAAATTTATTTTGCATACAGAATAAAATTTCATTTTCCTTGAGTAACGATCATTCAAAATGTTCTTCTCATCATTACTATTGTACAGTTATTTTACTTGCATCCTTGATGACTGTGTAACAGATCAATAATGCTGAAGAAATGCTGCATGCACACACTATTTGGTTAAAAGAAATTACAGTTTTCCCAACTTCTAAAATTCATATGATACCTTAAACTAAAACAACTGTGTATGGTCACTTTCCTGGGAATTTTCAGTATTAGTTTTAAAATTATGTGAGAGCATGGCATGCATCTTTAAATCTGTTGGTGTGAGCACTTAAAACATGTCAGGCAAAATAGAATAATTTCAAGTTTATCTTGTATTTCCCTTTTGCTTTATTTTTCATTATAATCATTCTACTACCCAGGTCATAACCTTGGGATTGTCTTCTTTTTTAATGACGAGCATATCTGGAGTCAATTTTTTTCACATAACTTTAATCATAGCCTTTATTATTAAAAATTAATTTAATGGCCCTTTAAGTCCCAACTATGAAGGTAGCAAACAAGCATCTCGGTTATATAGTCTTCAATTATTCATTAAGGACTATGGGGATTTCTTGGAATGTATAACTACTTTTTGCTTTTCTAGAGATACTAATGCCAGCAACAGGGATATGCTACTTAGTTTAACAAAAACAGACATCATTTCCCTGTTGGGTTTCTGCTTGAATTGTATAATATTTTGTTGCATTTAATAATATTTTTCATAAATTCTACTTGGGATAGAAAAAATGGAGGAATGAAGAAAGGTATTGTTTTATTTTGAATAAACTTTTTGCCAATAGGAATTTTAATGCATCTTCTTGTTCCCTTTATGTGTAATAAAAATAGTTTTACACATCAATTACTTGCAAGTGAACATTGTGAATCATTTCTATCAGACACAGTTCTCTAGGTCTTTGCAATCCCAGTCAAGTTCTTGGCATACTTAATGGTTTACTTTTTATTTTTTTTATAAAGCAAAGTAATTTTCTTAAATAATCTTCTTTAACTATGGATATTGCTTCTGCATAACTTTTAAAGAGTCTCATTCTGCCTCATATGCACCATATTTACACTAGTATAACTCTAGGCTTGTCTACATGGGTAAATATAATTAGTTATGCAGGGATATTGAAATCAGTTATAACCCCACATCTGGACACTTATTTCAGTAAAAGGGTATGAACATATAATAATATAAGGGTATTTGCTGAAAGGTGAAAACGGGCTAGGGTTGTTCAGCACATCAGCTGCTCTTTGATAATTGCCTGTGTACATGCTGATACCTCAGGGTAAATGGAAACTAAAATTCAGTGTCTGAGGCATTAATGAAGAGAGATAAGTGAAAAAAGTTCAAGTATCTAGGGTCAACTGTTTAGCAGAATGCAGAGTTAGACAAAGAGTTGAAGCATCAACTAACAGCAGGGTGGACAAACTGGAAATTGGTGACAGGACTGTTATGCAACAGGAGAGTATCAGTGAAGCAGAAGGGGAAAGTCTACAAGATGTGTGTGTCCAGTGCTATTATATGGAGCAGAGACATGGCCCCTGAAGAAAACTCAGGAAAGGAGACTAAATGTGACAGAGATGAGAATGCTCCAATGGATGTGTGGAGTGATGAAGATGGATAAAGTGAGAAATATTTACAGCAAATGACTGGTGAAGGTAGTGGAAGCATCTTAGAAAGTACGAGAAAGAAAACTGGTATGGTATTGCTCAAAGGAGTCTGGAAGAACACATAAGTGTTATAGGACACCTTTTTTGTCTCTAGTGATCCTGCAAGTCGTTGTCCCCCTGGACACGCCTGCCATGGGAGAAAAAAAGAAATATACCAAAGGGAACAAATGATTCAAGTACAACGATAGGTACCTAGCGTGCTGATCTCCAATGCAGGGCTCCACCACCCCTCATACCCTGTCCATGCCCAACCTAGCTTAGAGCCCGGAGATCTTACTCTTCTGGTGATTGTAAGCTCCACATCCTGCTTATCTCTGCAGCAGGTCTGCTCTACCATCAGCTCTATCTTCTCTCAACCCCTCTGCGAGGACAGTCTTTCTCCTCTTTTGGGGGTTACTTGTAGCTGTGCCCTCTGGCAGTCCTTAAAGGGGATCTGGTCCCCAATAATCAGTATCCCCCTCTCTCCTGTAGCCCTTTGTGACAGGGTGAAGGAGGGATACTTTGCATCTTTCTCCCTCTCTCTTTCTAAAGTTGCCCCATTCCCAGTGACTGACCACATCCGTCACCTCGATACCTTGCAGCCACATTCTCTCAGCCACCGTGTATCTCAGTCCTCTTTAGTCTTCTTTATCTACACCTCCACGTAGACTGATCACAACCTGCTTGGTTGCTCCACTCTCCCTTCTCCAGGGACAGCTGCATCCACCAGCGTTCTTTCTTTTGTAGGTCATTCTGGCCGACTTGACCAATCAGCTCCCTCTCTCAAGCAGATGACTCAGGACAACTTTGAATCAGCCCGCCACAAGATGACATCATCAGACCTTGCCGCAGGCGGGACATCCATCTCAGGTAAGTTTCCCACTGCAGGTTCTTCCCTAAAGCAGGAGCCAACACCAGTCCCCTGTTACAGCAGGAAAAGAAATTACCAGAATGGCACTACCAGGGAGAAAGGGGAGAGTAAAACCAAAGATGAGACGGAGAGATATAGTGAAGAGGGACATGAGAGGAGTTGGAAGAAGAAGATATGTATGACTGAAGCCAGTGGAGAGCCAGGATCAATGACCCCATTTAGATGGGACAAGGAAGGGGAGGAGGAGGAACAAGAGGAGAGGAAGGGGGAAGGGGAAGAGGAGGGAAAGGGAGACTAACCCACAGTGACTTACCACAAGGTAAGAGCATGCACACAGGCAGTAATCTTGGAGCAACTGACATGTGAAACAGTGTTGCCCCTTTTAACCTTGCCATAAGTTGTTCATATATCTATGCCCTGAGAGAGTTGTTGTTATTGGGGTTTTTTAACTTTAATCTCCTTCCAAAGCAGATTAAGCAGAAGAAAAACACCTTTATATCAGAATAAGAGTGTCCAGATAGGGAATTATATCAGTTTAATTATATCACTTTAATTTATACCTTAGTACATATTGGTATAACTCCTTTGTAGACAGGGTCTCAGTTGTCTTCTTTGGAGTAACTCCTGATTTACAACAGTGTAACTAAGCAGAAGCAAGATCAGACTGTCACAGTTTAAGCACTCAATTAGGGATGGGAAAAGGTGCTAGCAAGATCTGGCCTTAAGGAAAATGGTGCCCTGGGTGAACTTGTATTGTGGTGCCCACTCTGCTCCTTCTGCCCACCCCATACAGTGGCACTACTTCAGGCAGAGGCAGGTAGGTAGGTGCAGGGCACAGTCCGGCAGGGAGGCAGAGCCACTCGCACTGCCTGGCTCGGCTCCTCCTGAGCAGCAGCTGGGGTTGGAAGGAGGCAGGCTGGGCTGGGCACTGCTCCTCCTGCCTCAGGCAGGGATCAGCTAGGGCAGGGTGGGGGGAGAGTGCTGTTGTGAGAGCGTGTGTGTGTGTGTGTGTGGCACCCCCCTGACCACAGCACCCTCGATGGTCACCCATGTCACCTACCCCTAAGGCCAGCTCTGGGTGGTAGAGTATAGCTCTTCTGGAATCCATGAAAGATATTTTATAGTGCCCTAAACCTAACAGCTTGCACTCAACGTTTGGCACCTGCTCTAAAGTACTGGGCAAGTCAATTGGACAATATTTTTAGTTTTTTTTCCTAAAGTGTCTGACTATCTAGGAATATGCTATGGGCAGAAAATTAAGAACAAGAGGAGGGTAATGAATGGAGTTAATGTTTTGAATTCAGATAGATGAATGAACTTTTGGTGTTATACTACTGGTATATACTATACTATTGTTGATTTAGCTATTTATTAACAGTTTAATGCAGTATTTGTCCCTTCTCATTAACATACAGCTGCAAGTACTGTATAACACAAGTTATGAGAGAAGAAGCGAGAACTATGTTTCATTGTAATCTTCAGGTGTTAAAAGAGATCCTTCCACTTCTACTGTAATTTTTCCTAATAAAGTGGAAACAAGAATTGCTATAAGAAAGAAGAGATCATATATAGATGGCTGCCATGCTGAGTGGATCTATCTACATGCTGCTTTTTTAGAAATAAAGCTTGCTGCAACTTCGCATACCCCAAAAGGTATGAGAGCTGGTCCCTCTATAAGCATGGTTGACCTTTGTTGTCCACATCTAAAGCAAGGAGTGAAACTCATTCTTGTATTGTAGCCAGAAAATGATGTATTTCCCATCTCTCCTAATAAACTTCACTCAGTACAGAAGGATACACCCCCACAAATGCTCCATATATGTGTCCTAGAGAATTCCCAGTGCAAGGAAGTGTTCTAGGGTAAGACTACATCAGAGCAAAGGAAGAGGGTATTGTGGACCACATCAGTTTCCCCTAACATAAACCTCATAGAGACTTCTGGCAGCTCCATGCATATTATTATCTCATGAAAATAAGTTCTTGCAACTGTCCCATTGTATGCTTTGGTGTCCAATGTCAGTAGAATAGGGAATATAGCCGGCTCAGGAATGACTGATGTCAAATGTTTGTTAACATTTCTACTGGTTTCTTCAAAGAAATAGTGTAAGTCATGCCCTTAGCAGGAAGGAGGATGTCCAAAGCACTGTCTTCTAGGAAAAATCATTGTTCTTGGTAGCAGTACTCTTCAAGTATCCTGCACTGCTGCAGGCAGGTTGTCTCCTAACTTGAAACAGTGTAGATGTTGCCACTAATTGGGCACTAATTAGCATAGGTCTTGCTAATTGGTTTTGTCACACAGCAGTTGTAGTTATCCTACCCAAGCACCTCTTCCGTTCAGGAGGCAGCTTGCCTGGACCAGTGCAGAATGCTTGGGGGCGCTGCTGTTGAAATTGAGGAGTTTACCAAATACACCTGACCAATGCAGCCTAAGAGTTGGGTCTCAGTCACTGAGACTCAAACAGCAGGCTCAGCTTTCAGCAAAGAATTAACTCACTGGTTTGCTGTAGCCAAAACTTGGATGAAAGTTTCCATATGTGGGGGTTTAAAGAAAGTTCTAGGGGGAAACAATTTGGCCAGATCCACTTCTGAGATAAATTGAGTTCCCACCAACTGAATGTATTGTGAGCATTTCAAATGCAACCTTGAAAATGAGCATCCTGTCTCCTATGCAGGGACACTAAAGATCTTGTGATATTCTTCATTAGAGTCCCTGAGGTCTGTGGACAATTCATTGATGGCTGTCCTTGACTGCATCTCAGGGCTGCGTGATCCTTTGGTACCTAGAACTGTATGTGGATATTGCTGGCAGTCAGAGCATGACTCGTTTATTTTAGCAGGGGGTTGTGGTTGTTGTTTAACTGATTGATTTAGTTATTTTAAATAAGGAAGCCTAATAAAGGTCCCCAGCATTTTGATGTAAATAACTTTCTCCATAGCAAATACCTGCTTCTTAGATCTTCACCTTTGGTTCTGCTTGCTTGTCAAAGCCCAGTGGGATAAGTCTTGTGATTTTAACCAGAGTCTTTCAGATTATTACTGATTTTACAATGCACTAAATGTGAATTGGGTTTTGAAAATGTAACACGTTTTGGTAAGCTAAAATATATCATATCAAAGGCTTAACGCTAGGAACTCCCACTAAAATCAAGTCCACTATGTTTGGAAAGGTTTGTTGCCACTTAACCCTGCTCTTTCTCTACTGGAAATTTCATAAATATACAGTTCTGCTGCAGCGTTACCATTAGAAATAGTACAAGAAAGCACTTTACTTTCATATTCCCAGCGAGATTATGCATTCACAAAAGAAAAACTCAGCATGTTCAGTTCAGTATATTAGAAGTGTAGCAGTCTGCCTTTGATGTCTGCTCTGGATATTTGTTTGCTGATTAGTGGATAGCTAACGCATCCAAAACCAGATTAACTAAAGCCCTATTGATGCTTGCCAATGCCTGCTTCTTTCCCAGTAGCATATACATGACTTGAAAGGTGATTGACTAGTGACATTTTATTGCAGGCCTGAGGGGAGTAGATCAACTGCTGTCTTCATTAGAGAGAAAACAGATTCAACAAATCGATAGAAGCCTACACAATCTCTTCTGGCCTCAAGCATCTGTGATGTATTAGGCCACTAGAGGGTAGCATGGAGGGGGACATGTTTAACATTTTATTTATTTATGTAGAAATTTTTGTCAGTGTCCATTTCCTCAGCATCAGGGGATCAATAAACATTAACAAGGTAACCAAATACGAGCCTTTCAGTCTCAGGTAGCAGAATCAGGTAACAAAATAGCAAAAATCTGCTCTTTATTAAACTGATTTTTATTGGTTCATCAAAAGATATCATCATATAAGTAAATTGTGTCTTTTGTCCAAAGGTAAACCAATCCAGCTCTGGGCAGGAGTGGATCCCTGAGACATATTCTCTGTAAAGAGAACACACTGCAGTTATGTCATTTTAAATCCTGAGAAATGATAGTGAGGATAACCCAATGAATTGTAACTCTGATGAAGGAGCATTGGTGAGTTATTGAACAACTGGGTTCCAGACATTTGGTGCTGAATATATTGAAGTGCATCTACAATGAGTAAGTTCCCAACAAAAGGAAATAACTGTATTATTCTCTGTGCCCATGATATCCACTTATGGGGTCATGTAAAAATGGATATAAGGCCCGTTAAAACACGGGGAAAACTCCGATGGTTAAAGAAATAGCACGTAAGGGGATAAATACTTGGTATGATTTCTTTTGACCCCAAAATCTCAACAGGATTCACAAAGGTAATATTCCCACTGCGGTTGAGGAAGCTGAGGCACAGAAAAGCTAACTTTCAAGTCATATAGTATGTCAGCAATACAGATGGGTATAATCTCAGCTCTTCTAATGAGATAGCAAAAGTTTGTTTTTTTTATTATACCTTTTATTGAACCGACTGTATAGGGAAGAATGTTAGACAAAGTGCCATTCTTCAGGGTTTTGTGCTTGAAGCTTGCCTAACATCTCTCCCAACTTATGCAGTTAGTCCAATAAAAGATATCACCAAAAAACTCTTGCTTCTTGAATATTTCTTGGATCATCCTGGCTACAACAACACTCCTAACCAGGAGGCACTATTTCCTTTTACTTGGGACTTATTCTCACCCAGTAAGCATAAGTTACAGACAGGAGTTTAAGGAATGGAAGAGTTGTCACATGCATGAACCATTTTGATGGGAACTTTTCCCAGTCTGTAATTTGCATGTTGTGCCATTTGCACACTGCATGCCTTTGTGCATTGCATGTACAATGCTTTGCTTCCTTAAATGGTTTGTGTTTTCTTATCCGTGGCAGGGGAAGAGATTAATGGTTTTCAGTTCCTTCAAGTTCTCTCCTTGCTCAGCTTACATGAGGTTACTTTCCCCCGCCCCATCAGCCAGATGCTTCTACCTTCTCTGCGTGAAGTTCTCACACTTCTGTTTGCATCCCTTGTGGTCCCTCCCATGGATTTCTGCCACCTCTGGGGAAAACATGGTTCCTGTGTAGGAAAGGAAAATTAGGGGGTTGCCAGCTGTTTCTGAGCCACTATGCAGCAGAGTGAGGACAGGGAGAATAACAGTGACAGGTCTGACAATATACAATAGGGAGCAGATGTTACCAGAGATCTGTTTACAGAAACCTCTGGAGATATCTGAAAGAAAGGAGTTTTCTCTGTCACTGAAGCTGTGTGTTTGTGGATCCATTTTGGACACAACAAGGTTCAGAGAGATGTGACTCTGAGGTGTTGGTTCAGGGGTTAAATGCACAGCCTGGGTGCTAATGGACAGTGGTGTTGTGGATAAAAATGCACCTGCATAAAATAATTTATGAGCAATGCCTTTTACTGAAGGTTTGAGCTGCAGGTATGTTTTATTCTCTGAGCCCATTTGAATATATTATCAGTAAGGATTCTAGGTCAAATTCACCTCTGTAGGAGCAAATGCATCCCCACTAAAATCCTTGGAGCGGTTCTGTGTGCCAGGACTAACTGTAGCCCTTTCTCTACTTTATGCCAAAAGAAGAACAGCAGAATCCAACATAAGAAAATATATTTTAACTAGAAGCCAGCTCTAACAAGGGGGAAATTGTCACTGCTGGGACCTCCCTTACGCTTGGGTTCCAGTTCCATTTTTCAATGGCTTTTGGCTGAGGTTGTCTGAGGAAATTAATTAGTAATGAAGAAGTTGGTATTTCCTGAGAGAGTTTTTGCTTATGCCCAAAGTACTGAACCTAAACTTTTAATCCTAGCATAAAACTTCTTGAAATGGAAAATTCCATGCAGCGTTAAAGCACAAACTGCATGAATTGCTCCTGATGTTCATCAAATCACTGAACAACCTGTATGGGGAGTGTGAGAACCCAGACACCGGGAAATCTGTCGTGTGTCTTCCTGTGCTCATTACCTGGTAACATCCTCCACCCAGATGAGGCTAGTGGGTCATGCTATTACCCTGTTCAATATCCCACCCTCTTCCCAGCAGATGGCTCCAGAATCCTTAGCATACATGAAATAGAAGTAATAATTTGAGGTGGAGGTGGGGGAGGGAGGTTAACTGCAAAAAGGTCATGGGCTGAATGGGAGCAGAGGCAGCAGCTGGGCACTCGCACATCTGGCTGCTAATAAAAGTGTAGTGTAAAAGGGCAGCAAAAACTGAGACACTGGTTCCTCTGTCCCCCTGAAAGTGCAAAGCCATGCCTGAAGCACGATTGTCTTATCTAAAGCGTTTTATTTAAATCCTAGTCTAACCTATTGCTAAAACTGTACAGCCAATTCTGTCATACACCCACAAAGCATAGCACCCTAACCTGCCACAGGTAAGGCAGGGGGACAATAGCGGCCAGTATGCTGCTGCTGCAAGGGTTGTTAAAATACACTCAAGAGATTCAAGAAAGAGGGCCAGGCCCCCCTGCGACCACGGGCAGATCCAGGATTTACTGAAGGGGATGTGGCACACTCTCCCTCAGGCCATTGGACCCTAGAGAGCTGGAAAGGGAGCAGGTGTTCAAAGTGAAATGGTAGAGACCACTCCTCCACTGACACAACTACTGGTGTGATAGAGTGGTGACACCCCCAGTCTGCTGCTGCCACTGCTGTCTGGGAGCTGAACTGGGAGCAGGGGAGAAGACCCACAGCTGCTCCTGCCCTGCTCCAGCCGGGGGCTGTAGAGAGTGGTTGTGTGGGGTGCTTGGTTCTGCCGAGGACAGCAGCAGCCTTCTCTCCTCCCCCATGAAGGTGTCTCCTGCTGGCTGGAAACAGGTTTTGGAAGGAGGAACTTGTGCACCCCTGGCACTGTCCCCAGCTGAGCCTGGCACCCTGCACAGCCACAGCCCATGGCTGGAGCAGGGAGGAGCAGCCTTGGAGCTCTGCCTGCACCTGGATTAGCTGAGGACAGCAATGGCAGCAGTGGAAGGGGACGTCACCACACCATCACACATCCTCTGGATCTGTCCCTGCCTACTACAGAGAAAGACAAATCTCCCCCCGCCTGCCCCCTCTACAGTCCATATAAATCTGACCATGGGGTAAAATTCCCTTCTGATGCCAGATATGGCAGTCAATCTGACCCTGACCAAAGGGGCAAGACCCTCTAGCTAGGAACCTCTGGGTTTTAGTCCCAGAAGGAACACCCCCCCCGCACCCCCCATGAAAAAACCCAGCCTTGGCTGCAGCCAACATCCAATATCTCTGAGGAAAGTGGGAGGAAAAACTCTGATATGTGTAGCAACAATAAGGCGGGGAGAATTCTTTCCTATCCCCACGTGGCCACCAACAAAGCCCAACAGCATGGGAAATACTCATAGTAGAACACAGGTATAGCTATGCTTAGATTATCTGACCAATGCCTGTCCAACCTCCTCCTGAACACCTCCAATGATGGAGGCTCCATAACTTCTTTACGCTGTCTATTCCACTGCCTCACTTTTCTAACAGTGAAGACGTTTCTCCTGATATCCAATGTAATCTTACTTTGCTACAACTTCAAGCCATTGGTTCATGTCCTATTCTCTGCAGCAAGAATGAAAAGATGATCTCCATCTTATTTATGGCAGCCCTTCAAGTATTTGAAGATGGCTATATCATGGCCCTCTTAAGCACCTTTTCTGCAAGCTGAATTTATCCATTACCTTCAACCTCTCCTCATACAGCTTACTTTCCAATCCTTTATCATTTTTGTTGCTTGCTTCTGGACCCTTTCTAACTTCTCCATGTCTTTTAAAAATGTGAAGCCCAAAACTACACACAATACTTAAGATGAAGCCTGACCAGTGCCAAGTAAAGAAGTAGTATCACCTCCCATCTCTTGCACCTATGCTCCTATTAATATATCCAAAAGCTACATTTGCTTTTTGTGCAGCTGTGTCACACTGAAGACTCATATTGAGTCTGTGATCTATCAAGACTCCCAGGTCCTTCTCCATCCAGTCAGATGTCACTCATTTTATATTTTTATTTTTGATTATTCATCCCAAGGTATAGCATCTTGCATTTGTCAGCATGAAACTTCATCATGTTAGCTTCAGGCCAGCTTAACAATCTGTCAAGATCCTTCTGAGTAGTGCTTCTGTCCTCCAGTGTGCAGTCCTTCCCAGCTTTGTCATCTGCAGATTTGCTCAAAAAAACTCTCTGTTTCAGCCTCCAAATCATTAATAAATACATTGAACAACACAGGGCCCAGGACAGGCCCTTATGGGGCTTCAGCTAGGAACCTCCTGCCATGCCAACCTGGTTTTGTTAATAATTACCCTTTGCTTGTAGCTATTAAGCCAGTTTGTTATGCACCTTACAGTAGTTTTGTCTAGCCCACATTTATCCAATTAGTTTATGAGAATGTCATGTGGGACTTCATCAAAAGCCTTGCTGAAGTCCTTTTATTTCAGGCAGCCCAAATAGAGTACAACCTGGTGTTAGTTGAAGCAGGTGAGTGGTAGCAGGACCCTGCCAAGAGTGAGCGTTTGGGTTCTTGCTGCATTTGTCAGGCTTGCCTCGTCTAAGCTCCTTACATGTGAAACATGCTGGCATACATGAGAGAGGATGGTCCTGCCACAACAGTGCCATCCTCCAGGGGAAAGATAAAATTCAAATTCTTTGCATTCATGCCACAGGTTTTCTTAACCTTGTGTAGAGTTACGTGCTTTTGGTAACAGATGACATAAGAAACAGACCAGCATACTAAATAAGCAAGGTTAACAGCTCCTCTTCTCCTCCTCAGCTTGCATTTTTGGACACATCTCCTTCTTGGCCAGTGCAGTGCAAGCTTCCCCTCCTGTTTCAAACTACCTGAACAACTGAAAATCAGTGATGTTTAGAATAAGCAGAAAATTGCTTGCATGGCTTTGTTTATGGAGCTTTGCTCTACCTGTCAGCAGGCCATTGTGAACAAGCTAAAATGTCTCAAACCGAGGCAAAGCATTGGGATCATTTTGTAGAAATGCTTAGGATGTGAGCAAGAACTTTTCAATAGTTCCGATGCATAACAAGATGGAGCACCTGGATATTGAAGTGAGGGATGCAGTTTTATAGCAATGAGGGTAAGCAAACATTGGAAAAGCTTACCAGGAAAGGTAAGCTGTTACAATGTTTGGGTTTGGTGAAACTCTTGGGTCCACCATTGCTTGGGGGCATTAGACAGCTTTCTAAAAAAGATGCTGTAATCCAGGTTCTGGATGGTAATCTACAGTTTGGAGGAAGGTTCATTCAGTTGATGGTTAGTGGTTCTCCCTGTTGGCCTTGGACTCTGTAAGTTTACCAGTCCTTCCATTCATCTGAGTGTGGCCTTCATGACCATGGAAAAAACAACACTGCCTACCTTGCCACCACCACATAACATGAGCTGGTCTGAACTGAAACAGTAACTATTATCAAACCTTATGCTTCAGAGATTGAGCTGGTGACATCAAGGGTCAGGAAGGATTTTTTTCCTTTACTGTTCAATTAGTGATGTGTTGTAAAGATCCAGAAACTGGCCACAGCTGAAGACAGGACATTAGTTGATAGAGTGGACTGGAAGTCTATGCCTTGCTGGTGTGTCTTGATTACCAATACATGCCCAGGGTCAAATGGACCAGAAAGATTCTCCCTAGTCAGATTGGTAGGGACCTTGGGAGTTTTTCATCTTTCTCTGCTGCTTGGTATGTGTTTTACTGTTTGGGATCAACTGGGCATCTCTCATCCAATCAGTTCCCCTGACATAGAAAGTGTGTCAGGCATCTGTGTGGCACACATCAGTATAATGTCCTGAGGAATGAAATATTTTAACCTAAGATCTTTCTGCTCCATATAGAGGTATCTGAATCAAATGTAATGTGATACTCAGGAGGTCAGACTGAATGATCTCACGGTTCCTTCCTTTAAAACTCTATTAAATTATGGGAATGGGAAACCTCTGAATGCTTGTTAAAGCACAATGTCTTGACATCCAGAGTCCATACAAGTCTACTACTGAGTCTCTGTGACCAAATAAATCACTGGTCTGCTCCACTATGGTGAATTTGTAAAATCTAGGATTTAAAAGCAAAGGTGACTTGCTTGAAATTGGAAAAGAGAAGTCTTTTCCATTCTATCCTTGAATTAAGGTGCGTGTCACAGGGTGTGCACCTACATGTGCCCCCCATGGTGCAGTTGTTAATGCGCCGTCATTTAGTACTTGCTTTAGGAATGACAGTTATTTTTAGCAGCTACATTGCCATAGCAACATGCTATAGCAAGGCAGCTTGTCACTACAGCGACATAGTGTCAGCATCTTGGTTTGTGCCCACTGACACTACATCACTGTACTGATGAGCTATATTACCATAGTGCATCGCTACAGTGACGTAGCATCACGTGTAGACACACCCAGGGTGCATCTACATGAGACACTTACTGCAGAACTGCCTAATTAGACACTGACCCTGCTAGCTGGGGCACAAGGGTGCTTCAGTGCAAAGCTGCCTGCTGGCTAGCCCCACACTGGAGTCCCTTGTGTCCCAGCCAGCCCCTCCACAGCACTTTGAGCTGGGTTGGAGCAGCTCTAGCTGGCAGGGGCTGCTCTGACCCAGCTCAATGTGTTGTGGTCCCAGGCACGTGTTCAAATGATGCGCCCAGGAGCAATAAACTCTGGTGCAATATGCGCCAGAGTTTATTGTCTCAAATTAATTGCACATGTAGATGTGCCCACTGTATACAAAACCCTACAAAGTGCTTAGGGTGCCTGTACATGATTACTGTACACTGTAATTACAGTGCATCGGAGCAGACTTGATTAATCAAGTCTCCTGGAGCGTGGTAATTACCGCACTCCAGCAGCCTCCCACATCTTGTGTATCAGCATCCCTGTGCTTAAAAATGGTAGCAAGGGCACTTGAACTAAAGGTCATCAAACAAACTTTAGTTCCAGCACCCCTGCCACCATTTTTAACTGCAGGGAAGCTGATACACGAGACACTGCAGCACTTTAATTAGAGTGGGTCTCAGAGCCATTCTAATTAAAATGCCGCTTCCCACACACCCACAGAGCATATGTAAAAGCATAGGCAACGCGTGCCTCCTGAGGCTGGGCGGGGCACGGCGATCGCCCACAGGTGGCAACACAGTGAGGACGGCCTGAGTGGGGACTGTCCACAGGCAGCCCTCGGCAGTGTCGGTGGCAGGGCGGGGGGCCCACCGCCTGCCATCTAAGCTGAGAGCCCATGCACCCCCTACGCATCGCGTGTGTGTAAAAGTGCTCTAAGTTCTCTCCATTCCCATTGACCCCAATAGCAGCTGAGGGTACTCAGCAGTACTGTTACCAGCAATACTGCATCTTGAACCCCACCTGATCTCCAAGTCTCTAGCTATGACCTGTTCTCTGAAGTGGAATGATATGACTCTCCCATGCTCAGAACAGCCCCTGTCAAACCAAGGTTTATCTCATCAGGTCTGATATACATCCAGACCCTACAGTTTTGTTCCCCCTGGAGCAAAGGCAGAAGTATAATCACTGACTAGATGGTTTCCTTAAAAAGAGTATTTATTTTCAGAGAAAAACATCTTAAGAGCAGTAGAACAGCATATGCAGCTTTTCTCCATGGCAGGGGTGTCAAACTCACCTGACACTGCAGGCCAGATGAGTGGCCTGGGACCTGCAGTGCCCACTCTAACTGGTCTAGGGCGGATGCCATGTGCAGCACAGGTCCTGGGCTGGCCAAAGCTGGCACAAGATTCAGCATAGAGGGACCCATGGAGGCCTCCCCCACATTAGATCTGGTCCCCGCTGGTCTGGGACTGCTGCAGGACCCACACTGCATACAGCACCCACCCTAGAGTACAGCACCCACCCTAGCGCAGCTAGAGCAAGCACTGTGTGTGGCTTGATTGCCAGAGCAGCCAGAGTAAGTGCAGCACAGTCATGGACCAGCTGAAGCATGTGACATGGGTGCAGGGTTTGGCATGTGGGAGTGATCCCAGATGGGGCCAAAACTGGGGGCCAGATAATGTGACTCTGTGGGCTGGATCTAGCCTGTGGAGCGTATCTTTGACATCCATGCTCTAAGGCTTAGCATTCCCCAACTCTGGAAGGCCGTTTTTAGTCTCCCTATGCAGAGCCTCTCTTTCTGTCACCCTGATCCTTCTAGGCAGCTTTTTACAAGTCTTCCTCTGAGAAGAGCTTTTTAACTCTTTAATGTTCTTCAATCTTCAGGCTCCTGACTTTGTTCATGCAGCCTGTTGGAAACACAATCCTAAAGCAAAAGCTTGCTCCATTGTCTTTCAAATGTATGCTTTGACTGCCCAGATAAGAAAACTTTTGTATCCACATCAGATTTGAGCATTATAGGCATAGAATTAATTTTCATCTACTTCTCCTTACCCACCAGGTCACAGAGCAGCATTCGTAACTTTATTACATATCAGTGCCATATCTGTTATTCTTAGCACCACAGAGGATCAGTTGTTTTGGTCCAGATCCCAAAAGGTGTTAAATCAGTAAGAATACCTAAATAGGAGTGAGTCACCTAATAAATTTTTTGGGTGACCAACATGTTATATAGAGGTCTAAGGATAACTGTACTAGTCCTGTAAAGACACATCAAAGGCTCCATTACCCTGTAAAATGATCCACACACTGTAATTTTTATGAAGCATTCAAAGTGAGATTTACCTTTGTTACAACCCTGCATATACCCTAGCTGTCCAGATTTTCATTTTTTATTTAAATACAGAATATAAAATACCAATTCTTTTTTGTTTAACTGTCTTCCATCTTTGCTGCTGGACCCAATTGGAAATTAATCTCTAATTCCTTTTAACAAACGAAAACACATTTTAAATCTGGGGTTTTGTCCTAGTGGACAGGCAATGCGGTGAAAGATATTCCACTAGGGAATTTCTGACACACGTTAGCCATAGATTTCTGGTATTTATAATAGAGAGAAGGGAAGACAGAAGCTCCAGGGAAAACAAAAATCTAGGTCTGCCTCAGGTTATTATAAACTGAGAATTGATAGGCATTCTCAATTGCCTGTTGCTAAGTAGCAGACAGAATTGGTTGTCCACAGTCTTTTTAAAAAGCAAAATAGAAGTATGGTGGGGAGTGTACGTGTGTTAGGAGTATATGAGATAATGTGTAAATATTACATTAGAATGTAGAGTCCCTTACAGGGGTGTCATTGAAGATAAAGTTGTTTAATGGTTGCAAGGTACTCATGCATTAATGATGGGAATCATGCAAGTGCCTAGGTACACAAAGTAGCCATTTCAGTTTTACAAATAAGTGTTTCCTTGTTCAGCAGCATGTTTGTATCAAGAAGGTAAAATAAACCTCCCTTTTTTCTGAAGATTCATTTTAGGGTTTGATCTTGCAGTCCTCATTTATTTGCTGAGTAGTTTTACTCACACTAGTAAGAAGTGTGTGAGATGCCTGCCCCATGGGATTCTTCCACAAGAAATTGACACCATCCAGTGCTTACATTTTCAAAGAATGTCACAATTCTGTGGTTTACTTTTCATTATTTTGTAGAAGCATTAATTGTAGATACCCCAAAATACTGGAGAAACTGTATACATAATTCCTACCTTTCTCTCTCCCATCTTGCACTCTTTGTAGTATAAAAACAACCTATGAGTTTGATGTTTGTTTGTAAAGCAAATATTTAGGACACATTCTGCTAAAAATGGTGGGGTTTTGTTGCATTTGAGTGTGGGTTGTTTTTTTAGGTTAAAATTAAACGTTTAAATAGAGCAGATTTTGTGTACTTTAAAAAGATCTCTGTAAAGTCAGACATTAGAGTTAGATAGCAACTCTTCAATATGATGAAGACTGCCCTCTGGTTGTTAAGCCTCTCATTCACCATTGTAAATTGAAATAAGGGAATTCTCCATATATATTTTGGAACAATCAAATTGTTACATTTGTATTTTCCTCTGTCATGACCTAGAGTTACTCGTTTTCTTTGTCAGCTTATTTCTATTGTCATTTGTGTGATATTTATTAGGCCTGTGCAAAGCGGCAAGTATTCGCTTCGGATTTGGCCGATTCAGAGATTCAAATCACTGTCCCAATTAGATTCGACTGAATCAGATCTGAAAGATTTGGCACTGCTTCGGAGATTCGGCCGTAGACTAAACCGGCAGATGACACAGCTGCCTCCAGCTGGTAAGTCTGTTGGGGTTGGGGGATGGAGGGATTGGGGCTGGGGCTGGGACAGGCTGCCCAGCTGGGGTGCAGGGCGTTACTCAGGGAGGGGCACCGGGGGGGCACAGGGTGCAGGCACAACAGCACTTGAAGCGGGGGCTCTGCCCTGCTGCTGCTTGCCCAGCTGGCACAGGCGGGCAGGTGCTGCCACCACTTGCCAGCCAGCACAGGGGGGGTGCAGGATGTGGGCGTGGCAGCACTGGGTGCAGGGGCTATGCCCTGCTGCCACTTGCCCCCTTCTGCCCAGAGCGAGCCATGCCTGAATCCCTCCTTCCACCCGCCCTGGCGGGGCAAGCAGCAGCAGGCCATAGCCCCCACTCCCAGTGCTACCACGCCCACATCCCAAGTCCTGTGCCCCCCGCTCCAGCTAGGCAGCTTGTCCCAGCCCAAAACTACAGGAATTTCTGGTCAAACCCATTCTCTCCCCTACCTTTGGTCTAAATTGGCCTATAAACTGCTTCAGTTGAAAGCTAGCTGTGTATGAGCTTAACTAATAAGCCACATTTGAGCAAGAACCAACTACAATAAATGCTCTTGCACCAAAAAAAAAGAGGCGGAAGCAGCAGGATGGCTGGAATCTAGGAGGATCAAAGTGCCCTAGTACAAACCCTTCCTTTTGTGTGATCAGAACAGATAGACACTGTCCTTCTGATCACTCGAATCTGCCTATAGGAGTACAAGTCTTTATTATTACAGCTGGGATACCCAAAATATTTCTAAAATTTTGGATTTTGTATATGACATAGGTGTCAAGGGTATTACTCTCCAAGTGAATCTGTCCCAATAAAAGTCCTAAGTTTGAAGAAACAACTACCTTCAATAATAAACAATTTGTATGTTAGGAATTTCAGCAATTCTTTATTTATCAACACACAGAATAAGGCAAACAGCAAATAATCAGAGGCAACATGTGACCAAAAGGTCATTATCAGTCCAGTAGCTTTCTGACTTCAATTATTTTGGCAGACAATTAATCCCAAGACTGTCACGACAGTCTTCCTCAGTAATGTAGCTACTCATGAATAACAGCAAAAACAATGTGACTGTTGCTTCAGCAGTGAATTGTATAGCACCTTTGATAACGCAAACTGGTATCTCTTAAGAGATGGATGCAGAAGTGTTCAGATTTGCACACAAACATGAGAGAGAGTGGGATAAAAAACAGGAGAGCAAAACTAGCATGCCAGGGTCAGTTAGTCCCCTTCCCACTCCTCCCCCAGCCATGTGCCTAAAAATAGAGATAATCAGATTTCAAAGAAGAAAAGAAATGAAAAGGTCAAGTGTCATGACCTTAGACATATTCTGAAGCTGCTTTTCTCTCCAGCTTGGCTTTCCTGAGCTGGGCCTCAAACAGCCATTTCCGTTTTAGAAGTGGATCTACAGAGTGCTCTTGGTACTGATCATGATCATTGATTGTCTCCTACTGTTTTTTTCTCTGTTCTCGCTTCCTGCCTGCTGCTACTGGCTCCTTCCTTATTTTTTAAAAAAACAAACACAAAAACTGAGTTCTACTGGGCTCCTTATTTATGGTCCAAAGCACTGTGCAAGTCAGCCCACTTACAGAACTCTTGCAGACTAAGCACACAGTTATATGTGAATGAGGCCTTTTCTGACAAGGCTGCTGTTACTAAGGATGATGTGGCATTTCCATTTTAAATCTTTAAAACCATTTATAACCTTTACATAATATTATTTTTGGGAGATGCCACTTCTCCTGTTTGGTCTTGTCTAAGAGGAATTTTTTAAGCTAGATAAAATTCCTTGTAGTGCACAGTGGGCACGTCTACATGAGATGCTTAATGCACAGAAGCCTCATAACACTGTGCAGTAATGTGTCAGGCAAAAACCATGCTACTATGCTACTAATCAGTAATTAGGCTACTGCGCAGTAAGCATCACTAAAAAGCCATGTACCGGTGCCACTTTGCAGTAACTATAGTTTCTGTGCATTTAGTTAGTACTTCATTAAACAAGTACTAAACTAAATGTGCAGTAACTACTGTGCATAAATGAACTTGTAGACCAGGGGCGGGCAAAATATGGCCTGCAGGCTGGATCCAGCTCACCAAGCCATTCTACCTGGCCTGCAGGGCCCCTAAAAAATGTAGTAAATTAGGTTATCTGCTCCTGGCTGCCTGTCAAAGATGACAGGAGCTAGGGGCAGTAGGACCCAGGGAGAGCCAGTGGCAGGACTAAGCTGCCACAACAGCAAGGCCCTCTCAGCCCTGCCCCACCCGCAGCCCTCCCACCTCCAGCTGGAAGTCCATGCCTAACACAGGCTTCTGGCCTAGGACTCTGGGGCTGTTCCCACCTCCCTCCGCCAAAGAGGAAAATTCAGATAAGAAGCCTTACCAATGAGCCAATGAGAAGTAAAGCACTGCTCAACCTGGTACTAGCAATGGGGGATGACCTAATCAGCGACCTAATGATTGAAGGGAAGCTGGGTCACAGTGACCACGAGCTTATCACCTTCACCATCCGCCATAAAGCTGGCAAGTCAGTCAGCAATACAGAAGTCCTCGACTTCAGGAAAGCTGAATTTGACAAGCTCAGGCGATTAGTCAGTGAGGCCCTAATGGACCACAACCCAAAAGGGAGGGGAGTTCAGGATGAGTGGTTGCTTCTCAAGGGAAGATCCTGGATGCACAAGCTAAGTGTATTCCGTTTCGGAGGAAAGGCAGCAAAAGGGCACAGCAGCCCCCTTGGCTCTCCAGGGAACTAGCAGACCTCCTGTGTCTAAAAAGAAAGACCTACAAAGGATGGAGGACGGGATCCACCTCCAAGGAGGAATATTCTGCACTGGTCTGGACTTGCAGGGAGCGAACCAGGAAAGCCAAGGCTGTGACTAAACTCCAACTAGCTACAAGTATCAAGGACAATAAAAAGTCCTTTTTTAGATATGTGGGGAACCAGAGGAAAAGCAAGGGCAACATCGGGCCCCAGCTAAACCAGATGGGACAACTGACAACCAATGCCCAGGAAAAAGCCAACTTGCTAAATGAGTACTTTGCATCAGTTTTTCACCAGTCCCAAGGGGCGCCCCTGCCCACTACAGGA
>NW_005842434.1:1227946-1228728 GCF_000455745.1 Alligator sinensis
GGGTGATCCCTTACCCTCCATCAATGCTGACCTTGTGAAGGAACACCTTGAGAGGCTGAACACCTTCAAGTCAGCCGGCCCTGACAGTTTACACTCCAGGGTACTCAAGGAGCTGGCAAGCACCATAGCTCAGCCCCTGGCATGGATCTGCGAAAACTCCTGGTGCTCTGGTGAAGTGCCCGAAGACTGGAAGAAGGCCAATGTGGTGCCTATCTTCAAGAAAGGGAGGAAAGTGGATCCGGCAAACTACAGGCCCATCAGCCTGACCTCTCTCCCGGGGAAGGTCTTAGAAAAGATTATCAAAGAGACCATTCTTAACAGACTGGCTGATGGATAGCCAGCATGGGTTATTTGCGGGTAGGTCTTGCTTGACCAATCTTATTTCCTTCTATGACCAGGTGACCTATCACCTGGACAAGGGAGAAGAGATTGATGTCATATATCTTGACTTTAAAAAAGCCTTCGATCTGGTATCCCATGATCACCTCCTAGTACCACCTAAAACTGGCCAACTGCGGCCTAGACTTCACCATGATCCGCTGGCTGGGGAATTGGCTCTGTGGTCAGACCCAGAGGGTGGTGGTTGACAGAAGTCAATCATCGTGGTGCACTGTGATGAGTGGGGTCCCTCAAGGCTCTGTCCTTGGACTTATATTATTCAACATCTTCATTAATGATGTGGACATTGGAGTCAGAAGTGGACTGGCCAAGTTTGCCAATGACACCAAACTTTGGGGTAAATAATCCACAACTGAGGACAGGAGGGTGATCCAGGCTGACCT
>NW_005842434.1:1229413-1236508 GCF_000455745.1 Alligator sinensis
AGAAAATTGGATGTTTATCTTGCTGGGATCCTATGACCCCAGTTGACTTCCTGCCCCTGGGGTAGGGGGCTGGACTCGATGACCTTCCGAGGTCCCTTCCCGCCCTGATGTCTATGAAATCTATTAAATCTATAAGCTGGGTGAGGAGAAAGGCAGGGAAGGACTGTGGGTGATTGCCCCAGTCCTCAGGGCCCAGTCAGGCAAGCTCCTGCTAAGTCCTGTGGTTGCAGCCAAGCAGCTGGGAACTACATGGTGCCAGAGTGCCACCATGGTGGGGCAGAACAGTGGGGAAAGTGGCAGCAGGTTGAGGGAGAGTGAGAGCGCAGTGACAACTGGGAGGGAGTGCAGGGCCCGCACTGCTGTCCCGGGGCCAGGGCCAGCGGGGCTCAGCATGAGGCCCAGGCTGCCAGGGGCTATATGGAGCTGGACTGGGCTGCACCAGCAGAGAGAGGGGGGAGGCAGCCTGGCTCCAGAGCCCCTGCCAGCCCAGGCCCTGCGCTTCTGCCACCCCACTCTGGGCCCTGCCAGTCCTGGTCTCAGGACACCAGCACAGGCCCCACGCTCTCACCCAGCTGTCACTGCGCACCCGCTCACTCACTCCCACTCCCACCAGTAGCTGCCATTTCCCTACTTTCCTGTTTGCCCCCACCTGCCCACTGGCCACTCTGGCAACATGTGGCTCCTGGCTGCATCTCCGGACCATGGGAGCAAAGGGCCTGTGCCAGTTCCCTGGGGCCAGGAGCAGGAAGGGTGTGGGTGGGTGAGTGTGTGTTTGTGTGCATCCGTACAATAAGGGAGGGGGAGAGACAGACAGAGAGAGCAATGAGAGAGGGACAGAGAGAGAGAGTGTGTGTGTGTGTGTGTGTGTGTGTGTGTGTGTGTGTTTTGTAGGGCAAGTCCCACATGCACCCCACTATACTCATGCACCTACACCCACCCTCGCACTACCATACACACAGACCCCCACACCCACACACCCTTACACACCCCAGCCACCCTCCCCCCACACACAGCTCCCCACAGGTCTATACCCCACCTCCATGCCTCCCAATATATACAAGAGTAAGACTTCATTTTATGCTATTGTGTGATCACCTCTATGTGCACTATACAAACACATGTAAATCAGGACAATTTTTTTTTAATCAAATTAATGAATACTGTAGATGTTTGATTTTTAGAATATAAGTTGGTAGTTTTCTAGTTCCAAGATAGCAAAACCCCTTGCTGAAAGGAGTACTTCCAGGGGCAAGGGGAGGGACTTCTGGTGGCAAAGGTCAGGGGTTAGGGGGCAGGACTTCTGGTCACAAGATGGCAACCAGGGGGTGGGGCACCTGTCAAGGGGCGGGGCTACCAATACAGTCCTCAACAGCTTGCCAAAACCCAGTAAGTGGCCCTCCAGCCAAAATAATTGCCCGCCCCTGGTGTAGAAGCACCCAGTTAGAATTAAGAGGTGAAGAGTGTTTTTCTTTAAGGACACCTCATGCATTAGATCCCTGCTTCTGGATCTTGCTCCCTCAGTTTCAGATGGCTGTTTTGGCCAGTGCAGATATACTCCTCCCTCCTATTCTGTTTATTTCACAGTATGCAAACTGGATCATTTCATGCTGTATGCAAGAGACCCAGAAGTAATAAATCTAGAGTATATGGTGTGGTTTTTTTATTTACGAGTTAGTGAGAAATATTTCCACTGTTTTTTCTTTTTTTGCTCAGATAATTTAAAAAAAACAACAACCCTGAAACATTTACATGTTGCTTCATGCAGTCTTGAATAGGGAGTCAGTCATGATTTGCTTACTATTCTCTTTGGTAAGAAATTTATTTATTCCACAAATGTAGTGGTTAAAGACGGCTTATTTAAATACTGATTAGTTTTTGTTCTGCCATAATTACAAATGCACCCTCCATGTTTTCCATATACAGATTCTTGTGATGATTTTTTAAATCATCTTAATGTAAGAAGAAACCTAGCATCTGGTATTATAGCATGGAAATACAAGAATATATTAAAAATTCTACAGATAATCAGGCATGTTGTGCAAATATAAATGCACCAAAAAAGAGAAGTGCTTAGCAAATAAAGCAAATGTAATGATAAAGCGGGGAACTGGTACTTCACTGTGACACATACAGAATGTAGTGCTTGAAGGCTGTGGAGTGTCTGATATATATTGGTTTTGCTCCACAGACTTCATTAAAGCTGTGCTGATTTATACTATCTGTGGATTTGGGCCTAAATGTTTGTTTTGGAAGTAAGGACTGTCTTTTCGCTTTGTATTGTCACACAGTATTTTCACCAAATAATTGCTCTGTATTCTAGCATAGAGGAGTCCCCATCCAAGACTGAGGCTCATAGGCACTTCCATAATTAACATGCTAATAATATACTCACCCCTCAGCAGTGAGTAAAAGCTCCAAACCCTCTCAAACTGATGAAGGAGAGGCCTTTTGGTAATAGGAGGTCTAAGATGGGATTCCACCAAAGTTCTGACATGCTCTGTGATGTAAATTATCTAGTAACATAATTCCAAAAGCAAATGATTCAGCAAATCAGCTAGGGGAAAGATGGGATACTCCATTATAACAAAATTCCTTTCCATGTGACAAACAAGGCTTGGAAGAGAAGCTATTTCATAGATCTGCCTTTTACAGTACATGTAATAAAAAATCCCAGAAAGAGAGAGAGGAGAAAGTTTAGTCTATAGCTTTGTTTTTAAGAAAGCGATTGCATATCCTGCTCTTCTCCCTATGCTCTGTCTCCATGTAACAATTTTCTCCCTGGTTTTTCATCCTCCATCCTATGACTCCTGCAACATCTGGTGTTTTTGTTAAAGCCACAGCTCCTGGAGTCAAACAATTATGTGAGAATCTCATTTTCTTTATGTTTCTAACCTTCAGGGTTGCAGAGAAAAACCTGAAAATGTGACCCCCCACCTTAGAAACCAGAAACCGAAAACAAGATGTTAATTTATTTTAAAATTGTTTTAAAAAAAATCAATCAGGGCTCATGGTAGAGGTGATATCTTTTATTAAACCAACAAGATTTTTGCAAACAAAAAAATCTTTAATTGCAAGCTTTTGGGCACAAACACCCTTCATCAGTCATTGGAGAAAAGATTGTAAAAGTTCTCCTGGGTAGAAATGAGATACTGCTCCTGCCTTAGTTCAAGGTAATTTGCATCATAACAGAGCCTCACAAGAGAGCTGAGAGACTCCTTACCAGCTAAAAACTGTCTGCCCAAAGAAGCTTTCCATTTATTGACTCCTCTGAGAATCCTATGAAATATGAACTTCATTTCTTTTTCTTTTTTTTAATTTCAGATAAAGGAAAGCTACCAAGAAAGGAGAAATATAAAGTCTCTGTGATTGACAGTGTAAGACTCGTCACCTGAGTATAGGCTTAACCTTTAAAAAGAAACACCTAGGCTAAGTACAGATATCAAAAAGCATGAGGCTGAATCAATTCAATCTTTGCAGGTTAGTCTAAGCTGAGTAGATTGAACAGTTAAGTCTGATATTGAACAGACTTTCACTTTTGATTCTAGAAATCCAGCCACATGTCTGCAGACCCAAGCCAGAGGCTGGGGGGCACTAGAGCGCAGCTCCCTACTCAGTTGAAGCAAACAGCATGGGCCAAGGCTAGCCCACCCACCCTGTGTGTGTGTGTGTGTGTGTGTGTGTGTGTGTGTGTGTGTGTGTGTGTGTGTGTGTGGAGGGGGGGCGGGGCTTTGTGGGGGAGATGCAAAGCATCCTGGGATGCTGGAAGATTGTGACTTAACTTGAATCTGGAAGGGATCTGGGATAGAATTTCAATAAACCAATGTATCCTAAATCAGTTCAGGCGGATACTACATCCATCCAGGGTTATCTTAAACCAGTTTGAGCCATTTTGAAAGCAGTTTATGTGCAGTTCAATTCAAATCTGTAATGCAACAGAAGTTGTTTCCCATCACTTATACTGGTTTGTGCATAACTTCTGGCCCTAGCCCTAATCCTGGTGCCTCTACAACTGCTAAGGAGATGTCTCTGTAGTTAAAGAAATGGTATACTGAAAGCAGTGTGACAAACTTCAGTAACATAGTTTACTACTTCACAGCTTCTATGTTTTGAGATACAGTTAGTTAACTGTGTTGTTATAACACCCCCTCCTGTTTAATGATAAAGCATATCCCCAGTTATCCAAATGCTTTGGAACGCACCTACCGAATAGGCAACTTATAAGAAGTGGAAACTTGAAGAAATAACTAGGGAAGAATATAAGAGCATTGCTCAGGCACGCAGGGATGAAATCAGGGAGGCAAAAGCACAATTGGAGTTGCAGCTAGCAAGGGATGTGAAGGGTAACAAGAAGGGTTTCTACAAGTATGTTGGTAGCAAGAGGAGGATTAGGGAATGTATGGGAGAGGCAACCTTGTGACAGAGGATACAGAAAAGGCTGAAGTGCTCAATGCCTTTTTTGCCTCCGTCTTCACAGGCAAGGTCAGCTCTCAGACTAGTGCACTGTTTGGAGAAGAGATAAGCAGCCCTCTGTGGTGAAAGAACAGGTCAGGGACTACTTATAAAAGCTGGACATATACAAGTCCGTGGGGCCAGATGGGGTGTATCTGAGGGTGCTGAGGGAATTAGCTGTGATTGCAGAGCCATTGGCCATCAACTTTGAAAATTCATGATGATTAGGAGAGGTCCCAGATGATTGGAAAAGGTCAAACAGTGTCCATAGTTAAGAAAGGGAAAAAGGAGGATCCAAGGAACTATACACTAGTCTGTCTTACCTCAGTCCCTGGAAAAAATCATGGAGCAGATCTTCAAGAAATCCATTTGTAAGCACTTGGAGGAGAAACAGGTAGTCAGCACAGATTCACCAGGGGCAGTCATGCCTGACCAACCTGATTACCTTCTATGACAAGGTGACTGGCTCTGGATGTGGGGAGACTGGTGGATGTGGTGTACCTTGATTTTAGCAAGGCTTTTTATATAGACTCCCACAACATTCTCACAGGCAAACTAAGGAAGTATGGGCTGGATGAACAGAAGACTGTAAAGTGGCCAGAAAACTGGCTAGAGCATCAGGCTCAGAAAGTAGTAATCAATGGCTTGATGTCTAGTTGGTAGCCAGTATTAAATGGAATGCCCCAGGTCCTGGGGCCGGTTTTGTTCAATGTCTTCATCAATGACCTGGAAGATGGCAAAGAGTGCACCTTCAGCAAGTTTGCAGATGACACCATGGTGGGGGGAGTAGTAGATATGCTGGATGGTGGGGCTGGGATTCAGAGTGACCTAGACAAATTGGAGGATTGGGCCAAAAGAAATCTCATGGGCCAGGGACAGACATTATGCATAAACTATTTTAAGTGATCAGAAACTGGTTTAAACCTGTAACAGGACAGACATTCAGTGCATATAAACCAGTTCGAAAATGGCTGAAACTGGTTTGATATAAACCTGGTTGAATGTAATATCAGACTTAACTGATTTGGGTCAAACTGGTTTATGCAATGTCTGTCCCAGACCCCTTGCTGGTTTAAGTTAAATCAGATTCCCGCAGCATCCCAGTATGCTCTCTGGGCTGGGCAGGGCTCTCTGCTCCGCAGCAGAGCTGGCCCCTCCTCTCTGCTCCCTGGCTGCAGCTCTGACAGAAACTTCAGGCACAGCAGGGTCTTCTGGCTTCCCTGTGCCGCCCTCCCCTCCCTCACCACTCACTGCTTAAGCAGGGATCCCTTCCTCCTCTCTCCCACAACAGGGCCCATATCCAGCATGGGGTATGCTAGCTAATGCTGTGTAAGGCAGATAGGACAATGTCTGCTTAGGGCTTTTTGGAGCTAATCAACAACTCAGCTGGTAATATCCCTACATTCCTTCCTTTGGAAAAAGCTGTTTAAGAAGAGCTTGAACTAATGAGTGAGGGGTTTAGGTTGTAGCCGTGTTGGTCTAAGGACATAGGCAGACAAGATTCCTTGGGTGAATTTGATATCTTTTATTAGACCAACCCAAATAGTTGGAGAAAAGTTATTAAGCAAGCTTTCGGGTTCAAAAACCCTTCATCAGGCTAAGGAAGTTTCAGCAGTTGGTGTGTGCTCCTCCTGGATGGAATGAAAAGTAAACAAGCCAGGGGCTGGGCTGGGCTGGGCTGGGCTGGGCTGGGGAGTCAGTTGCCAGGCAGATTATAATGCATCAAAAATCCAGTGTCTATGTTTAGTCCCTGATCTCTAGTATCCAGCAGGTTGATGAAATGGAGCTCATTCCATCCAGGAAGAGCACACACCAACTGCTGAAACTTCCTTAGCCTGATGAAGGGTTTTTGAACCCAAAAGCTTGCTTAATAGCTTTTCTCCAACTATTTGGGTTGGTCTAATAAAAGATATCAAATTCACCCAAGGAATCTGGCCAACTAATGAGTGAGGCTTTGTTTTCTGATGGGGTGCTAAATGCTGATAACAGAGCTGATAAATGCTCTGTTATCAAGGAGGGTGAGGGGGATCCCTCCCAATCACAGTGTCCTGCCCATGCCCCCCCTCAGCTCTGCCCTGTAGAAGGGAAAGGGAGGGCTGCTCTAGTGCCCCCCAGGCTCTAGCCTGAGCCACTGCAGGCATGTGCCAGCATATTTTTCAGTCCAGAGGGGATGTTTGTGCAGTTACAAAGTGATTTAGCCTAGCCAGGTTAGACTAAACTGCAAAGATTGAATCAATTCAGGCTCAGGCTTTTTGAATGTCTGTCCCTAGCCATGAGGTTCAACAAGGACAAGTGAAAAGCTCTGCACTTAGTATGGAACAATCCCACACACCAGTACAGGCCGGAAAGCCCTGCACTTAACCCAGAACAGTCCCATGCACCAGTGCAGGCTGGGGGCTGACTGGCTGGGCAGCAGTTCTGCAGAAAAGGACCTGGGGGTTACAGTGGACAATACGCTGAATATGAGCCAGCAGTGTGTCCTAATTGCCAAGAAGGCTAATGGCATACTGGGCTGCATTGGTAGGCATGTTGTCAATAGGTCAAGGAAAGTAATTATTCCCCTCTATTCAGGACTGGTGAGGCTGAACTGTGTTCAGTTCCCCCCCCCCCACCCCCCAAAAAAAAAAAAAAAAAAAAAGGAGAAAA